>NC_140919.1:2895187-2984748 GCF_045865225.1 Trachurus japonicus | reverse complement strand
ATTTTTATCGCATCACTTTAGAAAACAGTCAGCCAATCAGAAGAGAGTCTCAGAGCCTCTTCCTCTCTTCTGATTGGCTGACACTGACCTTTTGTTACTAGAGCTCCAGAGAGAAGCTGAGAGGAGATGGAAAACTACACCTAGATGGTTTTTGGTTTCTAAAACTATAAATATATCTTCTTACAGATCAAAACATCAAATTAAATTCCAGGAGCAGAGGAACATTTCCAGCCTTTAACAGCAGAGTGACTGAGTGACTGTAGTGTGACTGAGCAGCTCATTAAAGCTCCTCATCTCTGCTCTTCCCAGGAGTCGTCTCCACAGCCCTGTGTGGCAGTCTGAGCCGGTGGCTGCAGCTCCTCCTGATGCCCGTGGCCAAGCTCTTCTTCATGGACCCGGAGGCGGGGTCTCAGACCAGCCTGCACTGCGCTCTGCAGGAGGGCATCGAGCCGCTGAGCGGACGCTACTTCTCTAACTGCGCTCTGCAGCAGGTGGCAGCGACGGGACGAGACGACGCCCTGGCTAAGAAGCTGTGGGAGGTGAGCGAGAGGTTGACCGGGTTATCGTGACGGACTCTAGAGTCCTGATCCAGGAGCTGCAGAGAGAGACCGGGTCCACACGACACGGCTCTGCTGGGTTTCTGTATTCATGTTGGTCTGTGGCTACTTTAACACTTGTGCCTACTGTTCCTCAAAGAGACGCCATGATTGTGGTCAAACCAAGTTTTCTTACTGCACTGTATGGAGCAGCGTTCTTCAG
The DNA here is from genome assembly GCF_045865225.1 of Trachurus japonicus. Taxonomy (NCBI): domain Eukaryota; kingdom Metazoa; phylum Chordata; class Actinopteri; order Carangiformes; family Carangidae; genus Trachurus; species Trachurus japonicus. The sequence goes on along the minus strand of NC_140919.1, from coordinate 2,983,989 downwards.
ACTTGATGACTGACTGGTTTAAAGAACAGATGAATGGTTCATGTAACAGTCTGCAGCAGGTCAAGGTACAAAATGATGTTTCAAAGTTGAAATCCACTCAAGATCTGAGCAAAGATTTTCCTCAAAATGCAGATTGAACGATGACGGCTTCATTTTGAGCTGACCCCTCTTTAGTCTCAAGTTTTATGTTTTAGAAATTATGACATTTCTCTGTGTGTGTTGCTGCGATGATGACGAAACGTCTGCTCAGACTCTGGGACACTCTTAACTTAACCTGTTGAGCCGACATGGGGGGACATGTTCTATAAATCTGTATTAATTAAACATGTATTAATACATTGGTGGTAAAGTATCTTAAAAAACAAATTGCACATGTCTGCTCTTGATGCTCTGCTGTTGAACAACTGTTGTGTTGCAATGGTGCTAATAAAGTTCTGTCATTGTTTGTTGCAGTGAATGAATAATAGTGAACTTCATGACTTCATGTTTCATGTCTACATAAAGTTTTATACTAAAGGAGGAAGAGGATAAATTATGATGTTATATAAAACCATATACAACATGCCAAGGTGCTGGTCGCTGCTAAAACTGTTTAATAACAAGAAAACGTGTTTCCTGTCAGGACGTCTTGTTAGAGGGAGGGCTGGATGTGCACACAGTTAAAATAAGAACCCACTTATCATTCTGGTATGTTTATTTTGGATATCAGAATGTTTGAAGATTAATTACGATTTTAGTCAACTAAATTTTGTTCTTAAATCTTTGACATGTTAAAACCCTGTGCAGAGATGAGGGTGTGGGTGTTGTTTATTAAATATTAAATGCTAAATGTCAAAAGTTTAAGTTCTTTTATTTGTTTCCCATGGGAGAGAATTTGCTTGCTTAAAAAGGGAACTGCTGCATGGACGAGAAACAACGAAAGACCACAGAAATCTAAGAATCACAGTGGGATTGTACAAAAGATAAAACATCAAGACAGTAAAAAGACAATAGAAACACCTGAGACAGTAAAACATTGAGACAATAAGAAACAGTGTAAACTTACGATAACCAAAATGGGCTGTGCAAAAATTAGCCATACATTCATTCATACAAAAGCAGACTTTTCTTTTACACAGTAGTCAAAGCATAATAATTTCCTCCTGGAAATAGTCAGATGCTGAACATTTGTGACAACAAAAAAGAAGATGCAACATACAAAAAGGAAAAAGTCATACCAAATTCTGTTTAGGAAGCAAATATTCTGAGCATCCTATAAATGTTGTACTGCAATGCACTTGAAAAGACAAACAGCAAATATGTATAATGAATATTACAGCAGTGGAAAAAAGTGCAATAGAACTGTCTAGGCTCCAACCAGTGAGTATCTTAGACGTTTCTATTATAAGTTTGTGTAAAAAAAAAAAGTCACAAAGCTTGTATCATTTGCCATTTTTATGTTGTCAGTTCAAGAATATGAAAAATAAATATATTTGATGTTTTTCTATACAAAAGGAATAAAATGGAAAAGCCTGTAACAACCAGGAATATCACATCTCATAGTGGATTAGGACAATTTATGTTGTTGTTGTGTAGAGTTGTACTGTTTGAATTTGCAGGAACCAACCATTGATATGATGGCAGCACATTCAGTACAGATTATGCTGTTCAGTCAAATTATGTATAAGCCCTAACGACATTGATTGTGACACAAAAAAGAGGAACAGAACTAAAAAGTCTAAAATGACGCTTATCTGTAAAAAATATTCCATTTATTTAATCACCAGTTTGTGTTTACAGTTTACTAATATTTACAGTCAATGGCATTCCCCCAAAAACCCATTTTTACCACTTTAATTTTAACCCTCCTGTTGTCCTCCTGGGTCAAAGAAGGACGAAAGGAAGGAAGGAGGAAGGGGAAAAGGAGGGAGGGAACAGATTGGGTCAAAAAGGAAGGAAGAGAGGGAGGGAGGGAAAATGGATTGTGGAAAGAAGGAAGGGGAAAAGGAAGGGAAGAAAGATGGAGGGAGGGAACGGATTCATTCAAGGAAGGAAGAAGGAAGGGAGGGAAAAAGGATTGTGGAAAGAAGAAAGGGAAAAAGGAAAGAAAAATGGAGGGAGGGAACAGATTTGTTCAAGGAAGAAAGAAGAAGGAAGGACAAAGAAGGAAAGAAGGAAGGGGAAAAGGATGGAAAGAAAGATGGAGGGAGGGAACAGATTTGTTCAAGGAAGGAAGAAGGAAGGGAGGGAAAAAGGATTGTGGAAAGAAGGAAGGGAAAAAGGGAGGAAAGAAAGATGGAGGGAGGGAACAGATTTGTTCAAGGAAGGAAGGAAGAAGGGAAATAAGGAAGGGAAATAGGAAGGAAAGAAACATGGATTGAGGGAACAGACCAGGTCAGTTGGATCAAAAGAGGAAGGGAAGGGAAGGAAGGAAGGGACAAAGGAAGGAAAGAAGAAAGAATGGAGGAAAGGAACAGATTGGGTCAATTTGACCCAGAAGGACAACAGGAGGGTTAAATCCATTTTCCTCCCAGTGAAAAGTCATTCTGGACGGTCAATACCCGGTTTGGCCACAGGGTGGCAGTAGCGTAGCGCGGCTCCAACAGGGTCTCGTCCTGCCGTTCCTTAGCCGTTGTTGCTTGGAGCAAGGTTGTTGAGGACCTTAACCCAGCAGACCTATGGATTCTGTTCATTATGAGCACTGATTATTAACACAGGTAGGCATGAAAGCCGGGTCAGCTGAGTGTGTTAAGAGAGGTGCTCTTGTAATTACTCAGTAGGACATTCTTCTGCGCAGGCTTCTCCTTTAACCTCAGTGTTGGTGGGGAGAAACACACTTCCACAATCGATTGCTATCTCCTCCTGCCTTCAACTATCCCTCTGTCCCCTTGTTTGCCCCCCCCCCTCTTTCTGCTTTCTCTGCTGCATGTTGAAAGGACCTGTGGTAAACTTGAATCCTCCTTGAGTCGCAGCTTTAATGACAACCTTTTCTCGATCGCTGCACCGAGCCTCCTTTTGTTCCAGCAAACAGTTACAGCCGAGAGGTCGGCAAGTTCAGTATCAACCCAAACAAGAATACAAAATGAAACGCTGTGTGGTGTTTCTGGGAGGTAAGATCTATGCCTGGACTACCTTGGAAAAATGACAGTGATGGACAGAAGACATACTTTCTGCAGAGTTGTTGCTGTTAAGTTTTTTTTTAATCATGGTTTATCTGTGTGGCAAACTTCTTTCAGATAGAAAACAAATGAAACAAACTGTCTCTGCGTTGGTAGATACTGTACTACAGTATGAGGCCTGAGAAAGACAATTGAGGTGGATGAACCATGGAGGGTCTGTTGTTGTACAAGTTGTTAACTGTTGTCTTCTTTAAACATTGCAGCAAATTTTCCAGCAAACAATTCCGTTGTTGTCTGTCTTTGGTGTCGTTCAGCCTTCCCCAAACTCTTAGGGTCATTGTGGCTACTTAGACCATCACAGTCCTTTTCTAGGTCATTCAGAGCCTTCCAGGTTTGGATGTGATTTGTAGCTTCCTTTCAAAGCACATGACCCCTGAGCCTGGCCCAAGGTTTTCTCTCTGAGTCTCTACCTGTTTTCTTGCCAAACGTGTTGAGTTTACTGGCCGTCTCTTGTATGTCGTGGCGGTAGTCGGAGAGGATGGCTTGGTCAAGTCCCAAGTTTTCAGAATAAATGCCTCTGGATTTGTCCGCTCTGGTCCAGGGCATGATCCAGGGCATGATCCAATTGACGGATGGGAGCAAACTCCTCTCTCTTCAGACTGAACGGGGAAACACTTGGAAAGGGTTTTACCCAAACCTACATTCAGAGTGTTGATAGAAAGGCTTGGATAATCGGTCTGAACCTTAGTGCTTCTCATTTTCTAAAGTGATGCAAGAAATCAGTCCGTATGTGTTTATGTTCAAGTTTTTGCATCAGTATAGATCTATGAGACCTGTTGGAAGAAAAGTTGTAAAAGGTATAAACAACTATAGAGTTTTATTCATGAATAACCTGCCTGGAAGTTTTGAGGAAATCAAATTAAGTGTTGTAATTTTATGCCAACATGAAGATCCAAATGCTGTTTCAGAGTCTTCTCCGTGTTAACCAGGAATAACATTCTGGCAAACAAGAGCTAAATCCTTCACTAATCAGTCAAATCTAATACACTGATCCCTAAAGATACTGAAGTCAGACTTTTAAAAAACTCTGTTGAATAGATTGTAGTTGCTAAAACCTCCAGATAAGTCATGACCTCGGTATAGCCGAGGGGTTGTCAGCAAACTAAATGACCACCTTGCGGCCACAATTGTTCAAATAATATCAGAGAAACAGTAGAAGCTGCAATAAAAAAAAAAAAAAGTGCTTCGGCCTCATCTCATGAAGGATCATTAGACGAGAAAGCCGAGTAGTTTCAGGCCAAAGGTCCGCGGCTCAGGAGACTGCACTTCTCCTCCGTGATCTATAGTCCATAGATGTTCTGTCAGTCCTGCTCCACTCTCTTGTTTGAGAAGCAGCTTGTTGATGACTCGTGTGGTGTGTTTGCTTTGGGCAGACTTCACAGCACTGCAGTACTTAGTGACTGGATTAGTGCATCAATTAGCAGCTATTGGATGCATAGAGCCACACTGATTGATTTAGATGCTGTGGGAGCCATGTGCAGGTTGTTTGCATGGGCACAACATCAACACATCTGAGTGAAACAGAGAGATACCCCGCTTCTGCACTGTCACTTTACAGGGTTAGGTTTAGGGAAAAGGTTAGGGTTACCCTTAATAATAACTTTTTCTAGGTTTCGACACAGTTGTCGGACTTCCACTGCTAACCCAATTTAACCTGGTTTAAATTAATGTGCAGAAACAAACAGGTCTTTTAATCAGAGCAAATGAGCGGCTAGCGTTTTTATCTGTGGCTTCTATCTATCAAAATGCAACATCTGGCAATTTGTTTAAATTAAATTTTGTTGGATATAAACCCAGGTCTGCACTATTTTAGTTCTGCCTCCGCCAAATAGTCAAATGCTTTCACTCTGTAGTGCCATATGACAAAAGTCTTCTCACCTCTAATCTGCTTGTTACCAAACTATCCGTCAGCTGTTTGAATGAAAGAATCACAACCTCGAATAGTTTCACAAACTCTCTTAAACACTGCACCAACATGATTAGCTCATGTTTTCTCCTCTGGATTGGATTTACTGTAGCTTCAGACTGTACAATTTTAGTCCTGTTTGTGCTGAGCTGACACCCGAACACTACAGAATACCAAGGAGAGCACTGTGAGGCCTTCAGGGACTTCCAGGATTAGTGCACGTACCAGTGTCAAGCTCAGTGCTTGTGGATGCTGCTCCTGCTGGCAATATGCTGCTGCAGTTTGGTTGATGGTTACATTTGGATTTATCTCTACCATATACTGCACAGTTGAGTAAAGTAAGTTTTTTAATTTTACTCTTGGAATAAGTTGTGTGAAAATGGTGTGTTGCACTTTGGTGGTAAAGAACTAGCCTTAATGCATTATGTTTTAACAGATAAAATGCAAAATAGAAGCAGGTGTGTTTCTCTTAAGCTGGTTATGTCGGCCTGAATCATTTATTGTGATTACATATTGTCCAGATCTCATGAAATTATGTTTTAAATGTATGGGTTTGCTGTTAACTAAAGTTGTGTTGTGTCAGTGTGTGGGAGATGTGCAAGGAACAAAGTGTTGGATCGCTCATATTCAACATTAGACCCCCCATCCACCCGTCCGTCACCTCTTTCCTCCAGACACTCCTCACATTTCAGTGCGAACACACACACAAACACACAAACACACACACACCCGTCCAGCCCTTATCAGTAACAGTGCGGGTGTCGATAAATAGAAGCATCCTCTGGGTCTTGTTATTTCCTCCGCTGCAATTAACGTTCCCATCTGCTAACCTGTGATTAACGGTGTTTACCGATATGCTGCGGCGTGTTCGACTGCCTCAGTCACAGAACACACCTTCCTCTCCGTTTCCCAGACCCTCCCACATGCGACTTAGTCTGTCAACAGTGAATCCGCCTCCCGGGAATCTCTGTTGCTTCTGCCCCGGTGATGCAAAGTCGGTCAGTTGTGATTATGCACCATTGTCCTGCAGTATTTTGGACCAATATTGATCTTCGACTAAAATAATGCAAACATTAATTTGAAATAAACTGTTGTGCGTTTTTGACATGAATTGATTTGTCAAGTCGAAGGCCTTATTTCCCATGGATCTCCTGCAACCCCTTGACTTCATCCGTCTGTGGTACCACCGCTACGTTTCAGAAGGGATGTCCTGAACCTTTGATGATCCCTCCATCCATGTTCAGTTTCTTACTCCTTGTGGTTATGCCTGCAGGCTGGAGAAAGCCCCAAAGTCCTTCTCTGAGGTCTTCCAGGTGGCACAGGCTCCATTCATTACAGAGGAACATTAGTTCCACCTCTGGTTCTTCCAGATGTTTGAGTCGGATTCACTGTGTTCCTTAAAGGACGAGCCCAGCCTCCATGTGAGGGCATCTATCAGCTCACTGTAAGTCATAGGTTAGGGTTGGAGCACGTCACCTTTCACATCAAGATCTTCACTTGAAGCTCAGATCTCTCTCCACCGGCAGATAAGAGCTCCGTCTGCAGCATCAACAACATAACAAAGACCTTGAGGTATTTTCCTTTGGCGCAGAAACTCACTTTGTTCTTGAAGACGGCTTTCTACAAGCACCATGGTCGCCTCAGACCTCAGAGTATCAGCTCTCCTCCAGACCTTACAGTATGTTGCTTTGTAAAGTCACTTAGAGCTTAAATAAACATTTCCCACTCACGCTAATCAATGTCAATTTTTTTTCATTCCCACTGTTTGTAAGAGAACAAAATCATCAGCATCCCGTGTTTTACCTCGCTAAATCGCTAACAGGACAATGAGATCTAATGGTTTAGAGACAAAGTGTGTATTTGTACGATCAGACAGCCACTAAGCAACAATATATTTGAATGCATTTTGGATTCTCCTGTTCTCCAGCCCCTCAGAGGTCAAGATGATCTGTTGGTACTGTAAATGTCATCTAACACGACACTGTGTACCTAGTTATTTGGCCTCTTTGAATGGATCCTCTGATTACTTTATATCCTGAAGCTTCCAGGCCTCAGGATGTTAGTGAAATTGGTTTTTAATTGGCTCAGCTGGTGGGACAACCTTTTTTTCTATTATTGTCTTGTTTTATTTATCTCGTTTATACTTTTGCAAAGATTTGCTCACATAGAAACACTGACTTGGTGTTTCTCCAGTGCACAGAGAGCAGTTTTGGATTTTATGACAAATCGCTGCATTAAACTATCAGGCTCAGCGTGCAGGTGTTAATAGACGTTTCACTCATCAATTCATCAAGTTTCATTCGTCCTGTAGGTGTTTTAATTATGCTGCCTGTTACCCACTGTGTCTGGAAACAGTGTGAACTAAACATGGAGAGAAGGTGAACCACACATTTTTTAAAAGCCTCTTAAACAGACGCTTGTTCATATGTAGATCTCAGGTAAATGAGCCCGTTCTCCAAAACGCCGCTCGCTGAGCACAGGCTGTAAAACGGCAACACATCAGACATATTACTGCTGTTAGAGCCATTAATTAGACAGAAAGTGAACAATTTTGTTGGTTGCCATGGTAACAAATTGCCTATTAGCTGCATAGGAAAATGTAGTTGTGTCACATTCATCCACCCAGTAACAATAGGTTTATTACCTGAGGACTCTTGTCTGTTAAAATGATGGTTCCTCACAGAGCTGAAGTTGCACATCGGCCTGGCTTCGGTTTCTCATTGTGGTCTGTTAATGTATGATAATGTGAGTGAATCGATGCAAGTTCCACTGAAATGAAAAAGCAGAGATCTCATATCTCCTATAAGTACAAATAATCAGTAATAAAAACTGAGAAAGTGAAATTTTAGATTAAAGTTTAAAGAGTTTAGAGGCTTACACCCAAAATATCTCAGTATCACCGACCGTGAATCGTTGGTGTTTTCTCCTACTTGCATTGTGAACGACTGAACGAAGCTCTTCTCTATCTTACGTGATCGAAATGTTCTGGGTAAAGTGTAAGGAAACAATTTACTGATGGCACATCCATCCAGTATTTACCTTTTGGTTTTGATTCTTTTTTGTGTTTGCAGAAGAAAAACGTTCAATACTCACTCTCCTTTTTTATTTTTGTTGTCGACCATCTACTAAGGAAAACGTTAAGATATTTAGCAGCTAAAGGCTCCACTGTGTTCAGGAGACTACTGTTTCTCTACTGGGGGTTCATCTGAAGATGAACAAAAACAGCAAGATTGTGAAAGAGAAACTGAAACAAGGAGTTGAAAGAGACAAAAAACACTGGAAGTTGTATTTGAAATTGGACATTTCCATTTTGTCATAACATTGTCCTTGCAGTTCTTGCTTTTCCTTAATTTTTTTCTTCTTCTTAGTACCCTATTGCCATAAATACCAATGCAAACTCCTTGTATGTGAAAACTTTCTTGAGAAACCTAATTTAGATTATTTAGGAATAATGACAAAAAACTATTGCCTAATGTTTATATCTTCGTTTGAGATATAAGCGTTACACAAATTGCTAATATTATTCTAATCATTATTTACATCCTTATGGCTTGTAAAACACTATTTCATTTTAAAAAGTTTTGTTTTCTCACACACAATGTTTCAGTGTCAGACCTGTCACAGCTTCTATTTTATTTAATATCTGTTTTCTGTCAAGAGAATAATCCAAATAACTGTGTAGTCTCTTCTCTCTGGTTCATCAAGTTGAGGAAAACAGATGGATCACAGTCTGGTTTTGGAGTCAAATCCAAACAAGAACCAACAAAAACAAGTCAAAAGTCTTGGGTTGATGTTTGTGTGAGACCGGAGAATGTGAAGAGCACTTTTTAAAACAAACGGCTCTGATGTCTGTCTGAGTAGATTCATTTGTGACTGTGAGTGCAAAACATAACCACTCTAAACACAAAATACAGAAGAGCTTCGGCGCTGCTCGCAGCTTGTTGGCTTTTGAAGCACATGGCCGTAGCGTTGACACCAACACAGTTCTCCTCAAGGCCGCCGGTTTTCTCTGCTTTTCTTTGAAAATTGATTGAGAAATTCCGCAAGAGCGGCGTCATCGATCGGACGCTAATTGTGGTGGGTGAGAAAAGGCAAACATTCCAGGCCGGCAGTCACAGATTGAAGTCAGCTATCTGCGCAATTAACACCACGCCGGCTATACAATAGGCTGCGTGTAGAAGTATCCTTTTGTAGGTGTTGGGGCTATTTTCCTGATTCCCTTTTGTGAAGTGGACTTGTTTACAGAGCTCAGTCTGTCTTTCTTTCACTTCTGACATCTGAAACAAGGTCAGGCTAATAGATTAGACAAAGATTTATAATCAAGACGTAGGGTTACCTTGAAAATCCACTTTTAGTTGTAAGAAATTGTTGAGACTCACAGAATCACAACATTTGGACACAAAACATTGTGTGTCCAAATGTTTGTGTTGTGTGTCCCAAATCAGGGCCACAGCCTCAGTCGTTTTCTTTGGAGGACTGAAGGTCAGTCAGTTGAAGTCTGACTGCGTTTAAATGAACTTTAACATCACAGCAACATCTAGCGCTTCAGACACGCCGCCTCCTGCCTCGCCCTCAATCTCATGACGCTCCTCTCTGAAAATGAACCTTGGCTTTTCATTCATCATGGACAATAAGTCCTTCAACTGCTCATGACAATGGAAATCTGAACATCTGTCTCTTGTTGCTGCTTTGTAGATCTCAGTTGGGATGGGGTCGTCTGGGAGTGAGAGAAAACATACAGAAGAATAAAAGTTGTTTCCTTCTTGGATTTGTAGACGGATGTTTCAAATCTGTCTCCTTTCACACTTTGTCATATGTGGACGTCTGAAAAGACAGGAATGGGAAACAAAGCAACAAAGGTCAAGAATGCCACAGAAGCCTGGCAAACACGTCTTGAATGGATTTTTCTCAGATGATCCCGGAATCGGAGCCCCTAATCCCAATGTCCCAGATTTTGAGGTGCTTTCTGGGAGACCTGTATGCACGGTTTCCACAAGTCTTTTCATTTACCATGGTCAACAGGGGAAGCCCAGAACGGTCAATGTTAAACAACCAACATTTAGCCGAAGAAAGATCAAAGTCCCGGCAAACCTGGACATATCTGGTTCTGGACTACGGAGGAGAGCAGGAATCAAGCTGTCCACCCTCACCCCCTCTAATCTTTGAGGATCGATTCCACATTTACAACTCAATCCTGTCGAGGAGACCTCAGTGTTTCACCTGAGCTCCATATAAACCACACAAACTTGACTGTGTTTGTTGTGGTGCTTTTGGGTTCAGCCCTATATCTCCAGATGATACAGAACTGTCCCATTTTGAGCAGCCTCGTTCATCCGAGGCTCCACAGGGACTGCAGCACCCGGCGGACTGTCGGTGGGAGGAATGTAGGCCAGTCAAACTTGGCGTCAGCGGGCCTGTTAAAGGGTTTCTAGGTCATGTTCGTAATCAATTTTTCTATGAAAGCGGCGCTCCACTGAGGTTCATGGCACATCACTGAATACGTATGTACACACAGACATGACCTTATATGACACGCTACGGTAGCACTGCTCTCTGATCTATGCAGAGTTTAGAAATGGATTGTGAACATAGTTTAATTTTTAAGTTTTAATTAAAAAAACAACAACTAATTGTTCCCTCAAACATCTGTAGTTTCTCACAAATAATTGTAATCGTGCTCTGGTGAGGTTTCGTCAATCTGCCTCAGTGATATGCTTTTAATTGTTGTTTTGGACAACAATGGTTCAGGAAAAACATGATTTTTGCTAGATTTTTGACAGAAACTTGAACATATATGTACACAGAATTGTAGATCTTTTCAAATCCAGTGTCCAGTATATTGCATTTTGTAGTATAATAAAGTGTCTTCAAATATTTGAAATGTATTAATAGATTTTAATGAAGGAGTGTCAGAAGTAGAGGGCTTGTTGTTATGAAGTACTCCACATTAAGGAGCAAAGCAGCGTCCAACTAGACCAAAGTGACACTTTCAGGTTTGTTTACGTAGTGTTTAATGTGCTTCAGAGGCTAATTAGCTACCTTGATGACTAACTGACATTGACTCTGGTGAACGTTTGTTTGGCGTCTCGTTCAACAAGCTAAAAGGTGCAGGACGAGTTAGAGCAGGAGAACTAATGTGGGTTGATGTTGGGAGTCTGTAGCTGCTGTCTCGGCCTCAGTGAAAACATCTGCTCTGCACAGAACCATGACAGGACTGCGTTATGCAGTTTGATTGGCTGTAACACAATAAGGTGTCTGATACGGGAACCAGTGTAATGGCAAAGTAATGGCAAACTGGAGGCAACTGGAAAATCTAAATTTCTCTGTTGGGGTTTGTAACAAACAAATATTAGTCAGACTTGAGGATAAACATTGTTAATGACAGTTTTTTTTAAATGAGCCATCACCTTTTTATTAATTACATCCTAACATATCATCAAGTCTGTGCTTGTGCGTTTTTTTCAATTCTCAGTTTACATTAACACAGCGGTCTTCACCAGGGCTGTGATGATGATCGTTTCACCGCTTCACACTAAATGTGACTAGATTACTGTCAGTCAGTCTTTGTTGTTTTGACAAATTACATCTACCTTTATACTGTATGGAGCTTTAATACAAACATCTACCTTTATACTGTATGGAGCTTTAACACAAACATCTACCTTTATACTGTATGGAGCTTTAACACAAACATCTACCTTTATACTGTATGGAGCTTTAATACAAACATCTACCTTTATACTGTATGGAGCTTTAACACAAACATCTACCTTTATACTGTATGGAGCTTTAACACAAACATCTACCTTTATACTGTATGGAGCTTTAACACAAACGTTGACCTTCATATGACAACTAATTGACTTGTTAGGGTCAGAATTATGAATCAACAAATAAGGAAGACTTTGGTTTCCATTTCAGTTCGCCCCCCTCAGCCTCACACATCTGTCTTGTGTCCTGGGATCACTGGACAAAAACATGTCCTTTGTTTGTTCACAGACTGGGTCGTCTGTGTTTAAGCAAGTGATGCTGCAATGATCGTTTTCTCTAAACAACACACACACACATGCACACGCACACAGTGTTGATTTCAGTCAGTCTGCAGCTGTGGGAGTCGTTCTGTGCCAACAGTCAGTGTCATAGAGCGACAGCAGTTGTGGCTGGTTTTGAATTAAAACTATGGCTCGGGGCACTTCGTTAACTTATTATGGAGAACAGAGGCCCTCACCAATGCCCTCACACACACACACACACACACCCTCCTGTCTTTTGATAAAGCTTGTACCCTTGTCAACAAGCACACATTTTAATTAGTGTTGATTGTTGTTGGCATGTTCAATAGTTATTAATTAGAGCGGGGAGGGGCCGCGGTTCTTGATTGCACGCCCGAAGCTGTGACGCACGGTGTTGTCTCACTCTCTCTCCAGAATAACAGAGATGCTGTGAAAAATCAAGGTGGGGGGGTGGGGGGGGGGCAGTAACCCCCTTTGATGATGTCTCCTCAACTACAACAGACAAACTGTGGACAGGAAGTTACTCGTTTGTTTTCAGACGGTTTCTAAGATATTGATAACTCACTGATCAGTTATGGATGTTATTAGTTGTTTTTTTTAATTGAAACAGAATTAAACGTTTATAATTGAACTTAAAATTCATCAGGTGAATTAGAAACTGAACTCTGAATAGTTATTGACAGTCGGTCTGTTCTGTTGCCTCTGCAGCATCACTCATCCCAGCTCTGCTCTGTCGTAGTCGTCAATAACGACGATGATCAGCGGAGAGTTGATCAGCGGACGGAAAAGCGAAAAGTTCAGCGAGTACTGTAAAACTACTGCTCTTCAACTAATGATCTGTCAATTTATTGGCCCAGTATGAATTTAATTTTAATATTCATACTTTTCTTTGGCCTCTGCACATGCCGATTTTAGAGGTGAAGCCTCGGTTCTTGCTATCTGTTGTTTACATTATTGTTTCTGCACAATGATTTCATGCACTACAACAAAAAAATCCATAGAAAAACAGAAAATGTGCTGGTAATTAAAAAAAATGTTTACATGAGTGAATTTCAGGAAGAGTAGCTGCCACTCTTGGAACTAAAATTAATAGATTTTTGCAAGGGCTAGCACATTTCTACACTAATTTTCTGCAATAATGATAAATAAATCAATATAAGTACCATTAATAATATAATTTAAAGGGAGAGTAGAGAGAACAATGAGTAACCTTTATTTATCCAGGTAAATCAATTGAGAACTAGTTCTATATTCATTGGTCAGACACAAGTTCTGTAATACTGACATAAATCTGACTGCCTTTATATTGGGGGGGGGGGGGGGGGGGGTTACTGCCTGTTATTTATTAACATAAATCTTAAAAATAACTGGAGTCACTTATTTTCACAAATTTGACTCGTAGTAACTCTGGAAATTACATAAATGATGCTTAAAATGGTCCAAAAATGTAAATCCAATTTGTTGCATCAATTATTTCTTCAACATTTAAGATTAAAATGATTGTCTGCTGACATTTTTGTTTTTAAGGTCATAAACACAAAATGAGGAAAATAATGAATGTGTTCAAATATATATATTTTTAAGTTCTTTTAAATGACATTTACAACATGGTTTTGTCTACAATCAATAAATTGATTGTTTTTTTTGTCTGTGTGTGTGTGTGGGGGGGTGTTGGGCTACAGTCACTCACTGATGTGCAGAGTAAGCAAATGTCCAGCAGCAGCAGCAGCAGCAGCAGCAGCTTGTGTTTAGATGTTGGTAAGAAATGAAAAGGTGACTGTTTGGGTCTGATTTTCCTTTAACTGAAGTCATTTTTAAATATGTTATTGATTCCTTCTGGACTACACCCACATTTCATTTTGTACTTGCACAATGACAATAAAGAATCTCAACTAAAGAGATTCATTGCAATGATGGTGTGGTGCTTCTCAGAGCTGAAGAGTTGGTGATGAGAGCTCGTCACAACTTTCATGTTTTACATATGGCTGTATCTTTAAACTGGACTTGTGTTTCAGTCTTATTCCTTTTTTGTTTTGTACTATTCCTCATTTTTCTGCTGTTTTGTTGCTTAATTTGATGAGGTCACTTCCTGACTTTATCGTCTTGAAGACAAAACAAACCAGGACTCACAGAGGAAGGAACACAACAACATGTGGCGTCGTCCTCTGTGTTAAACTGGAGTCTGTTCCCGTGCTGACCTCCCTCTCTGAGCTCGGGGGGAGAAGGCGGAGGGGAGGGGAGGTGTTGACACTTCATCAGGGGTGACGAGGACCATTTTCCCTCCTCCTCCTCCTCCTCCACCTCTTCCTCTCTCTCTCCGTCTTGGTCCTGATGCGCCTTTTGTTTGGTGCCTAATGACAGCTGTGATGGAACCGTCATGCTCTGTGATCAGACGGGCCCACAGCGCGGCGGCCTCCTCTCTGCCACCGCCGCCATCGTCACCGTCACCACCGCCGCCGCCGCCGCCCTGCTCCCTCTCCCTCTCCGTCTCTATCCACACAGACAGACAGACAGAGAGAGAGAGAGACAGAGCTCTGCAGGTCAAACACAACCTCGCTTTCTCACCTCATCACCACTGATCTGAGGTGGCACCGTATCAAATCTCATTTCAGAGATCTAGGTTTTTTGTATATGTATATATGTGTATATGTGTGTGTGTATATATACATATCCTATACATACAATGTTGATATGCTGCTATACGCTGCAGACAGGGAGGCCCACCACCGGCTAAAAATATCATTTTCCCTGGCCCAGAAATTGTCTGGAGGGTTCATTGGGAACGTGCAGCTGGGTGCGTTTCCTGCTGTTTGCCTGAACACATACCCTCATTCGGAGACGGTGAGCAGCTCTGCCTATTAAAATGTAAATTCCCTCTCGATGCGGCGGCGGCGGTGGTGGTGGTGACTGCGAGCCCAGACTGGGATGCAGCAGGGGGAAGGAGGAGGAGGAGGAGGAGGAGGAGGAGTGGAGGGGGGGTGAGAGGTGTAGCTTTGCGCTATAGGCAGGATCTGTCTCTGATAGTCTGTCTGTCTCTCTCTCTGGCCGGGGCCCGGGCTGGAGACAAAAGGTGACGGGGCCGAGGCTCGATGCGATGGACTCGCTTTTACTGACTTCTTTTGTCACGTTGCCTTCGTTCGACTGTATTTTCACGTATATTTGACTTCTGTTGGTCTGTATAGGCCTAGTTATAGGAGTTAAAGCTGTTTTACATATATATTTTTTACTGTTTGCATCGGCCTGGCAGGTGTGCTGGCCCTTCTGTTGTCATGGTGGTAAAGAACTGATTATGAGCACTAACTACCTTGTGCCATCGCAAATGTGTGTTACTGTCTTACAAATGTATATTTATTAATGTGTACCAAATGTGTCTTTGGTATTTTGCCTCATTGTTGCTCTTTTTAAAGGTTGCCCTTTACCATCAGGCAGAGGGACTGGCGATGAAAACTAGCTTTTTTTAGCTAACTCGGGTGCGTTTACATTTGTTTGTTTTTTTTACAATGTTTTATTAATGTACACCGTCCCTTCTCAAATAAATTAAACTGAAACTGAAAGGTGAAAGGTTTAAGGTTGCGGTGTTACAGCATCGTCACTTTGGTTACAATAGTAAACGCACTGCAAAGCTACAAAGCCACCACCATCAACTTCCTCCTAATTTTGACTTTCTTCACGTAACAGCCGACCGAACGTCCCATATCGCGTTCATGGCGGCCACTAGAGGTCGCCTCACAAGAAAAAAAAACTCAGTTGGATGAATAAATAGAACAAATATGAAGCAATGACACAAACACACCCAACATGTACACATGTAAACTCATATCTGTTTTATCGCTGTTCTCAATTGTGAAATCTGTTGCATTTATTTGTTTAGTTGTTTGAACATCGATTTAAAAAACAAACAAACAGACATTTATTGTCATGACTTCCTGTGTGAAAATGTTATTATAAAAAGGATGAGGAAAAAACAGGAAATATTGGATATATAAACATCATGTAAAGCGAATTTGTTTAGGAAAACATTACATATACATCAAGTATAAAGGCTGTGAATTAGACCATTAAACATCAGTTTTTTGACGGGTCCACAAAAGGGAACTGGACATGCACTTTGAGCCCCTGAACTTATTGATCGTTAAGTAAAGACATCTAGAATACACAATGTCAATGGTGCTTAAAATACACATTTCTTTAAAAAAAGGAAAGAAAGAAAGAAACTAAAGGAGCTAAATCAAAGGCCTATGCAGTGATGGTTTATGTTTTTGTTATTGTCTGTTCATGTGAAAGTGTTTGGTGTTTCATCATCATCATTATTTTCACCTGGATGAATCTGCAAATTGTGAACATGCACAGGTTTCTTGTTTACATTTTTTCATACCCACTCTTTTAAATTATATTTCTAATATATATATTTTTCTATTTTACATCTAGGTGTTAAGCTTCTGTATTCTGTCTGTAATAGCATATTGTATTTCTAAAATGAGGCCTTGTGTAGCTCTCTGTGCAGCCGTCGTTATTACTACCAACCAGGAATCAAACTAAATGAACGTCAGATCTAATTGATCATCAGAAACACAGGCTGTAATAAGTAAACACGCCCCGGCTTTGTTTTTAATTCCTAGCTGGATTACATTCGGCCCTGAGCTTGGATTAATTTTCCAACGACCGCAATCGTCAGGAGGGAACGATGTGAACGGCAGAAAGTGTGTAAAGCCACTGCAGCGACTGTGAAGCTGCTTCCAGCTGGCAGCCCCGCTCTGCTCTGACGGTATCGGCGCCAGACACTAGATGGAGCTGCGATCATGCTGCAGGCGGCTTGGCCTCTCACTCACTCACTCACTCACTGACATGAGAGCAGCGTCCACGTCTCCACGTCCAGAAACACAGCTGCATGATGCTGCTGCTCCTGCTCCTGCATCTGCATCTGCTGCTGCTGCTGCTGCTGCTGCTGCGGGGTCATCCCTATGTTCCCCGCTGTGTCCGGACCGGGGAACATAGGACCCTTTTTTAGAAAAAGGGTCCTATGTTCCCCGCTTTTCACCAAAAGGACCCGGGGAACATGCAATTTTTGTACCCATACCTGGAAGTGGAGTTGTGACTTTGCAGATTTTTGCCTATTTTTGAGTGAGAAGTTGAGTTGTGACTTTGAGTGAGAAGTGTAATTGTCCCATTGGTTGGGTTTAGGCAATGAAGAAAGGAGTTGGTTAAGTTTAGTAAAAAGACCAGGTAGAGGTTAGACAGGCCAGATAGAAAGAGAGAGTCCAGATAAGTAGAGAGAGTCCATCGACCAGCAACAACGGGGAACATAGGACCCTTTTTCAGAAAAAGGGTCCTATGTTCCCCAGTATGTATTGCGACCGGGGAACATAGGACCCTTTTTGGGAAAAACGGGGAACATACCTTTTTTCAAAAAGAGGGTCCTATATTCCCCTATAGGGGAACATACTGTAGGACCCGGGGAACATAGGTACGCTCCCGCTGCTGCTGCTGCTGCTGCTGCTGCCTGACTCCATCGCTGCATCATGACTGCTCTGCTTCTGTTGCATTCATCACATGCAGCAACAAACAACTGCAGGAAATAATAATAATAATAATAAAAAAAACTCCAAGTTTAACCCTCCTCCTGTTGTCCTTCTGGGTCAAATTGACCCAATCTGTTCCCTTCCTCCATCCTTTCTTCTTTCCTCAATCCTTTTTCCCCTTCCTTTCTTCCTTCCCTTCGTTTTTACCCCTTCTTCCTTCCTCTTTTGATCCAATTGACCTGATCCGTTCCCTAACCCTCCATCTTTCTTTCCTTTTCCCTTCCTTCTTTCCCTTCTTCCTTCCTTCTTCTTCCTTGAACGAATCTGTTTCTTCCCTCCAACCCTCTTTCTTTCCTTCCTTTTTCCATTCCTTCTTTCCACAATCCTTTTTCCCTTCCTTCCTTCCTTCCTTCCTTCCTTCCTTCCTTCCTTCCTTCCTTCCTTCCTTCCTTCCTTCCTTCCTTCCTTCCTTCCTTCCTTCTTCTTCTTCCTTCCTCTTTTGATCCAATTGACCTGATCTGTTTCTTTCCTCCATCTTTCTTTCCTTCCTTTTTCCATTCCTTCTTTCCACAATCCTTTTTCCCTCCCTTCCTTCCTTCCTTGAACGAATCTGTTCCCTGCCTCCTTCTTTATTTCCTTCCCTTTTCCCTTCCTTCTTTTCCCTCCCTTCCTTCCTTACTTTCTTCCTTCTTTTCTTTTCATTTCTTTCTTCCTTCTTCTTTTTCCTCTTTTAACCCAATCTGTTCCCTCCCTCCTTCTATCTTTCCTTCCTTTTTCCTGTCCTTCTTTCCTCCTATATTTCCCTTCCTTCCTTCCTTCCTTCCTTGACCCAGTAGGACAACAGGAGGGTTTTAAATACGGATGCTTTCCAGACAGCGTCTTTCTTCTGCTCTGCAACATCTGTGTGTCAGAAACGTTGACTCCGGGGCCCCAGAGGACTCGTAGGACCCTCAGACTCCGTCCTCAGCAGCTCATTATTCCCTGGAGCAGAGAGACTGTGGAGGAATTCAGCTGCTTCTGTCCACGGTGGTGTGACAATAAGCAGAATTGATTTAGCAGTTACAGGCTTATTTATGTGGGACTGAATGGCAGCCTAATGTCTGCTCTGCTGCCCTGCCACAGCCTCTGTCCTTTCTTTGTCTTTGCAGGTTGATCAGAGCTGCTTTCTCACTCACTTCTACTGCCAGAAGCTGCACAAGCCACGTCCCCACTTCACCAGTCACCTGCCTCACACTTGCTTAAAGGAGAAAGCTGCTGCTGTTTTTGATGTTTTTCTGAAAACACCAGAACCAACAAGAGGGGGTGGATGGGTCCTACCAACGATGAGTCTGAGTAGTTGTAGGCTACACGTCCATCCGTTTGTGAATGAGCGTAGGAACGTCAAGCAGGTGTCCAACTTGGCTGCAGAGGCCCAGAAGAACAAGGTTTCTCTGTGTGATGCACATTTTCATGGACTTTATAAGTTAAGTCTAAGTTTTAAAGAGGTAAATACAGAGACTGCTTGATGAAAAACTGTCCCTGAGGCAACGTGCATCAGTGGTTTTGCATGAATTTCCCTCTAAAACAACTCTGTGTGGTAACGTTGTGTTATTATCTCATAGCATGGTGAATGTGCAGCTCACAACTTGTCCACCAGAGCGTTGTGGAGTTGTTGGATTGTGTATTTGATGAGTTTGATGAGGGAAACCAAGAAATCCCATAATGAGCCTCCGTAGTGTAGCTCTGAGCAGCTCACGGCTCTGCTCTGCCGTAGCTTGCACCGACAATTAAAGGTAACAAACCTACTGCTATGACTATAGGGATTAATGGGCCAATTTGCCAAAATGTCGAACTATCCCTTTGACACCTGAGCTGAGGCTTCACAGCTTCAGGAAGAACTACTGAGAACACTTCACCTCCTCTGGTCCAGTAAAAGTCGGACTTCATCGGTCTGAACCTTGACTGAGACGTGAAATATTAAAAAACTGAGTTTTATGTCCACATGTGGTCAAAACCTGTTATTATGATAAACAATTTATGATGTGCTCAGAGTTGTTTACATAAGGAGAATAATAAAATAGAAAAGACACGTTAAAAATGACAGCAGATCTGTGTGTATTTGTCTGCAGGAGTTGTGTTGAATTTTGCTTGGTCCATGCAGCTGTAGATCAGGTTTCACTGTTTCAACTGTGTGGACTCTGGGTCGTTTCACACTTCGACTATTTACAGTCTGTGGTTTTTACATCTTACAAAGGCTCATTAGTTTTTTATTTCCTTTTCTTGTTACATTATTCAGTGCGATTCATAATGTGCATTATCTCCAGGCACTTTACAGGGTGAGATCAAGACTCTACTCTAATATAGAGAGAAACCAAACAGTTCCTAAAAAAGAGAGGCCACATCTACAGTTGTCTGTAATTATATTAACTGTTATTATTATAGCAGATATACACAAATTACACCCCGCATGATTCAGCTCAACTAAAACTAGCATTAACTCTCAACACAACTCCTACCAAATCTACAGTATGTACCGTCTCTTCACTATCTTAATACACCTGAGGAAAACAATGAAATGGACAAACAAACCAGATAAATGACAACAAACTGTAGTTCCTGTAATTATTCAAGAGGTCGCATGATGGCGAAATACAAAGATCCTTTAAAGAGTCTGGGCCCAGTTGTTCGAAAGGTGTAATCTGGGTAAAAATTATCCGGATATTGAAATCCCTTTTTTCCTATCCAGGATAAAAAAATAGTTTTTCAGTTGTAGAATATCAAAAGTTACCTTTATTTACTAATCATATATATACTACATTATAAATATTGTTTATTTGACCAGTTTGAATTTAATTTAAATCACATGTTGTCCCTGAATCCACCCGACTGTTGGGATCAGAATAATCATGTTGTTTTGGATCAAAGTTTTCCCAATCCTACTAAAATGTTTTGAACAACACAAACTGTGGGTTTGATCCAGATGAAAACCAAGATTGGATTACGTGATATAATCCGATCTCAGAATCCGTTTTTGGTTTTGAAACAACCCATTTTCAAGATTTGATCCAATCCATTATCCAAAATCTGATTGGATTACCTTTGAACAACTGGGCCCTGGTCTGGTTTTCTCTGAGGATCGGAGCCAGACTCCCTGCACCAGGACGTTACCGTGGCAGCGCCTTAAATTCAACTCCAGCGATCTTCCGCCGCGTTCCTCGTCGACGGACCTTGAAGAACTCCTCACCTGTACGAAGCCGTCAATTCAGTCCACAAAACGCTGCTCTTCACGGCGAAATGGTTTATTCTCTCCCTGAGAGTCGAAAATTGTCCATCTGTCTTTTTCAGTGAAAATGAATTCCAGGTCTAACCAATTGTCGGGGGGCCTTGTGTAATTTAAGAGACCGCTCCAAATATCTTTTAAGTAATGAGAAGTCATTTTTGTGGCTGTTGTTAGAGCGCGTTGGACAAAGGCTTCCATTCTGTCTGAAATGGTACATTCAGCCACGATGAGGGGGGGAAAAAGGAGAAAGCCAAAGTCTGAATGACTCTATGGCCTTTTGAACCCCAAGTCAAATATCATTGTGTGAGGCCCTCCCCTGAGTGGTAGTCACCAAATACTGCTGTTAGTACTGATTGAAAATCCATGAGGACCTTCGTGAAAGCAGCACAGTGCCCTTGAAAAATGATATAAAAAATGTCTCTGTCCTTCCTATCAAAATGTTGTGTCTGACGGCTGCAGCACCTCCAACTCCCCGGCTCCGTTTTTTTCACCTGGAAAAAAAAGAGAGTGGCGAGAGGCTGGAGAGCATTCACAGACAATTTTACCTTTATTTGAAATGACTGTGACCATGGCAGTTACAATGGACTGTTAGGAGCCATCAGAGCTGCTTTGGTAGTGTCAGCTCTGGCCTCTTCTCATGCTGATTGGTCACAGTTGTGTTGTTATTGTTGTTGTTGCTGCTGCTGCTGCAGTGTTTGTTTAGAGATATTTTGTACTGGACGCTCACATTGTCTACGCTAGATAACTTTGTGGTCACCACAGTCATTTCTTTCCTCCACATACAAAGTTTTTCTTGTCCATCAAGTTTAATTGGGTGAATTTAAAGCTCCATACAGTATAAAGGTAGATGTTTGTGTTAAAGCTCCATACAGTATAAAGGTAGATGTTTGTGTTAAAGCTCCTTCAAAATAAAGGTAGATGTTTGTATTAAAGCTCCTTCAAAATAAAGGTAGATGTTTGTATTAAAGCTACAGTATAAAGGTAGATGCTTGTATTAAAGCTCCTTCAAAATAAAGGTAGATGTTTGTATTAAAGCTCCATACAGTATAAAGGTAGATGTTTGTGTTAAAGCTCCATACAGTATAAAGGTAGATGTTTGTGTTAAAGCTCCATACAGTATAAAGGTAGATGTTTGTGTTAAAGCTCCATACAGTATAAAGGTAGATGTTTGTGTTAAAGGAATTTTTAATGGAATACATGTAGTCAAAGCTACAGAAACATTAATACTAACCCAACTTAATCAAGTATCTTTAGTTATTTAGCTGTGGATGTTTCTGTGACTGTCATATACTGAAGGTTATTTGTCAAAGAAATGACACAACTACCTAAACCAAACTACTCTGTTATTGTCGAGGTCGTAGAAAGACTATGTGTAGAGCTTTAATTTTAGGGCTGTGAGGACTTAAGTAGTAGGGGAGTTAATTATCTCTGGATATATTCTTTAATGATTCACAGTAAAATTGGATATTAAAAGAAAGATTGCCTTTGTTAGAGGTTTAACCTGCAGGCAACAATGACGGCCTCCATAAAACACAATGGTATCAGCTGTTTCACAAGTTCTGCTATCAGGAAGCTAACAGATTTTATCAGAACATGTTATACTGCGGTGTGAGGACTGGTTGGACACAGTTTTCTGGTTTATGTGTATATTTTACACATTGTGGTCAGTCGGTGCAGCCTCGGCTCACCTGGCTTCAGTGGTTATCTGAACGATTCCCGGCTCCATGTTAGGAAACTGAAACTTCCTCCTTGCAGTTGATGCATGCATATGAATCTGTCATTAGTCTCCCCTTGTTCTTCGACGGCGAAAAGAGATGGAGAAAGATGAAAGCCGCCGCCGCTGCCGCCGCACGTGGCGCAGTTAAACACCTCGTGATTTATGGAGCTTTAATTTGGTGGAGGCCCATCCATTGTTTTGCAGCTTGTGGCGCGGCGGTCCGCCCCGCTGACAGTAATTTCCCCGCTAGTTGGGGAGGATGGTGTATCATGAGCTAATGGCATCCTCTTTTCCCCCCACCACCACCACCACCACCACCACCCGTCTCCAGAGGAGGAATTAGGTGTGAGGGGCTGAAAATGAGAGTTTGTGTTTGAAATCAAGTAAGAAGATGGTAGTGGTGGTGGTAAGGGATGTCACCATTATACATTTTCTTGGTACGATTTTTGTCAGAGAAATAATCACGGTGTTACGATTATCACGATTATTATGCAGTAATTAATTTCACAACACTATGAATGTGTAAAATCAAATATAGTCAAAATATAATTCATTACACTGCAAAAACTCAAATATCTTACCAAGAATATTTGTCTTATTTCTAGTCAAAATGTCATTTCTAGTCAAAACAAATCTCATTATACTTCATATACTTCATCATACAGACTCATCACATAAAAAATAGCTTGTTTTTAGACACTTTTACTTCTTTCAAGCAGATTTTCACTTGAAATAAGTAGAAAAATCTGATAGCGGAGCAAGTTTTTCTTTCTTATTACAAGCACAAAAAACTGCTTTCGCTGGCAGATTTTTCTACTTATTTCAAGTGAAAATTAGTTTGAAACAAGTGAAAATGATCTGAAATCAAGTACATTTTTAGGTGATGAGTCTTATTTTAAATGGAAAGAGATTAGTTTTGACTAGAAATTAGACATTTTGACAAGAAATAAGACAAATATTCTTGGAAAGATTTTGAGTTTTTGCAGTGCATTGTTTACACAAAATGTTTCAAGTATCTATTAATATATGACCAATTCTTAATCCCCCGGATCCCCCAAATGACATGCTAACATTTAAATTCCTACCAATTCAATGTTACGTTAGTTAAATGGACCCGTATCTGTGCATTTACCTTTACTTTTGCGCACATCTGCCGACATGTTTCCAACGGTACGACGGTATTTAGGAATCTTTACGGTTAAAGGGACAACGAGGAGTTTTGGAAAAGCAAAGTGTTTCCACACTACATTTATGAGCCTCCGCACCGTGAAATTCTTTGACCGGCGCAAGACAGACTCATGTTTTCATTCATCAAGAATTAAAGTCAGAGGTTGGAAGACGATCACATACCGTCGTAGTTCCCACCATAAACGGAGATTCGGCGGCGTTATTCTCATGACTCGCCACGAAACCTAAAGTAAAGAAACGCTGGTCGGCTCGACCAGCGTTTCCACCACCACTAATAATAACAAAATAACCATAGAGACAAAACCATAGATTTATCTAAAATGGACCATTAACAAGTGGTAACGGAGATTCATCCACATTAACGTGAGACTTTTTTATAACCAAATAGAAACTCCTCGTTGTTCCTTTAATGAATTAATTGTGGCGTTTAATACCACGATTAATTGTGAAAACAAGTAATGGTGACATGCCTAGTGGTGGTGGTGGTGGAGTAGGAAACAAACAGCAGTTCCTATTTACTCTGCCAAATGCACTCGACGACGCCGCCGCGAGTATTGAAATGAACCGTGGCTGTCGGCGGCGGCGGCGACGACAGGGTCAGAGCTGCCACTTTTGGAATAGATGGTAGCAGGTAATTACTGCAGGCCATCGGCTGATTAGAGCTGCTGTATCTGAGCCATCGCCCCCCCCCCCCCCCCCCCCCTCCTCCCACCCTCACCTCTCCGTGGCCTCTCATCCTGATGGGAGTGGACAATTGAGCCAGACTCTGTTTGATTGCTATCACACATATTTACTACGCGGCGGCTTCCCGCGCCCGTCTCACCACCTCGCTGAGTTCAAAGGCTGAAACCTGAACTCAATCTGTTTTGGCTCAGTCGTCCTGAACAACTGTGTTTACGTCCTCTCCCTGTTTATTCCTTCCTGTCTGATTCCTTTCTTTCTTCCCTTCTCTTTTCTTAGCTCCCTGTGTGTTTTTTTTTCTTAGAGGATTTCCTCTTGAACGTGAACCTGTAGTGTTGTAGTCATTTCATAGAACAGCTGGAAACTCTACTTTTTTCCTTTTTCCTCTTTCTTTTTTTTGACAGTGGGATCACAGCAGCCAGACGAGACGAGAGCCTCCATACAGAACACACTCATCCACCACCCTGACAACTAAACAACTGTACACTCCCTTCACCTCGCTACATAAAGAACATGCTGCACTGCTCTCCACACCGGCACCGACGGTTGGTAATAGGTATAAATAATGTGCTACAGGATCCTGTATCTCCACGGATGTCGGACCTCCATCATCACTTTGGTCCTGGCTGAAATATGTCAAAAAATACTCAGTGGATTAAAATTAAAGAGATTCCCTGTCGTTTTATCTACAACCTCCATTCCCCCCAAAAAAACACACACACACACACACACACACACACACAAAAAACATTAGGATGCAGAATACAATGATTTGCAAATCTCATGAACCCATTATGTTATTCACAACAGAACACAAACAACATGTTGAAATTGAAATATGGTTGCTGCTCATTTTGAATTTGATGGCAGCAACACATCTAAAATAAAGTTGGGACAGCGGTGTTATTTCTGGGTAGGGTTTTTTCGGTGATGATGGTAAATTTGAATATATTTAAGCTAATTTCACTGTGATCCATTCGATTTTGTTAATTTGCAGCAGTGCAATTTTTTTTTTTTTATTCAAAGTTTTTCCAGTTTATCGAGACAAGACATAACATAAACCAAACACACGCAGCAGTGCAACTTAAAACCAGATTTTTTTAAACTCTGTTTTAAGAAGCAGTGCAACTTAAAACAGAGTTTAAAAAATCTGGTTGATTTTGTTCAATAGTTGCACAACCTGCAAGAAGAATCTGAGCATTGCAGTCCCTCAGGTGGCTGCAGCCTCTCGATCTTCTCCTTCTTGACACAGTGCAGGTTCAACATGAGAGCAGCAGCCTGAGTGAACACTTAACAAACCTGCCAGCGATTTAATTTCTCTTTGCAGGTCTGTCTGGAGAAGAAGCCGTTGAGGCGACTTCCGATTCCCCTGAAAACTGCAGGAACCAATCACACGTCCAGAAGCTTTTGTTTGCATGCAACATGAGTGGCTATCCTAACGTTTGACTCTCCCAGCAGAAATCCTTAGACGCTATCGCAACAACCACATTAGTTCCCATGTTTTCTGTCGCTGATCTGATTGGTTCGAGGTCTGTCTGGTTGAGTACAGATGCTTTCTGATCTATTGTCCGTCATGGCCATGCCTCTTGTGTTGTGGTATATTGATGTGTTGATGAGAAGAAGAAGTGATCACCGCTGACAACGTCTTTACTTGCATTCAAAAAAAGGTTTATTTTCAAGAATGTCACAAAAATGCCGAATCCGGGAGAATCTCTGGTGCCAATGTGAGATCCCTCACCCTTGGCCCAAAGCCATAACCTTATATATGTTTTCTAACTCCACCTTTTCTCCATTAAAGGATATACCTAACCCAAATGGTCCATAGATTAAAATAACATCTGACCGATAGAATTTACCCTCTAACCTTTAACCTCATGAGCAGCCTATTTTAGATGGGGCAAACCAAAATACAACTGTCCAAAAAAGGTGACTGAAGCTCTGGCCTAAGGTTTAGCCTTTTGGCCAAATAAAGCATTAGTTCACATTATAATAGGTAATTGTTCTTAGGCAAGAAAAGAACACACCTAAAGAAGAAAGTAAGATAATACAAAATATAAAAGAAAGGAGTTTCAGGTGGATAATACCTCATCACCGGCTGATTTGAATATTAAAATGAAGGTGTTCATCAGTCCTTCCTTCCTTCTTTCCTTTCTGTCTCTTCACTTGTGCAGTTTCCCGTCTTGTTTCCGTCGACAAAGCCTTTGAACATTTGAACGTGACCTCTTATCAGGTGCAGTCGTAACACAGCGAGGCTGCAGCTGAATGAAATAGCGCTCTCCGTGACGGTTAGTGAGTCCGTCCACTTCCACCATATCTCTCACCTCGGGAGCTGAGCTCTGGATGTCTCCGGCGTCTATATTACATCATAAAACGCGCTCATTATTAACAGTTTTAGAATAACATTCAAGGGCAAATGACTTTGAAATGGGGGAAACTTGATGTTTTTTTTTTTTATTATTTCCTCTCTCCTCACGCCACAATATTTGATTTAGCCACCTCTCAATAGTAATTCACTTTGATATGGTTTTCCACATAAACAAAGCTATGTGGCTGGAAGCAAGCCGCTGGCCGATGGAGTGTGTCGGCCATAAGAATCCATATCGCCACAGCTACAGAGCACTGTCTCCGCAAAAATGGAAACAGTGTCATCAGCATTAAGGGAAGGGGCATGCCCATGCTGATAGCTCTCTCTCAGTGTGTATGTGTATGTGTGTGTGTGTGTGTGTGGAAGAGGATGGGGGAGGGAGTGATTGTCTGTGTTTATTGAACTGTGTGTTTGTGTTTGTGTGAATTTGTGTGTGCATTCATGCTGACTGGTCTCATGATGGCTGGGCTGTGTGGTGTGGACTGGTGCTCAAAGTGCACTCCACTCCATGCTGCTCGCATTTCACCTTTAGGCTGCAGCACTCACTCAATCTGTGTGTGTGTGTGTGTGTGTGTGTGTCTGTGTCTGTGTGTGTGTGTGCGCTTTCCTATTCAGACGCAGGTTAAAGGGTTAGAGGCAGAGAACAAGAAGGAAATAAACCCACAATGCTGCATTTAAACCAAGTGATTACAGCGAATCTTATCACACCGATGTGACTGCAGCTACTCGCTGTATCAACTGGACACATGAAGATAAAAGATCCTTGTCATATTCAGGTGGAAAATGGAATAAAACCACAAAATCTCATGAAACACCGTGTGTAGACAGGAGAAATATATTTGTAATAAATAAATTAACATTTTGGGTGCGCGTTTAACACACGTTCCTATTATAGCTAAACAGTTTATGGACAATATTTGTCATTGTTTTTGGTTCATGTATAATTAAGTTACATTTTGTATAAAGCAGCATATTTGCCCTTTTATTAAACATTTGAAATATTTCCCTTCTTTTAAGGTAGATTTGGAACAACTATAAGAAATGTATGATTCATTTTCAATTAACGTGATTAGCTGTTGACCCTCCTTAATCATGATTAAACATTTAAATTGATCGTCATCCCTAATTTTTACATTTATACATTTATAAATAAGCAAAATATACAAAGGTCTTACATATAAAACCTTTTAGAAATGATTATACTACGACGGAGTATTAGGGCCACATTGACAAATTAAAAAAAATCACAAACTTTGAGAATAAAGTCGTAAATTTACGACTTTATTCTCGTAATGTTATGACTTTTTTCTCGTAGGAAATGTAAGACCACACCTGTACAGTATAACAGTCCACCAACAGTACCTGGGACATTATGGGATGATCTCAGAGTGAAGTGTCCACTTAGAGTGTCATCAGCAGGTTGCCATGGAGACACAGAGAGTCACAGAAAGGCAGAGAAGTGGACGTGGACTCTGGTCACATGACAACTTATTGACACGTGGACATGTTTTGTTGTGGTGCAGCCACCAGCTTTGGTTTCTATACATGACCATCCATACTTCTACTTGTATGCCACTTATTTTCATAATATAATATAACTGGAGCATCAACTTTTTACATTTTCCATAAATTTCACCTGAAAGCCCAATATCCCTAACTTTTTGTTTTGTTTTTACAGTCAGTGTATCACCCCAAAGCCTGTTAATATATATTGATAATATGACACCAGGGTACATAAATAGACTAATAGACATTTAAGAATAATAAACAAAAACATGTATAATCTAAAACAATTTGTTATGTATGTTATTGCACATATTACGTACATTAAAGGGACAATGAGGAGTTTTATTGGTTATAAAAAAGTCTCAAAGTAATGTGGATGAATCTACGTTACCACTTGTTAATGGCTCCATTTTCGATCAATATATCGTTTTGTCTCTATTGTTATTTTGTTATTTTAATTAATGGTAGAAATGCTGGGCGAGCCGACCAGCGTTTCCTTACTTTCGGTTTCGCGGACGCTGCCTGGCGAGTCATGAGAATAACGGCGCCGTATCGCCGTTTATGGTCGGAACTACGACGGTATCTGATCGTCTTCCAACCTCTGACTTTGATTCTTGATGAATGAAAACATTCTTGGCAAGACGTCCGCTGTGCGCCGGCCCAATAATTTCCCCGTGCGCGCGGAGGCTCATGGTAAATGTAGTAGAAAACACTTCGCTTTCCAAAACTCCTCGTTGTCCCTTTAAATATGGCTCCATCATGTTGCAACATATCAAAATTCATCTGCATTATAAACCTCTCACCTCGAGGATGTCCAGTCTATATGATAATAAATGACACGCCTCTTTATATAGTGACATAACGTCCAACAGAAGACGTGTTGTAATGAGTAAAGGTGGTAAACTGCCTTTTTTTTCCAGTCCTGTTGACAGCTGATGGTGAACAACAACAGTTCCTGGGTCTGTGTCTGTCTCGTGGTCTTCCTCTCTCCTCCTCTTCCTCCTCCTCCAGTGAACCGGCCTCTGGATGAAAGAAGTGCAGCAAGTCAGCAAGAGAAAAAAAACTCCACTTTACAGCTGTACTCCATCCTATCTCACACTTACCCACCCAAATCCGGCCGCGCTGCGTGTATTTGTGGCTGATACACACTGGCACAGCACAGTTCACAGCCAACAAGGTGATAAAAGTCTTTACATTCGGGAACCTCGCTGGAAACTCTGGTTTCTTTTTTTGAGGGGGGGGTGGGGAGTGCAGAAAAAGCGGTAATTCCCTTATCACTTTGTACATGTATGCTATTATGTCTTATAACAGTATTTTAAGTTGCATTAGCAACTCGGGCATCCCCCCTCCTCCTCCTCTCTCTCTACTTCAGCCCCACAAAAGGCAAAAGCTTCAATGGGAAGGCCCAACCCACCGTTTATAAAAGCATCCGAAAAAGCCCCACTTTTTTTTTTTTTTTTAAAAGAGTGCCACCTCCGAGAAAGCTGTAAGCACTGATCCCAGCTGTGTGTATTTGCAAAGGCCCCCAGAATTAATCCTGAGCAATTTTTCTGCACCACTTGTGCCCGTGATAAAGGAAGCCTGAGCATTCAAATGGGCCGGCTCCCTGGTGGCATTAAGTTCTTACCATATTGGGCTGCAGTCAGGCCTGCAGTGTGGAGAGGGGACCGGGGCGAACCACTGAGCCTTGCTCGGCTTAAAACTCTACACCTCTATATCTCTGCTTCCTTCCCTCCTTCTCTCTGTCTTTCTCTCTTTCTCTTTCTCTGTGTCTCCTTTCTCACCAATCTTCCTCCCATCTCGCAGATTAGAACAACAAACTCGCCGAGTGCGATCAATACCAGTGGAAAATCTGCTGGGTTATTGTGCTGTTCACACGGCGTTTTACCTTCATACCTGCACTAAACTAATTAAAGGCGAGTTAGTTCAAGTGGTTTAATCTGCCGAGGCCTTTTAAGGCTTTGTGTAACTTAGTTGCCCTATTTCAATTTCACAGCTTACCTCACCAATTTGAAGCTACTTATTGCATTTAGCATGGCTGTATTTTTCTTTTTAACCCTCTTCAAACCCACTGACCCACTGACTGGGTTGATTCCTAACAAACTCCTGCTGTGCTGCAGACCAACTAACACTCAGAACCAGGAGAAAGTCTGCTTCAAGTAGCAGAGGATGAATTCTCTGTCTGAGGAAACACTGAGGTCATGTCCTCAGGTGGTTATAAGGACTGATAGATTTAAATATCACTCCTTTTTGGCCAAAAAAGGACACCGAAAAGAAAGAAAGAAAAACAAGAAAAACATAAGATCAGATAAAACACTGAGAAATATAAAAAATAAAAAATAAAATAAAAGACAAACACAGACCACACAACTTTCATGCTGTATTAAAAGCCAAGTAGTAAAAATTAGTTTTTAGACGAGATTTAAAAGTATCCAGGGTGGGGGCGGGTAGCTCAGATTAGAAACCAAGGTGATCAATAAAGCTTTTATTACCCAATCGATAAATCAATCAAATGTTATTTGTATGGAACCTTTCATACAGGTGAAGTTCTTCACAGGTCGGTTAAGTTAGAAAGTTAGAAAAGATAAAATATAAATAGTAAATCCTATTCATTAAATAAAGTGACAGATGATTAAAAACTAGTTTTGATGGCAGGTACTTCTTCATTCACCAGGACTCAGGAGGATTTTGGAAGCTAAAAGGTCAAAGGTCAACACCACAAAGCCATAATGTAAAACGCCAGTCAAAGTCTCACAGAAATGGTTCATGCCTTTTATTCAACTCTGGATAAAAACAGGACGTGACCTGGAACTACTTTACCCAGAGTGCCGTGGGGCTGCACAGCGTGAATACTATATCACATCTCAGGCCTCTTTGAGGGGAAATGTGTCGGGAACATCCAGGACATTTCCAAATCATGTTGGTTTGTTGGACTCTTTTGGTTTGAACGTTTCATTCAGCAGAGACGATTTTCCTTCCAGCTCGAATCCACTTAGCAGGTAAATTAAAGCGGCAGACTGGATTTAAAGGGGCTGATGGGACGGTGCTGTGGTCTGGCGCTGCATGGGATTGGGGGCCGCGGCCGTCTAGCTGCTTTTGTGGCGACTCGGCGGCTCGACGTTTTCCTGCGGTGGATCTAAAATGTAATCACGGCGGCTCTATAAGCCACTGTTTTCACAGATAGTTGATCGGAGGCCGGAGAGCCGGTGAGAGATTGAGTCTTGGCCTGGTTTTGATAGATAGAGCTCTTTATTCAGACAGGGGGAGAAAAGAGGTGGGGGAGGAGAGAAGAGGCTGAGGTGAAGGGTTTTTTTTTTTTGGAGAGTGGGCACAATAGCCTATCACAGACAACCTGCCGCTGCAACAATCAGACTGGTGGAGAATGGAGAGATGCAACGGCGCTCAACCAGACAGAAAGGTATAAAACTCTCCAGCCAGCCCTATTATACCCACTGTAATAAAGCCCAATAGTCTGATAGCGCCTCTCCTCTCACTTTCAGGCTATAAAAGTCACCGCTGAATGCTGCAACCGCTGCAGGAAATTTATGTCACGCTGTTTATTTGTCCTTCCACACACTTGGTAAAGAATTGGCTTCCTTTTTAATGCTGCTGGAGTCTGAGGCGGCTGCACACAGGCTGATTCTGCTGCTGCTTCTTCTGTTGTTGCCCCCCCCCCCCACCCCCAAAAAAAATAACTGTACCTCTTTATTCTTTATGCACTCGCAGATGACAAAGTCTGCAGAGTAAACTAGAGTATTACCAGATTTAATAACAGTGTTATTTTTAGATTTGAAGCGTCTTTCATTGTCCACGAGATAAACAACAAGGAGGAGAACAGTGTGATGTCTGGCCGAGGTGAACTGCAGCGAGGTTATACAAGGTAGAAATAAAATGATAATAACTCAACAACCAGACATTACGATGACTCAGATTTCACACTATTGTTCTTCAGAGCTTCATTAGTGTGTCTATAAACACAGTCCCAGTGTTTTAAAACACATCTGCATCTCAGAACCACCAAACATCCACAGTTCAGTCCCTCATAAATGTTTTTATATCTCATTTTAAAGTGGCTAGTTATTGTGATGAGCCCAGGACTCACTCTGGGCAAAGATCAAGTTCTCACTAAACTCACACATTATGAAACAACTAAAATGTTGCATTTATAGTTTAGTTCATTTGACATTAATTAGATTAATTAATTAATTTCAACCTCACTCAGCTTCTGTCACTGCTGAACGTTCAGCTTCTTGTGATTGTTGTAATGTTCAGTTCTCTGTTGAGGTGCAGCCTGTCCACATCTGTCTGGTCTGTCCACATCTGTCCCTATAGAGGACTGTCCACATCTGTCTGGACTGTCCACATCTGTCCCTATAGAGGACTGTCCACATCTGTCTGGACTGTCCACATCTGTCTGGACTGTCCACATCTGTCCCTACAGACGGAGGAGAGGACTGTCCACATCTGTCTGGACTGTCCACATCTGTCCCTATAGAGGACTGTCCACATCTGTCTGGACTGTCCACATCTGTCCCTATAGAGGACTGTCCACATCTGTCTGGACTGTCCACATCTGTCCCTATAGAGGACTGTCCACATCTGTCTGGACTGTCCACATCTGTCCCTATAGAGGACTGTCCACATCTTTCTGGACTGTCCACATCTGTCTGGACTGTCCACATCTGTCCCTACAGCCAGAGGAGAGGACTGTCCACATCTGTCCCTATAGAGGACTGTCCACATCTGTCTGGACTGTCCACATCTGTCTCTACAGACGGAGGAGAGGACTGTCCACATCTGTCTGTCCTGTAGCTTTCTGATCAGTGTCTCTCTCCGTCTCTCTGATCGTCCTGTGATTCTGTTTCCAGTCACGTGTGATATTTTTCCCTGAACATGAACTCCTTCACTGAACTGAACTGCAGCCAGATGTTGCTCCGCTGCTTCACCTGTCCCATGTCCACACCCTGAGACCAGGAACGTCCTCATGAGAATCAGACTTTATTTCTCCGACCGTTAATCAGTGTTTCCTCGGGGTCGCTCGCTGCTTCCTGTGTTTCAGCTTTAGTGGCGACTGGCGAGTCCGTCTCTAATTCTAGATCCAGACTCAAACTTCTCCTCAGTGGAGGATCTAACAGACTGACTGTCGGAGCCTCGGCCTCCTGGTGCGTTTAGAGGCTGCAGGAATCCTCGACACTCTGATGGAAGAATGAAGCCCGTCCTGATTAAACACCACAGTTTAAACTCAGTATCTGTCTGAGCTGTAAAACGTCCGCTGCAGCCCAGCTGAGGAGGACAGATGTTCAACCGTCTCCAACGACTCAACGCTGATTGGTCACTTAGAGGAGAAAATGTTTCATCCACACTCATAGAAACACTGTAATAACCTCTGACCACCAACATCTAACAATAATTACACACTTTAGTTGTTCAGCACACAAATGAAATACAGCAGTTCAAACCGTCAACAATATAAAATGAGTAAAACAATCATTTGGTTAAAATTCAGAGCTGAAGCTGCAGCAAAAGTGCATTTAAAAATGAGTGAAAGTATGTTTTTAAGGGGAATTTGAAGGGGGATAAAGAATTTAGAGTCTGGTTGTGTCAGAGAGTCGGCGCTTTAACAGGAAAATCTCCATCCTGGACTATGGGATGGATTGTAGAGCTTTGGCTGAAGACCCTCAGGTTGTGTTTGGTCTCACATGGTGAAAGGAGCTCAGTAGTGTGTGTAATGTGTTAAACTTAAAACCAGTTCTAAAACTAACTGGGAGCCAGTGAGTCGAGCTGTTGAAATCTGGATTAATTGTATTTTATGTCAGATCTGTTGTGATGAACATGAACAGTGCACATTACAATCGTAATCGGACAAATGAAAGTAAATTAAATTGCATAAAACAAACTGGACACACACGGGTGTCACTGTCAAACATGCAGGACCTTTACTTTACCGGGGCGATCCTCACACATTTTCACTTCATTTATTAGTTTATTTATAAAGGGACTCTGCATATGAACATACAAAAAATATAAAGAATAATAATAATTTGTTGTAACTGTGCCAGATTTATCTCAAGAGCTCATTTCCATCTGCAGTCCCATGGTCCACAAGTCAAATTACAGTTCGACAAAGACAAAATAAATGATGAGCATAATATAAATACAATGGTTGCATCAGCCAGAAGGAACAAGAGAAGAGAGATGTTAAAGTTTTTTTTTGTTTTTTTAAAGTGCATAGAGTAAAGTAAAACCATTTCTCTGATTGGCTGTCGGTGTGTCCAGCTTCATCTGTGACACTTTGATAATGAACCTTAAAATCCAGTGTGGAAAATGATGGACAGATGAGATAGAGACGATCGCTTTGAAACACAGAGACACCAAACACAAGACGGAGATCAATAAACACCAAAGAATACAGGAAGTGCACACACACACACGGAGGAGCGGCTGTCGATACAATCACCTGATCACACACACACACACACACACACACACTGGGAATCAAACACAACTGGACTGTTTCTTCACCTGCGACAGAAACTGACACAACGACATGAGGAGAGAGAAACAGAAACATCCTCCTGTGTGTTTGATTTGATTTGATTTGATTAGTCTTTATTTCAAACATATGAAAAAAAGATAAAGAAAGAAAGAAAGAAAGAAAGAAAGAAAGAAAGAAAGAAAGAAAGAAAGAAAGAAAGAAAGAAAGAAAGAAAAAGAGTCATATAAAATAAGTAAGACATTATAGTGTCCTAAAGAACAAGTCCCATATTTACGTCAATAAACAAAGAATCCTCGGAAAAAGGAGCGGGAGGAAGCCGAGCTTTCCAGTTCCTACTGTATCCCTTTATTACTAATCCATCATTCCATAATCAATCATGCACAGAATACAAGAAGACACAGTCACGATGATATTCCAACCTACTTTTCCTCATTCTCATATATTCTTAGAAACATGTTTTTATATAATTACTTTCCAGAGTTGAACATTGACATTGCAAAAACTCAAAATCTTACCAATAATATTTGTCTTGTAAATGTCTTGAAAATGTCTCATTTCTAGTCAAAACTAATCTCTTTCCACTTAAAATAAGACTCATCACCTAAAAATTAACTTGTTTTTAGATCATTTTCACTTGTTTTAAACAAATTTTCACTTGAAATAAGTAGAAAAATCTGCCAGTGAAAAGCAAGTTTTTTGTGCTCGTAATAAGGAAGAAAAACTTGCTCCACTATCAGATTTTTCTACTTATTTCAAGTGAAAATCTGCTTGAAAGAAGTAAAAAGTGTCTAAAAACAAGTATAATGAGATTAGTTTTGACATTTTGACAAAAAAATAAGACAAATATTCTTGGTAAGATTTTGAGTTTTTGAAGTGTAACTCTCTTAAAATGTATTTAGTTCCCCTCTCAGATTAGACCCACCCTGCCTTTCCATAAACATATTTGTGTTGACGTCGCTCTCGTCAGCTGCTGGAGAAAAAGCCGGAGAGCGACTCTGCACTGCAAAAACCCAAACTCTTACCAAGAACATTTCTTTTATTTCCAGTCGAAACAATCTCATTGTACTTAAAATAAGACTCATCACATAAAAAAACAGCTTGTTTTTAGACACTTTTTTACTTATTTCAAGCAGATTTTCCACTTTAAATAAGTAGAAAAATCTGATAGTGGAGCAAGTTTTTCTTTCTTATTACAATCACAAAAAACTTGCTTTCAATGGCAGATTTTTCTACTTATTTCAAGTGAAAATTAGTTTGAAACAAGTGAAAATGATCTAAAAATAAGTACATTTTTAGGTGATGAGTCTTATTTTAAGTGGAAAGAGATTAGTTTTGAGTAGAAATGAGACATTTTGACAAGAAATAAGACAAATATTCTTAGAAAGATTTTGGTTTTTTGCAGTGTGCATCTGTTGGAGGATAATCTACATGAGAAAAGAGAGACTGCTACTGCTGCTGCTGCACCTCCCCCCCCCCCCCCCCCCCTCCCTGTTGGCTGATAGAGGACTCCACCTGAATGACATTTACAAATTACCCGGCCCAGAGTGCTCGGTCCCCTGACCCATGAGCCTCTGCTCAGCACCCGCAGAGACTTGCCAGCGTTTTGTCATATAATTACTGCAAATCCTCTGAAAGTAGCCCCCCTCCCCACCACACACACACACACACACACACACACACACTGCATTCCCTCCTCTGGATGTATAGTATATGCACACAGATGCATGTAGGTGCATAAGAAGAACAAAGTGTCACAGTTGAATGTTAATGTGCGGTCGGAGCGGTCGGAGCGTCGTCACGGTGACGGCTGCTGCAGGTCAGGGACGGTGTCAACGGCAAATAAAGCACAGAAGAGGAAGAGCAGCAGCAGCCGACAGCCGGCCGACAGTGACGAGCCGTCGCTACGTACGTGAGAGTGTGTATGAGCAAGGAACCGGAATTTAAATGTGTGAGTTTCAGTGTGTGAGTGCAGAGGTTTGAAACCAGCACAGAATTAAAGCAGCACTTACTATTCAATAAAGTTAGAAACCTGTGTAGAGTCCAGATAATCTACTGAGTTATTGTTGTTAAAATTCATGTCTGGACAGATGGAAACATGTTTTTATTTGCTTCTCTTTTTAAGGTTTCACGTATTAAAGGGATAGGGTAACACTTTATTTTAAGGGGTCCTTGTTCCTGTGTATCTACCTAATTAATTACAGTGTACATACCTATGTAACCATATGTAATAACATGTACTTACATTGTAAATACATAGTGTATTTTGGTGTACTTACAGGTCCTTGTTACACTTGTAATAAGAAATGCTTGTGCAAAGAGAGAGGCCACTTTGGCATTTCTTATTACAAGTGTAACAAGGACCTGTAACTACACCAAAATACACTATGTATTTACAATGTAAGTACATGTTATTACATACGGTTACATAGGTAATTACACTGTAATTAATTAGGTAGATACACAGGAACAAGGACCCCTTAAAATAAAGTGTTACCAAGGGATAGTATCATTTTTTTTGGGGTTGTATGATCTACAAATAGCCCCTAAGTACTTTAATTGCAGTAGAAGACTCTCTGCACTCCTCCCGTTAGCAACGCCAGCCCATAATAGCCCTGCCCAGAGATTTACAACATACAGTGTTGTGAACAGACCCAAAGAAACGGCCTATTTTCACGGCCTAAAAGAGGTTTTACCTGAAAAAGAAATACACGGTTCCATTGTTCGCTGTATTGTAATTTTTTCCAGCCCTTCAAAGTTCAGGAAAAACACAGTTTTTATTTGGACCTAACCAACTGCTGATCGGCGGGCGCTAACCCTGGGCGGAGGGATACGTGAGTTGGTAAAACCTCTTTTAGGCCATGAAAATAGGCCGTTTCTTTGGGTCTGTTCACAACACTGTATGTTGTAAATCTCTGGGCAGGGCTATTATGGGCTGGCGTTGCTAACGGGAGGAGTGCAGAGAGTCTTCTACTGCAATTAAAGTACTTAGGGGCTATTTGGAGATCATACAACCCCACTTTAAAAAAAATGCTACTATCCCTTTAAGATTGAGGCCTTGTGTTCATTTTCAGTTCAGATTCTTGAGATCTTGTAGCTGCAGGTGAGACTGAAACACACAGGTAACTTTGAGTGTTTTTTCGTCCTCCAAGCTGTTTAGACTCAGGTCTGGACTTGGTGGCCTCTCAGGTTGGAGGTTCAGTCCAGACCGAGCAGGAAAACGCTGAAGCGCCAGGAGCTGCAGTTCCTCTCCTCACCACTAGGGTGAGTCTAGACTCTAATGTCGACTATTCATAGAGCTCGTTGAGTGACGGGTGGGTGAGCGTTTACTTTCCACAAATCAAAGTCCACACAGAAGTTGAACTCCACCTCTTTGCCTATTTTCGGATCAGCTTGGAGTTAGGGGGCGGAGTCAAGTGCTGCCAAGATGGCGTCAGTGCAGCAGCTGCAGAAACCTGTGGGCGGAGCCACAGAGGCCACGTTCAGCTTCATTTACAGTCTATGATCCAGGTCTTTGATTTCTGATTCATAAACACCTGAGTTCATCATCTCCAGGGTTCCTACACTGCAAAAACTCAAAATCTTTCCAAGAATATTTGTCTTATTTCTTGTCAAAATGTCTCATTTCTAGTCAAAACTAAACTCTTTACTCTTAAAATAAGACTCATCACCTAAAAATGATCTTGTTTTTAGATCATTTTCACATTTTCACTCGAGTTAAGTAGAAAAATCTGCCAGTGAAAGTAAGTTTTTTGTGCTTGTAATAAGGAAGAAAAACTTGCTCCACTATCAGATTTTTCTACTTATTTCAAGTGAAAATCTGCTCGAAAGAAGTAAAAAGTGTCTAAAAACAAGCTGCTTTTAAATGTGATGAGTCTTATTTTAAGTAGAATGAGATTAGTTTTGACTAGAAATGACATTTTGACTAGAAATAAGCCAAATATTCTTGGTAAGATTTTGAGTTTTTGCAGTGTACGCAAGTATGGAAAGTATGGACAAGTATGGAATTTTCAGGTCTGGGAAAGTATGGAAAATGGAAACTATTGTATGGAAATATAGCTATGTTTTAATCTTATCTTTGTTTGGTCTTATCTGAAGTTATTTGGGTTATTTATGGTTTTGGTTGCATAATGGCATACCCATTCAAAATGAAAACAAGATAAATTGCAAGCTTTTTTATTTTATATAATGCACATCTATTTACTTAAATTTTTTTTTCGGCGCATTTATTTTGATGGTTGCGGTGTAATGAAGAAGCTGCACTCGAACACAACGCTAGATGTCAAGTGAATAAATATAATCGTGGTTCTTATGACAAGAAATCAGCCACATGTTTGTGAAACCACAGCCAGTCTGCAGCTCTCAACCCCCCCCCCCCCCCTCCATCACTGTGTGTGTTCAGGGGCATATGTATGTGTGTGTGTGTGTGTGTGTGTGTGTGTGTGTGTGTGTGTGCGTGTGTTGTGTTTTGCTTGTTGCCGGCTCTTTGTATGTGTCCCCTGATGCACACACAAGTACAAAACTGCAAAAGGATAATCTAATTGAACAACTTTAAAGCATGCAGCCGATTTCATGTAGTCCGTTGGAACGGCCCTCCTCGTCTCATCATCGCCGTGGTTACCCAGCCGAGCGTGAAGGTCAGCTGTCTGCCAGCGACAACATGCACAAAATGTAAAACCAGACTCCCCCCCACCCCTCCTCTCCTCTCCTCCCTCCTCTCCTCCTCCCGTCTTCCCCTGGCGTCTCGCCCATCTTTCTTCTCTTCTGGAGCGTTGATCCCAGGTCTAATCCAAACACAAACACATCCACAGACAGCTGGCTTTAAGTGTGTGTGTCTGTCTGTGTGTGTGTGGGATCGTTGTGTATTTCTGGAGGCAGGTATGAGGTTTTGGTTTCTAATCAGGTTTAATGTGTTGGAGCTCGTTTGTGACCTCACGCTACACAGGTGTGTGTCTTTCTAAAACTGCGTCCAATCAGTTTACGTTGACGACGGGTGGACTTTGGTCAGGTTCGTCCTCGTCCTCGTCGTCAAGGACAATTAGAGCGAGTAGGACGCACCTGACTTCTGTTTGCAGCGACACAACAAAGGAAGGGTCTGAATACTTTATGATTTCACAACGAAGAGCTTAAACTTTAGGTAGATGTTGTCACCTGAAGAGCTTCCAGTGAGGAGGAATGGAGCGTTACACTGATGCTGCATTCACCTGCAGTCGGGCAGACGGCCGTCGCTAACAAACCAGATGTCATTTTAGTCACAGAAGTCCAGAGAAAGACGGTAAAACAATACCACATCGCCATGACAACATATTGTCACGTGTATTGTTTTGCCTCGTGCTGACGGACCACTTGTTTACATAGAGGCTTGTTTATGCCGTTACCTGCAGCGGCTGTCGTCCG
The DNA here is from genome assembly GCF_045865225.1 of Trachurus japonicus. Classification (NCBI taxonomy): domain Eukaryota; kingdom Metazoa; phylum Chordata; class Actinopteri; order Carangiformes; family Carangidae; genus Trachurus; species Trachurus japonicus. Next base: position 2,943,787 of record NC_140919.1, on the reverse strand, counting down.
TCTGCCGTCTGCCCAGTTTCACATGAATGCAGCATGAAGAATACGATTGAGTTGCTTGTGATCTACAACCACAACGTTAGATGGGAGGAATTCCTACACAATGTACCTTTAACTTTGCAGGAGACGGGTAAATCTTGGTGAGTTACATTTAAAGGTCCAGTGTGTATTATTTGTCAAGGTTTCTTGGCAAAATCTGAATATAGGCTACTACCCATGAATATATTTATTTTGTCCTCGTAGGACACCGTCACTTGCCGATGGGAGGGAAGAGCGCTGCAAACTAGAATCTGAATGCTGGATGTCACGATTTTACCCCCATTTTACAGACTGGACCTTTAACTCTGAACCTGCAGCGTTTCTCCTGGACTGGTACGTAAACAGCTGTTGATGCTAATGTTGGCTAATGTAGCCATACGACAATTCTTCATAACGTTGAAGAATATATATTTATTTAAATGTGCATTAATGTATTTTTTGCAGTTTGAATTTCACTGACCTGTTGTAACTAGAGCTGCAGAGAGAAGTCAGAGACAGGAAATGTAAAACTACACTGACTCTGGGATGGTTTCTGGTGGTTGTTCTTGTTTCTGCATCGAAACTTTGAATAAAACAAAGGCAAAATGTGAAATATACAGTAGGACATCAGAGTTTGGATGTCACCTAAACCTACAGACTCTACAGGAATACAGGTGTAAAACAATAGAAAGACAAAGTCTGTGCTGCAGCAGATGTGCAGACGTTTCACTTCTTTGTTTTGTGTCTTTACACTGCAAAAACTCAAACTCTTTCCAATAATATTTGTCTTATTTCTAGTCAAAATGTCATTTCTAGTCAAAACAAATGTCATTATAAGTAAAATTATATAATCACATCAAAAGTAGCTTGTTTTTAGACACTTTTTACGTCTAGAAAAATCTGATAGTGGAGCAAGTTTCTTATTACAAGCACAAAAAACTTGCTTTCACTGGCAGATTTTTCTACTTATTTCAAATGAAAATTAGTTTGAAACAAGTGAAAATGATCTAAAAATAAGTTAATTTTTTAGGTGACGAGTCTTATTTTAAAGAGATTAGTTTTGACTAGAAATGAGACATTTTGACAAGAAATAATAAAAATAAAATACAATTTTAAAAAAAATAGATAAATAAAAACAATGTAAACGAACAAAAATAAGACAAATATTCTTGGTAAGATTTTGAGTTTTTGCAGTGTAATACACCACAGAGTCTGAATCCACTTGTTCTTCTTCTTCTCATATCAGCAGCCGTCTTGTTATTGCAAAGCGAAGGTGTGAAGGGGTCTGCAGGTGAATCAGGTCTGCTGCAGCAGCTTTGCATCTCTCTGTCTCTCTACCTAGTATTTAAGTCTATTCTCCATCCGTCTGAATGAGATCTCCCTCCCGCTGGAGAGAGTAAACACTGTCTGGCAGAGAGACAGAGAGGCATACAGAACGGAGGATTCACTCGCCTCTATTAGCATCTTGTCTGTCTCCGAGGGGAACAGAGAGCAGCCGGAGTGGAGCATGCTGGGAAAAGCCTTCCTCGGCTGACAGCCTGTCCTCCGCTCACAGCCACTTGCAGGGTTCAGGGCCCCGAGTCCTTCTTCTCCTTCTCCTTCTTTTTTTTAAATTTCTCTTTCTTTTGCATTTCAACTATTACACTGCAAAAACTCTAAATCTTTCCAAGGATATTCGTCTTATTTCTTGTCAAAATGTCTCATTTCTAGTCAAAACTAATCTCTTTCCACTTAAAATAAGACTCATCACCTAAAAATGAACTTGTTTTCAGATCATTTTCACTTGTTTCAAACACATTTTCACTTGAAATAAGTAGAAAAATCTGCCAGTGAAAGCAAGTTTTTTGTGCTTGTAATAAGGAAGAAAAACTTGATCCACTGTCAGATTTTTCTACTTATTTCAAGTGAAAATCTGCTTGAAAGAAGTAAAAAGTGTTTAAAAACAAGCTACTTTTTAATGTGATGAGTCTGATTTTAAGTAGAATGAGATTTATTTTGACTAGAAATGACATTTTGACTAGAAATAAGACAAATATTCTTGGTAAGATTTTGAGTTTTTGCAGTGTATCGCTCAAACCAGGAAGACGTTTCTTTCTGGAGTGGAACATGGAGGAAAGTTGTCAGCGTTAACAACGTCCTCCTCCAGTTTTTATAGTCTACGTCTTTAAATATCTTTGTCTTCCTCTCAAGTGTAAAAAAAACAACAACTTCAGATCATGAATTCACAGCGGCCTGAGCTTGCTCCTCAATTCACAGAACGACTCTCCGGATCTCATGAGCATGTGTGAACTTCGTCGTTATCTGGAGCTCGTTTAATTTCATAATACTTTTTGAATGTGTTTTCTTTTCTTTCTTTCTTTCTTTCTTTCTTTTTTTTTTTTAATGCTTAGATTTGAATAAGTCTTTGATCTATTTATGTTCTCACTCAAACACTCTCCTCGCTCCGAAAGATGAAATACTTGAAAGCAGTACAGCCGGCTAACTCCATTATTTGTTTTACATCAAAAGTTTCATTAATTATTCCATTAGCTGAAAGGCAGCGGCTGCTGGGAGAACGACACAGACCCACAGACGGAGTAAGAGAAGAGTTTTGAAGGGGAACATGAGCCGACTGACGCTCACACTCACCTTTTTTATTCTTTGTGAAGGAGGTGACGGAGGTGAGCCGAGCCGCCGGCGGGGAAACTACAGTCACAGCTCACCTCGTTGTTTTTATTTCCAGAAGTGAGGTAACTCTCTGCTTCGTCACCGTCTCTTTCTCTGCACCCGAGAAGCTTTAAATGTCGTATCAAAGTGTGTTTTGAAGATTTAGCGTGAGCTGCTGCGCCGTCGTCAGACTCCGCCCCCCTAACTCCCAGCTGAGCCAAAAATTGTGCAAACAGCAGCGGCGAAACACTCCTATCATCCTATCCAATCCACGTTATTTATACTAAATATGATGAGAATTTAAGATAAAGGTTTAAAAATGTATTTAAAAACAGGCAGACATTGCAAGAAATTATTTTCTGGCTGATTAGCTATCAAGCTAAAATAGTAAGATTAGATTAGATTAGATTAGATTGAATTTTGCAAAGGAAGTAAAATAAAATACTAACAGGAAATATATAATAAAATATATCCTGCAATGTCTAAAACAATAAAATAAATGTACAATACTACTGCAAAAGGAAACACAGCACTTTAATAATCTTTCTAACTAGCTAACAAACGAGTTACACACAAGTCAGCATTAGGCAAGGCATCGTTATTTATATAGCGCATTTCATACCAAGGCAACTCGTCCAAATCTGACGAACCGGGAAGAGGAGCTTCGAGAAGCTTCCGCTACAAACAAGTTTGAAATATAGACTTATCTAATTTTTTTCGGGACAATGTCGCATTTCGGGGCTTCAATACAAGACGGACATTACATACGAGCAGCATGGAGGTATTTGGATGTTTTTTGGTGTGTCTTTTTGTTACGAAGACAGTTGGTATCCATTTGCAACCGTCATATGGACATGCACTGCTACGCCGAGACCCCCTGTAACTCAGAGAAGCCACGGAGGACTCTGAAACTTCTCCCAGCCCTTAGTCCACATGAGGGGGAGGAGATAATGAGTGAAATTTGAAATTTGGGTGAACTATCCCTTTAAAAGCTCTGTAGTCCACGTTGATTGAAGACACTGATACCTGCAAATCAATGTTAACATGGATAATAAAAGGCTGTTGATTAACCACAGTTGCTGTGCAGCAGGAAGTTAACTGGAACCAAAAGGACTTGGACTTTTTGGGGATGAATCCCAGTGGTCACGTGAGGAACTGCAGCTCCTTAAATCCCTTCCTTCCTCGTTGGCTTCATTAGTTTGCTGCTCATTCTATTCCTGCTCCGTCCTCTGTGGACCGGCATCCAAATGTGTCATTAGATTTAGTTCAGTGTCGGGTCAGAGGCGACCGGTGTTGCACTGATAAATTCTATTAAAACCCACTGAAATGAATCATTTCCGCCTCTCGGGCGCCTTTTTATTTTAATAAACGGGACAATAACGGCCTCACATATGGGCAAACTGGTATATCATCATGTGACTGACTGAAGCGATCCACAGGAGGATGGAGAGGAGAAAACAGGGTGGTGACAGGTGAGGTCCAGCAGAGCAGGAAAATCTAATATGAAAATGAAAATGTAAATGTGAGGAGGAGGAGGAGGAGGAGGAGGAGGAGGAGGGGGGAGGAGGAGGAGGGGGGAGGTGGGCAGTGGTTAGGCCCTAATCCTCCCTCTGCGGGGCCCAGATAGCGATCGCTAACACCGCAGCTCCTTTGAAATGCAGAGCGGCTCGGTGTGTAAATGGACGGCGCCCCGGCCGGCGCTGCCAGCTGATGACACACACGTGGCATCGCGACCCCTCAGCGCCCGTCCGGGGGCCGCGATGCCACAAAAGTAAATCTTGCACATCAGACAATTTAATTTTCAGCACAGAGGGGACCGGTCGCACAATACCTGGATCCTTTGAGATGATAATGTTCCCCCCGCGCCCCCCTTCCCCCTCAGAGGAGGATCATCATTTAGATTTTCATAGTGTGTCTGTCTGTGCTGACATGTAAACTGGGCCTGATGAACAACAACAACAGTTGGACAGGTTGTTTCTTTCTTTCTTTGAGTCTGTTAGATGAACCTAAAGTGCAGCAGAGGAAGAAGAACGCAGTTGAAATTGACAATATTACAGAGTCAGATTTTATACGTTAACATGAAGATTAGAATAAAACACAGACAGTGGATTTCATGTGTCTTTCCTCGACATATGGAGCTGCTCAAGTTTCCTTTTCTCAGTTTGCAAAGAAATTAATAGAAATGAATTATTAAAGGGATAGTTCAACATTTTGTCAAACTGGCCCATTGCCATAATCCCTATAGTCATAGCAGTAGGTTCGTTACCTTTAATTGTCGGTGCAAGCTGTTTTTAGAACGGCGGAGCAGAGCAGAGGGAAATTCATGCAAAACTGCTGATGCACGTTGCCTTCAGGGACAGTTTTTCATCAACAGTCTCTGTATTTCCCTCTAAAACAACTCTGTGTGGTAACGTTGTGTTATTATCTCATAGCGTGGTGAATGTGCAGCTCACAACTTGTCCACCAGAGCGTTGTGGAGTTGTTGGATTGTGTATTTGATGAGTTTGACGAGGGAAACCAAGAAATCCCATAATGAGCCTCTGTAGCGTAGCTCTGAGCAGCTCACGGCTCTGCTCCGCCGTTCTAAAAACAGCTTGCACCGACAATTAAAGGTAACGAACCTACTGCTATGACTATAGCGATTATGGCGATGGGCCAATTTGCAGAAAATGTTGAACTACCTCTTCAAAATGTGTCACGGTGGCTTCATCACAGTCGTCACCGTTTGGTCTGGATCCATAAATCCACCGGACGGAGTTCCTCCACCAGCTCTGAGGAGTCTCACCCTCTCTCCGCCTCTCAACTCTTTTTTTTTGTTCAGGGTTATTGGAGCTATTTCTCCTTCATTTCATTTTCCCCCGGCCGATCTTCTCTGACAAAACGCTCTCAAAAGAGGAAGTGGGGAGTAATAGTCTGCTCTTACATTTCCACGCTATCAGCAAACTCTAATCCACAGCCACTCTCACACTTTGTCTCCCTCTTTTTCTTTTCTTTTTTTCCTCTCCCCACCATGCTGCCGGCCCCGCTGCGGCGCGCTACCGGCCCCGCTGTGGTTCTCCGGCGCCGGCAGACGAGGATAGAGACCGTGGCCGTTCTGCTAACTTACCAAACTCAGCCCCCCCCCCCCCCCCTCCCCTCCTCTCCTTCCCTTCCCATGTTCCCCGGCTTCTCAGCCTCCTTCTTAGTCAGTCTATTACATGGCGACTCATGTTCCAACACTTTCTGCGTCTCATTGTATTTCACACCAGCTTACACTGGCAAAAAAAAAAAAAAAAAAGCGGCGCCCGATGATGCTAACGGTGGTAAAGCCGCCTCGCACCGCGCAGGCCCGTGAACATAATATCTGGTTATTTTTTTTCCCTCTCTGGGCTCATGTGATTGGTTGAGACGGTGACGGGTCTAATCTACTGAAGAGCAAAGGGAAGGAATCCTCTTCACATGCAGAGGAGGGAGGAGAGGCTCAAATCCCATGTACCATCAGAGCTAACGACGCTAACGTAAAGAGAAATTAAAGGACAATTCAAGGCAAATTCAACCTGGGGCTCTACACTGCAAAAACTCAAAATCTTTCCAGAATATTTGTCTTATTTCTTGTCAAAATGAATCATTTCTAGTCAAAACTAAACTCTTTCCACTTAAAATAACAATCATCACCTAAAAATGTACTTGTTTTTAGATCATTTTCATTTGTTTCAAACAAATTTTCACTTGAAATAAGTAGAAAAATCTGCCAGTGAAAGCAAGTTTTTTGTGCTCGTAGAAAGAAAGAAAGAAAAACTTGCTCCACTATCAGATTTTTCTACTTATTTCAAGTGAAAATCTGCTTGAAAGAAGTAAAAAGTGTCTAAAAACAAGCTACTTTTTAATGTGATGAGTCGTATTTTAAGTATAATGAGATTTGTTTTGCCTAGAAATGAGACATTTTGACTAGAAATAAGACAAATATTCTTGGTAAGATTTTGAGTTTTTGCAGTGTATAGTTTCCCAATATTTTAGATCTAAAAGAATGAATGTTTTTATTCCATAGGACTTGGCGCTCCTTCATAGAGTTAGTGGCTGGGTCGTCTACACCCCCCTCCTCTTTTTCTTTTTTCTTTTTCCTCAACCATTTTCTACCATGTAAACTGTACGGCTGTATTTATTTATTTATTTATTTTCACAAATGATTGAATGACTCTTAGTAAATGAAAGATGTATAGGTAAACTGTGGTAATCTTATAAATTGCTTTCTTATTGTTTCTTATTATTATAATTTATTTTTATTTTGTTTTCTTGTTGTTGGTTTGTTTTTGTATGTTGTATTTCTTGTATATCTACTTTATTTCCCCCATTTTTGTAGTTTGTCATATGAGCGTCTTATGTGGGATAAAATTTAAAAAAAAGAATGAATGTTTAGATGTTCATGTGCTGCAGTAGTTCTGTCTGTCCCTGCATCGCCACAGCAGCGTAGAATGGGAGCAGATGGATCTTAGGCTGTTTACCACATTTTATTTCCACAGACGTCAGATGTCTTCACACAGACACAGAGGGGTTTGTTCACTCCAAGAAAGACGACATGTTGGTAAACGGAGCTGGAATACGAAGTCTCACACCAAAGTCGAGCTGAGGCTCAGTGTTTCCAGGTCTGAAGCTCCCGTTCTTTTTCTTTTAAATAAACACTGATGGGAATAACGGTGATGAAAATAACAACTTTACTAACGCTACTTTTTTCAGTAACAGTAATCAAAAAAGTTACTATTTACCCCGTTATAACGGCGTTACCGTTACTGACAATAAAATGCGTCGTTTCTTGGCTCAAGAAGTTATATGCACTTTTTTTTCAGTCCATTAACTGGTCGGAAAAAAAGCAGTTAATCTGGAACTAACCAACTAACTCGGGAGAAAACAGCAGGTTAGGGGGGCGAGTCCAAGTAATTTGACATATTTGAGCACTTTATATCACAATTTCAGATTTCTGATTTTATTTTATTTTTAAAATGGGAACAGTACATATTGATGAACACTGTCGTGTAAATATGTGGGATTGTTGCCAAGTGGCTCATTTCCATCCCCAGTCCCATTGGCAGGTTGATGTTCGACATAAAAACATGAAGATAAAAGCACAAGAGGCAGGACCACGACAATAGAACAATACATCATGATAACACCTTGACATCTTACACATGAACAACATACGTATATTAATTGGCCAAAGAAGTAGTAAGGGGACCAAGAGATTACAGAACAGGTATAAAGTGCTAAAAGTGCTATTTGCTAAAGTGATGAGTGCAAAATTAAATTAATTCTGATTGCACAACGCCCTCATAAAGTGCAGAATTGACTTAAATTGCACTATGCCCATGGCACAAGATTGCACATGCAGATGTGTGTCTAATATTGCACTAAGTTTGTATACATTTTATATTATGTACACACGATTGTATAGTTACTTTTCCTGGTAATTAGTTACTTTTATAATGTAGTAATTCAGTTACTAACTAACTAGTTACTATAACTAATTACTTTTTACAAGTAACATGCCCAAACACACCTACAAAATGTAATCTTACTGCTACGAAAACGTTACGGTGCCGAGTTGATATTCCTACGGGAGCAGATGTAAACAGCCAATCTTTAGACGTTGCCGTGGTGATGCAGGAACAGACAGAACTACTGCAGAACAGGAGACAGTAAAAAGAAAATCTAAACATTCATTCTGTTAGAGATGAAATATTAGGAAACAAAGCGGAAGCGGAAATGGTTTGCACACCTACAGTTGAATAATAAGAGGCAGGCATGTCAGCTGGATTCTGGTGCCACTTGCAATGTCATGAGCCGCAAGAAGAAAGAGAGACTGTCACCGGGAACAGCATTGCAGCCAAGCTCGACCGATTAAATTATATTCGGGACAATGGATGTGGTCACTCGGGACATTTCACACGGACTGTAGGATTCGAAGAGAAAAGTACAACCTCATATTCGAGATAGTGGAATGTGGAATCCAAGCAAGAGCCTCTTCTGTCGGGGGACACATGTGAACGCCTGGGCCTTATGAACATCACAATCTCACTTCTGACACCATGTTTCAGTATGAACTTTATTGACAAAAGCACCGCAGACACGCATGCACTGCAAAAACTCAATATCCTACCAAGAATATTTGTCTTATTTCTAGTCAAAACAAATCTCATTCTACTTAAAATAAGACTCATCACGTTAAAAAGTAGCTTGTTTTTAGACACTTTTTACTTCTTTCAAGCAGATTTTCACTTGAAAAAATCTGATAGTGCGGCAAGTTTTTCTTTCTTATTACAAGCACAAAAAACTAGCTTTAAGTGGCAGATTTTTCTACTTATTTCAAGTGAAAATTAGTTAGAAACAAGTGAAAATGATCTAAAAACAAGTTGATTTTTTAGGTGATGAGTCTTATTTTAAGTGGAAAGAGATTAGTTTTGACAAAAAATGAGACATTTTGACAAGAAATAAGACAAATATTCTTGGAAAGATTTTGAGTTTTTGCAGTGTGCGCCTAAGTCCGCTTACACGGAGCCCTTTACTCCCTGGCACTGACTTGCAGGTAACATATTAACATAGCATATGCCTGCAACAAACACCTCAGTATTTATGCGAGGCTACGATCACCAGGTAGGGATCTAGCTCGGACCTGAACTCCTCCTCCTCCTCCTCCTCCTCCTCCTCCTCCTCCTCCTCCTCCCAGCATGCCTTGCTCCAGCAGCACTACCGCTCGCCGGCGGCCGCCACATCTAGATGGAAAGTGACACCGTGATTGTGTGCGGGGGCCGCGGCCACGCTCAGATGAGGGTGTCACTTCTGCCTAGCCTGATTGCCACATTCGGCGGGCACGGCGGCGAGGAGTTAAATTGAGGGAGAAAAGGTCGGGAGCCAGTGGTCATCTGCTCTCCCTCTTTCTCTTTCTCCCCTCCGCCAAATTACTTGTCCTCCAGGACGGGAATGAAAACAGACAGCGACCCGGGCCCATGAGGCACCTGCACTGTAAAAACTGAAATATCTTACCAAGAATATTTGTCTTATTTCTAGTCAAAATGTCATTTCTAGTCAAAACAAATCTTATTATACTTAAAATACGAAACATCACATAAAAAGTAGCTTGTTTTTAGACACTTTTTACTTCTTTCAAGCAGATTTTCACTTGAAATAAATAATAAGTTGCTTCCACTGCAAAAACTCAAAATCTTTCCAAGAATATTTGTCTTATTTCTTGTCAAAATGTCTCATTTCTTGTCAAAACTAAACTCTTTCCACTTAAAAAACGACTCATAACTTAAAAATTAACTTGTTTTTAGATCATTTTTACTTGTTTCAAACAAATTTTCACTTGAAATAAGTAGAAAAATCTGCCAGTGAAAGCAAGAAAAACTTGCTCCACTATCAGATTTTTCTCCTTATTTCAAGTGAAAATATGCCTGAAAGAAGTAAAAAGTGTCTAAAAACAAGCTACTTTTTAATGTGATGAGTCTTATTTTAAGTAGAATGAGATTTGTTTTGACTAGAAATGAGACAAATATTCTTGGTAACATTTTGAGTTTTTGCAGTGTCCTTATACAAGCATAAAAAACTGGCAGATTTTTCTACTTATTTCAAGGGAAAATGATCTAAAAACAAGTGAAAATGATCTAAAAACAAGTTAATTTTAAGGTGATGAGTCTTATTTTAAGCGAAAATAGTTTAGTTTTGACTCGAAATGAGACATTTTAACAAGAAAAAAGGACAAATATTCTTGGAAAGATTTTGAGTTTTTGCAGTGTGCAGCCTGGGAGACTATCCACAAGGGCCGGCAAGGCGAGCTAACCCCCAGGAGAGGAGAGGGAACGATGGGCGGGAGGGAGGGGAGGAAAATAAAGGAGGTGAGGGGGGTGGGGGAGGTGGGGAGAGGGGGATCAGGAGAGAAAGAGGAGCTGGTAAAGGTGTCAGACTCAGATGAGTGCACAGAGCAGGCGATGCTGCTGCTGCAGGAAGAGGACGGAGGGTCAAGGCAGCAGTGGAGTCCCAGTGTGGACGCTGCCCAAGGTTTCATTTCACCTGCGTGTGTGTTTGTGTGTGTGTCAAGGCTGCAGATACACACCTACACGTCTACACAGCATTTAAATTCAACTGTGTGTCCTCGTTTCATGCAGAAATCAGAGCATCCACGACGTTCACACCCTGAACACAGATCTGATCCAGGTTCAGACTTTATACAACGGTCACTCGACTCCAGTGTGTGTGTGTGTGTTTGTGTGGAGCAACCTGAGTGTGTGTATTTAGTTTAGTTTAGTTTATTTGAAAAGGCACAATGCACATTAATAAACATCATATAAAAAAACACACGTACAAATGCACTTGAATTAGCTTAAAGGGATAGTAGCATTTTTCTAAAGTGGGGTTGTATGATCTACAAATAGCCCCTAAGTACTTTAATTGCAGTAGAAGACTCTCTGCGCTCCTCCCGTTAGCAACGCCAGCCCATAATAGCCCTGCCCAGAGATTTACAACATACAGTGTTGTGAACAGACCCAAAGAAACGGCCTATTTTCACGGCTTAAAAGAGGTTTTACCTGGAAAAAAATACACAGTTCCATTGTTCGCTATGATATAATTTTTTCCTGCACCTCTTTTAGGCTGTGAAAATAGGCCGTTTCTTTGGGTCTGTTCACAACACTGTATGTTGTAAATCTCTGGGCAGGGCTATTATGGGCTGGCGTTGCTAACGGGAGGAGTGCAGAGAGTCTTCTACTGCAATTAAAGTACTTAGGGGCTATTTGGAGATCATACAACCCCACTTTAAAATATGCTACTATCCCTTTAAAAAGCTAGTTTTCATCGATTGTCCCTCTGCCAGATTGTACTGTACAAGGCAACCTTTAAAAAGAACAACAATGGAATAAAATATTGTACCACATACATAACAGTAGGGTAGAACACATAAATGTATGAAGTGAAACGTGGGTGAAGTGTATTTTAAAGAGACTCAGAGGAGTTTGTAATTTGGTTCTAAAAGAGTCTCATATTAACGTGGATGAATCTACGTTACCACATGTTAAAGAGGAACTAAGCTGGATTTCTCCTGTGGCTACAGTATGCTACATTTTTACCTTCATTAAAAAGCTCTGGAGTAATTGTGATGGTTACCTACATGACTTGTAACCCGTAATCTCTTGTTCATGACGGTTAAGACTACACAAACACAAACGCCGTAACATCGTATATGTTATGTAACGTTATCCACCGCTCCATTTATTGATTTTTCGCCGGCTTCGTTGTAAACAAATGCACATGGAGGAGAAGAGCGAAACCAGAACAGAGGAAAAGCGAACGGACTTGCATAGTTCCCCTTTAATGGGTCCAAATATTTATCTATTGCACATAGGCTACTGCACTTTTTTTTTAAATCATTTTTTCTATAAATTATTGTTGTGTGATGTTTATATTCCTCTTGTTTCATTCTGTTTTTTCTCTTTTATCCTGTTGCTATTTGCTGCTGCTGCTTCCCCACTGTGGGACAAATAAAGGAATTTTAACTTAACTTAACTTAACTTTAGATAAATATATTGTTTTGTCTTTATTGCTATTTTGTTATTAGTCTATTATTTAGTGGTCGACTGGCCCAGCGTTTCCTAGTTTCGGTTTCTGTTTCCGGTATCTGATCGTCTTCCAACCTCCGACTTTCGTTCTTGATCAATAAAAACATTCTTGACAAATGTTTTCGCTTTCGTCCATCCAAGAATTTCACCGTGCATGCAGAGGCTCATGGGAAATGTAGTGAGAAAACACTTCGCTTTCCGAAACTCCTCGTTGTCCCTTTAAGTAAATGAAGTCACAATATGAAGATGATGAAGAGTCTGTGTGTCCCCACGGAGACTCTTCATCCTCCTCCTCATCCTCCTCCTCCTCCTCCGTGTGTTTGTTTTGGCAGAGTGTTGGTGCCAGATGCAACAGGGATGAGCCGGGGATTGAACCAGCAACCCCGGGATCAGCAGCACAACCTGCTCTACCACCTCCACCCTCCTCTTCCTCCTCCTCTTCCTCCTCCTCCTCCCTGTCTGCTGTGACTTTAATAACAACAAAAACGAAGCTACATTTGTGGTTTTAACACATTTACTCAAGAAAAAAAGACCAATTTAATTAATTTTTTTACACTTTCATGTGCGTTGCAGCTTCCTGGTTTGTCTCATTCACACTGAGAAGAAGCATGACGGCGCATTAACAGATTTCAAATTATTTACATATTTATTCCTTTATATTTTTTTTTACCATTTACGCTCTAATTCCAGGTTTATGTATTATTATGGCACTCCTGGGACTCCGTACAGGATACGACCTGCTGACCGCCTTCACCTGTGGATGTTGGAATAAATCAATCATGGTGACATGAGGTCGGTGTTTATACTTTGTGCACAAATAACACAGATGAACCGACAGACACAGTGTTGTGTAGCCAGTAGTTTGTGTGTTTGTCTTTTGTTGCTCAGTTTGACAACGATAACGACAACGCCATGACCCTCAGCCTGAGGAGGATGTACTGTAGGATGTTAAATATGAAGAAGTAGTTTAAAATCCAATTTAGCTGAGAGTTATTTCTGAATTTTATTTTATGCTACTGCTACTGTACTTACAGTCAGTATTTTTTACTACAAGACGTAGAAAATTACTCCATAAAATATGAAGCTTGAATAAATGACCACAGGTCGACATAAAGTAGATATTCTGCATAATGATGACTTATGGGTAGCTGTTTTATTTGAATATCAAACCCTGCATATTATATTATATCATATTCTATTAATTATATATATATATATATATATATATATATATATTTCACTCTGTCCATTTTCTTGCTGTAACTTGCTAATTTCCCCAGAGTGGGACTAATGACATCTTATCTCATGTTGTCGTATCACAAAGGAAACATGACGACACTGTGGATGTGGAGTGTGTTTCCATGAGGGAATAAGATGTGAAATCTTCTTCTCCTTCAGTGTGAACCGCAGATTGTTTTCTCTTATTTTACTCTCATTTTTGATAAATCAGAACGAGAATAAATCGACATCTTTGTTGAATTTCTCTAGGTATTTTTATAGAGTTCTTTCAAATCGTATCTTGAAACTAAAATAATAATAACAATGATGATAATAATAATAATAATAACAAAGCAAGCGACATAATTAAATGACATTGTTCAGTGAATTATAAAATAAAAGAGTGTGTGTCTTGCCTTGTGTTTCCTCTCGGCGTCCTGCAGACCTGCTGCCGTGCTGCTCTGCCTCCATTAGGTGGCGCTGTGGTCCAGCTGCTCTCCTCTCTCTGACACCATCCCATAATGATGTGCTTCACATCATATACAGTATGACACAGCTACCGGCCCCTGGTGACGGCGGCGTTGGCGTTGGCGACGGCGTTGGCGAGGGGCCCGTTGGGGGGGAGGAGGGAGGGGCTTTACAGTACAGGACGGCTGACAATTAAACTAAAATGGTTTCCTATTGACGTCCGGCCACTCTTTTGCACCGGGGCAATTAACCTGCTAATAATACAATGAGCACGAGTCCCCCTCCTCATCCAACACACACACACACACACACACACACACACACACACACACACACACACACACACCTTCCTCCTTCCCTGAGCTCCTCGCCCCCCCCGGGCCATCAGAGAGCCATTGGATTAGAGGATGCTAGCAGAGATAGTTTAACGTAATGAACCATCAAGATGAGGACTATTAAAGATGATTTGCGGCGTTCCAGTGCAGAGAGGAGACGGAGGAGAGTGACCTGCTGGGTTTGGCTGGGATTGATAGTGTGTTAACTCTTTCCTCCTCCTCCTCCTCCTCCTCCGTCGTCGCTGCTGTAGGTAAGATAAAAGAAGAAGAAGAGGAAGAAGAAGGATCCTCGTCGTCGTCTAAAAACAAATGATTTACTGAACACCGTCTCTGAGCGGCGCCGCGGCACATTAGGCCTCAAACCGAGGAGTTCACGCATCCGACGCACAACGAGAGTCAAGTTCACTAACAGAAGAGTAGGTCTGTGTTGTTGTACACACACACACACACACAGTTGTATTGAACTGTTTGATTCCCTCGGGCGGCTCAGTCGCCTCCTGCAAGGAACTCTGGGAAGTGACCACGAGGTTTGGGCCGTGCTGCAAAAAAAGCAGAAATTAAAGGTATTTAGTTGAAATAAAAAATGTGTTGAGCTGCATGCAACACATTTTTTTCTTGTTTCTGTTGAAGTTTCAGCAGCTTCAATTAAAAACATTAAATGTGATTTTTAAAAAAAGGGGTTTTTTCCTCCCCAGGTATAAAACGATGGTGAACTTCCTGTTGATGTCAAACAGCTGCAACAGGTCGACGACTGAAGATGAAAACAATGAAACCTGCAAGTTAAGAGGCACCACGATGGCGTTTGAAACTTAAGATTTAGTTTAGTTCAACAAGAAGATTCAGCAGTTTAATCTTTACACTGCAAAAACTCAAAATCTTTCCAAGAATATTTGTCTTATTTCTTGTCAAAACTAAACTCTTTCCACTTAAAATAAGACTCATCACCTAAAAATTAACTTGTTTTTAGATCATTTTCACTTGTTTTCACTTAAAATAAGTAGAAAAATCTGCCAGTGAAAGCAAGTTTTTTGTGTTTGTAATAAGGAAGAAAAACTTGCTCCACTATCAGATTTTTCTACTTATTTCAAGTAAAAATCAGCTTGAAAGAAGTAAAAAGTGCCAAAAAAGAAGCTACTTTTAATGTGAAGAGTCTTATTTTGAGTATAATGAGATTTGTTTTGACTAGAAATGACATTTTTGACTAGAAATAAGACAAATATTCTTGGTAGGATATTTGAGTTTTTGCAGTCTATTACTGATCTGTTTCCTGCTTTAGTTTCAGAAACATTCGCTCACATCACAGTACGGAATGACATGGAATCATAATAATGACAATAATAAACTTTATTTATTGCACCTTTTATTAACATAGTTACAAGGTGCTTATGCAGAAAAAATGCATTAAAACAAGAGAGAAAACAGCAACAACATAAGAGACAGCTGAAGAAAAATAAAGTAAAATCCTGTAATTTCTGTACGGAAGCTCAACAAGACAAATATAAAACAGGTTGGTCGATGTAAAAGGCCTTTGGAAAAAAACAAACAAAGTCCAGGAGTGTGTTTCTATTATTTCTATTGTCAGACAAAGTTAAAGAGCAGAACATCCCATCACAGTCACATCACAGTGATTTCGGTGCAGCAGCTACAGTTTGCCTCGTTAGCAGGTAGCGTCAACATTAATGAGCTACAATTAAATCTCTGTTCATGTTCATGAGGAGGGAAACAGAAGAATAATTAAATGAGAGCGAGTTCAGCAGCAGCAGAGAAACAACAACAAGATGTTTGACTGATCTCAGCGTCTCGGCGGCGGGAACTTTACCTGACAGGCTAACGGATGAGCTAATAAGCTAACTAGCATTTTGCTCATAATAAATGCGAGTGTGCTGCAGATATCTGAACCTAATTTCCAGGAGGTTATCTGTCATTAGCAATTAGGTTTTGTAATCTGGTGGTGAAAATTAACAATGATAATGATTTTTAGATCAGCTTTTAGTTAGCGAGCTCTGGCCTGCATGCTAAGAGGCAGCGCTAGGAGCACGGAGGAGCTGCAGGACGTTACACACAGTTTGTTACAAAAAGAAGAGATTCTATTTACTCTTTAAGTCAAACTTCACTCAGTTAAAACACACAATAGGTGACGCAACTTTAACTTGTATGTAATGCCGTAGTGTACGTTGCACAGTTGCATAGATGCACTGCAAAATCTCAAATATCTTACCAAGAATATTTGTCTTAGGTTCTAGTCAAAATGTAATTTCTAGTCAAAAAAAATCTCATTATACCTAAAATAAGACTCATCAGATTAAAAAGCAGCTTGTTTTTAAGACATTTTTTACTGTTTTCAAACATATTTTCACTTGAAATAAGTAGAAAAATCTGACAGTGGAGCAAGTTTTTCTTTCTTATTGCAAGCACAAAAAACTTGCTTTCACTGGCAGATTTTTCTACTTATTTCAAGTGAAAATCATCTAAAAACAAGTAAATTTTTAGGTGATGAGTTTTGTTTTAAGTGGAAAGAGATTAGTTTGAATAGAAATGAGACATTTTGACAAGAAATAAGACAAATATTCTTGGAAAGATTTTGAGTTTTTGCAGTGTGTGAGTTTGTGAACATTCCTGGAAGGAGTTTTGCAAAAATGTTCATTTTCTGCAGTTTGTGTTTCAATGCATATAAAAAATACTCATGTATAACTACAGTGAGAGGTGCAAAGGAGAAAAAAAAATGTGTTGCTTTAAGCAGCAGAGTAGATTCCTTTACATTTCACATCAGCTCTTTATGTCTGAGTTCAGTTCACGTTGACTGGTTTGAGATTACGCATGTATTTTAAACAGACACTTATGTACATATTATATATATATTTATATATGTGCATGTATGAGCAGTGTGTACTTGTGTGCATCTGCTCCTTGCGGTATCTCCTGTTGTGATGCAGGCCCCGTCTCCCAGCGTGAACGTAAAGAGCGAGCGCGGCCCCCTCGCCGCCGTCTGCAGACCTCACTCAATCTCCCCCAATATCTCTGCAAGCAGAGAGACCAGATTGAAATTTTCTCCGGAGTCTCCCAGGATGAGAGCGCGGAGCGGACGTCACTGGAGGATACTTCCCTTTCTGCGCCTCCTGCTGCGGCCCTATAGATCCACGCCTCAGATATTCCTCCCGCCCCCCCCCCCAGATGGGATGCGAAGGCGTCACGTATAGTCGCCTACCGCGGGAACGCTCTGGATTCGCTTTAGATTTTAAATCTTTAGTTCAACGGTGGGAATTCGCTGATAAACAAAGCAAGAGAAAGTCCATCTGGCATGAAAAGCCGCAGCATCCTCGGAGAGCGGGAGCGTGTTTTCTAGATTGGAGTTCTTATGGCTGATCCCCAATATAGTGATAGTCACACAAAAGGAACAAAGCGCTCTGTGTTTGCCTCGACATTCTTTGATAATTTCAGAGCTAATTTTCCCCATTGTCGTTTCAGCTACCACTGTGGCCTATCGTTTTGGGTGTGTGTGTGTGTGTGTTTGTGTTAGCATGTGTGTGTTCTGTAAGCAGGATAGGAGAATAAATATTTACCATCTGTGGTTTGCCCCCCCCCACTCCCCACCACCACCACCTCACACTCTCTTTCTCTCTCTTTCTCTCTCTCCACCGAGCAAGATTCCTGCACTTTTTCTTTTTTATCAGTGCTGGAGTTCTGCCATGGGCCTTTTTAATTTTCTGCTTTTGTGTTTTTAGCTGAGATTGACAGGCTGCTCTCTCCCTGGAGCATTGTTCTATTAATCTGTTTAATATGCTACAGAAACATTCGAGTGCCGGAACAGGCAGCTGGGGTAATGGAATCGCAGCAGGTAAAGGCGGGCTTGCATATCTGACGACTGGCGAGGGGGTGAGGGGGGGCAATAGAGGCACAATAGTCGGCGTGGCGTGGTGGTGGTGGCATGGTGTGGTAGCTGCAGTCGGAGGCTCTACTACCGCCAACACCTCCAACACCCCCCACCAACACCCCCACACCTCATGACCTTGTATTGGGCCGACAGATCCACCGTGTCCGTTAACCCTCATTTTACCCCTTGACATTTTTTTTGTCCACCTCTCACACTTTCCCAACCCCCCCACGGTCAAATGAAAGGTCACTGGGGCCTGATTTTTGGCAAGGAGGTGTATCTTTGGGTAAACTCTGGATGTCCCAAATTTCAGAATGAAAGTCAATTTTTTGGACCCGTAATGAATTTTTACCACACCCATCGGATCCCACGGATCCCTCCTCTGTTGCTCACCCTGAGGTTTCTCAGATTTTTCCCTGTTAAAAGGGTTTTCCATGTAGTTTTTCCTCAGTCGATGTGAGGGTCTAAGGGCAGAGGATGTTGTTATGATGTTATGTGAAGCCCTTTTAGACAAACTGTTTGTAAAAAGTGGGCTATGCAAATAAAGTGGCCTTGCCTTGCCTTGCCTTGACCCTTCAAATGGACAAAAAATGTCCAATGTGGTTTTTTAATGTAAAAATAAAGGAAAAAATGTAACTACCAGATATCACCATGAAACTTCCCTAGTTTATTACCCACACTAAGACAAATATGTTTTGAATTACAAGTTTTGTCAAGCCTTAATTATGTTTAAATATGTAAATGAGGCAATATCTAATGAAATATCCGCGAATTTCCAGAACTGAAATCTGAACAATGGATAAAGCAAAATCCAAAATTCTTGTTTTATTTTGTTGACATATTAGAGTCAGAGGGGGATTTTGGATATCTCTTTCTTGTTTTGTCACTAAAATACTGTCACCAGCCAAAAACCCCATAGAGCAGGCCAGGAAGGCGTTAAAAATGTTGAAACTCATCTCAAAAGTGATTTTCATGTTTAGTCCAGACCCAGCCCTATAGGCTATATCAAATATTTTGGGAATAACTGAGGTCAAAATTTTGTCCAGGGGTCATGGAAGTGGTAGCCTACAAATTGAAGGATCATCCGAGGGTTAATGTTGTTGTTGTTGTTGGAAAGCATCGCCCGTCGTTCCAGATTCTTCATGAAGATGCACCAGCCAGCAGAGCGCTGTGTGTGCTGTACATTGAAAATGGTAAATGCCAATGTATAATTGTACACCTCCACCCCCCCAGCGCTCGCTCCTTCCTCTCTTGCTCCCTTTTTCCTCCTGCTGAGGCAATGAGTTGTGGTTTAATTAACTCTGCCTTAATGGGTGCACAGCAAGACGGAGGAGGAGGAGGAGGAGGAGGAGGAGGAGGAGGAAGAAGAGGAGGAGGAGTAGTGGTGGTAGTAGTGGAGGGGTTGGAGGTTGCAGGTTTTGCGGCATATGGCGCTCTGTACCGGGCGCTAGCTGTCCTCCAGAGATAAGCTTCCAAACTGTTCTTGACACACACTCACACAAAAAAAAAGAAAAAAAAAGAAGCTGCTCTCCTCCAGACATCCAGAGACAGTGGACACGGAGCACAGAGACAATGACAAGTCCAACTCTTTGGGGCTGAGGGAGTGAATGAATAAGACCGAGCAGAGAGAGCAGAAGAGAGCGGAGCGCTAATGACATAAGAGCAAGATAAGTATGCACATAAATTCATCCTCAAAGTCTTTTACAGCCTCGCAGACAAGGTCTAACCTCGTTTTTATCCTCCGTGTAACGTGGAGAGGGTAATGTGCTGATACTCTGACTTAGGTTAAGCTTTTGATCGGGGGGGCTGTTATCCCGAACTGGCCCGGGGATGAAAAACAAAGGAGTCACAACTGGATTTCTCCAAGCGCGATGACACTAAGAGCAAAGATATTCCGGGAGAAGGATTTGTCACTTTTTGCCCCCCCCCCCTCTTCTTGAACTGACAGAGGAGAAGGCCTCAGAAGAATCAAAAGCAAATGATGATTCCTCCTTCTCTCCTCCACCCGTCATTCTCTGCTAAATAATGCTCTCATTACTCGTCCGAGGAGGGAGGGGGGGGGGTTCGGTTCAGTCACACGATTGATTTCCAAGGCAGATGCAGCACTTTATAGCATCAACAGAGGCTTTTAGTCCCAACTTTTAATGAGGTGAAACTCTAATCCACCATCCTGATTCCCTCACTCCATCCCAGACCTTATTGTCGTTAAAGGGATAGTTCAACATTTTGGCAAATTGGCCCATTGCCATAATCCCTATAGTCATTATAGCAGTAGGTTCGTTACCTTTAATTGTCGGTGCAAGGTATTTTTAGAACGGCAGAGCAGAGCCGTGAGCTGCTCAGAGCTACGCTACGGAGGCTCATTATGGGATTTCTTGGTTTCCCTCATCAAACTCATCAAATACACAATCCAACAACTCCACAACGCTCTGGTGGACAAGTTGTGAGCTGCACATTCACCACGCTATGAGATAATAACACAACGTTACCACACAGAGTTGTTTTAGAGGGAGATACAGAGACTGTTGATGAAAAACTGTTCCTGAAGGCAACGTGCATCAGCGGTTTTGCATGAATTTCCCTCTAAAACAACTTACAACTTACAAAACAACTTTAAATTAAAAGTAACAAACCTACTGCTATGTCTATAGGGATTATGGCAATGGGCCAATTTGACTAAATGTTGAACTATCCCTTTAACACCATGTCCAACTGTCGCATGCTGCTGGTAAAACGCCACCGCCAGTGTTTGGCTCCTTTAACACCAGCACTTCCCCGCCATCCCACTCTTTTTTTTTGCCTTTATCTCGGCTACGTAACTGAACCTGTATATCCACCCTAAAAAAAAAAGAAAAAGAAAAAGAAGAAGCTACTGTGACAAAAAGAAATTAGGCGGCTTGATGAAAAGCGATTGGAAGGGAAGTTGTGAAGCTGCAAAGGGGGCCTCAGATCAAAGCGAGCCACCGGTAATTAGAATACATGCTGAAGAGAAGCAGACGTCGGCAGAAATCAGGATTTTAGCTGGAAAATTACCTGTTGAGCTGTTCAAATAATAAAGGAGAGCCGTGTCTCGGTGAAGTAGGGAGACTAAGACGCGGAGCTTTGCAAAGTCAGGCTCACCGGTCGCCTCGCTTTCCCTCAAGGCAGTGTGACAGACATCGACGGGAGGAAATAATCTCACCTATTTTCAGTTCCCCCTCTCTGTATTACAGCCCCGGTGTGTGCAGCTCTTTCTTTTTGCCCCCCACCCCCCACCTCTTCCTTTCCAAGGACAATTTTCTTTTATGGCTTTACTCGCATTTTGGGCATCTTTTGTTGCCGTCTACTTCCCTGGTGTTTGAGTCTCCGCTGCCTCGCACACATTAGATTCATGGCTTTTTTTTTCTTTTTTCTTTTTGGATATTATCTGTCATCATGGGGGCGACTTTTAGTCATCAAGTTTAATGTGGAAAAAAGAGCAACGCAGGTCGCTTATATCCATCGCTGCATCATTCTTAAATTAAATCTGATCTCTGGTTATAGACTTTCAACAAAGAAGCACATGTGAGGCAGCTCGTCGTGTCGACGCTCGTCGTCGTGTGAAGACCACGTTTACCACAAGCTTCAAAACATCCCACCTGATGCCAATAAAGAGTTCCCTTCCACCTGCCACTGGAACAAACTTTAAACATTTAGCTTTGATGAGCTGATGAGACTTTGACCTCTGACCTCAAGGTTTGATTATTCTTATTCTATCTCGGTTGATATGGAGCAGGATAATATGATCATTGGAAGCCAGCTTGATTTTGCCATTTAAAGGAACACAAAACCCTACAAAAGTTTTATTTAAAGGTGTACAGAAAAGAAAATTGAATTTGATTCCACTCTGGGTCATAAAATCAGGGTAATAACTCATCTATCAGACAATGGAGGCCAAACTTTGTGCAAAATTCTATTTTTGATTAAATCCAGGATGAAAGTGTGGTATTTTTTTTCCGCATTGGATAATGCAGGCGCACGAATTATGCGTCACGTTGCTCACGATTCATCAGCCACTGATATTGGATCCGTCATCCGTCAATCAAACGTCTGAGACACACACGGAGCTCGGTCTCACCCCAAGCTTTGAATATCCCGCCCGCTCGATAGCGACGGCCATTTCTGTACACCTTTAACATTGTATTATATTTTCTTATAATAGAAATTGTGGTATATTGATGTGTTGATGAAAAGAAGGGATCACCGCCGACACGTCTTCACTTGTGTTCAAAAAAGAAGTTTATTAACAAGTAGAAGAACAGTGTACAAAAATGCCGAATCCTGAAGCATCCCTGGTGCCAAAGTGGGATCTTCTTTTCTAAGGCTCAAAATCATGATCTTAACTCCAAAACTCCACCTTATATCTTATCTTATCTATATCTTATCATGACAGGCATTACGTGTCCTATAAATGTTTAACATACGCAGTTCATGTCTGTCGTTTATGGACATGAGACAGGATCCAACCTATAGAGTTTACGACCTTGCATAAGATAACCTTATGCAAGGCTGTCACGGGAAAAATGTGAACAACAGGACACACATAAAAAGAAGAACATAATACATGATGTTAAAGCTAAAAGTTCAGGTGAATAATACACTACAAAATTAAGGCAGATTGGAGTGAGTCGCCACCAGAGAGAAACAGGCCAAGGCTAGCTGGTTAGCATGCTAATGTCAGTTCAAAGAAGATATGATGGAGATAAGATCTGGAGACTCTGTAGGAGTATAGGACCTAAGTTTTATACTGAATTCACAACATTTCTTCACGAGTGACACATTAACACATGCTTACGCTAAACTCCTCAAAGCTAAGCTTAATGTCAATATGGTTTTCTCAATGACAGTGTTAATATGCTCATAGATAGTAGACATACTATAGTGTTTGCAAATTAGCACTAAATGCAAAGTAGCGTAGACTGCAGCCTTCAATGGTCAGGTTAGCCATAGCACAACAACGTACAACTAGCTTATTTAATGCTAATGTCGAAACAACTTTCCCAATCTGAAATATTTTCACAGTAGTTAGTGATGGCAAAATATTTAACACAAAAGCTAATGTCAACGTGCTTTTAACAATGGCAGAGCTAACATGCTGATGTTTATTAGATGATGTTTACAGTGTTAGCATGCTACAATTTGCTAAATACAAAGTACACTAGAGTTAATTTGTAGATTGCTGAAGGATTTCTTCTTGATTTTCTGCTCTTGGGAATCGATACAAGCTCATATTTTGCAGACTTATACAAAATAGGCTATGTGTCTATCAGTTTGTGTTTTTGCAAACATCTTATCTTGATAAAATAGTGCTGTAAAGATGAAATCGTCCTCACTCATTGGCCAGCTGGTGGTTTCTGTTTGTGTTTCAGATCACACACACAGAAGAATCATGTGTAGTCATTGTTGAGAGAGAGAGACACTGGTGTTTCACAATGACTTGGCTTTGCCTCCCTGGTGATGTTGTGGGTCGCCTGCCTCCTGTGTGTGTGTGTTTATTTGTGTGTGTGTGTGTTTGCAGTGGCAGCCCGAGACCGGTCGCCGTGCTGTAAATGTCACCCATCACCAGGCGTTTGTGCAGCACGTGCCCTTGTAGGACGGGGGGGGGGAGTGCCGATGTTGCAGATCTCAGCCTTTGATTTAGACAGGAAAGGCAGAGCGGCTGCAGACGCACCGAGGCATGAAGGTAAATTCCCATAATTCACAGCTGAAAGGTTAGCCAGTGGTGCGCTTTGCTCCTCCCTCATGTTAGTCGCTAACAAATGTCACCTGATTGAAATAAGCACAGTTGTACAGTCTGTGTGTGTGTGTGTGTGTGAGAGGGTGTGTGTGTGTGAGAGGGTGTGTGTGTGTGCCGGGGCAGCTGATGTAGTGTGTTTTGTCAGAGGGTCTGGTACAGAGTAAATCTGCAGCGTTGGTCTGCATCAGCATCACAGCTTCACCTTCACTCAGCCGGTTCATGAACACTACAAGGGCAGCAGCCGCCGCTGATCTCAGACCAGTTCTCCACTGATATGAAAGAAGGAGCGAATCATTCACACCAAACAACCTCCTCGCCGACGCCACGGCCATTCACACCAGTATCACATCTCTGCACTGTGAGGAGCACCAGTTGGTTTATATCCTACCCTTTTTATCTTAGATATGAACAGTCTCTAAATGCTTTTTGATTTTTATTTCTTTATAATAAAGTAAAGTAAAGTAAAGTAAAGTAAAGCGCCTGTAGATGAGGCTCATAAGGATTCGCTGCTATACAAATAAATAAATACACAAACTGAATTGGATCAAAATATAGAGATATAGAGTGGCCCATTGTCTTTTGCTGTAGCTAAAATTATTGAATTGACATCTAATATAGATAGATAGATAGATAGATAGATAGATAGATAGATAGATAGATAGATGGGTGGGTGGATGAATAGTACTACAATAATAATCCAGCAACAAATGTCAGTAAATGTTAACAGGAAGGAGCCTACTGTATTTTCAGTTGATGCATTTGATGATCAAATAAATAATAAAACTGTCACAGGTCCTGAAACTGTAAAATGACATGAAACTTCATTCAGTTCAGGGATCAGAGTCAGTTAGAACTCGTAATTTGATTATTTTGGGCTCAAATGTTGCATCATCTGGATACAACTACTGTTAATACTAATTATACACTTTATAATGTTTATTTTCTCAACATAGAGTAATACTACTAACAAGGACATGATGACAATTAGGACAAAAGAAAATGATTCAAATTGTATAGTGGTTCCTCATTTTAATAGTATTTATTTAAATTTTCCTTTTTGAGCTCTGAGTGAGGATGTCATTTGTTCTATCTTGATATATTATCTCCATCTTCTCAGTCTGCATGTGGGATGTTGGTGGATCAGGCTTCAGCTGTAACTGTAATGCATTTATCTGCAGTACTGTTTTATGTAATTTTGATTGACTCGGGGCACGATTTGACAACATAGTGCAGTTTTGGGATCAGATTGAACTGTTTTGAGGTGAAAGTTTGGTTTTGCAAGAAGAGTCTGAGGTTTTGTGAATGTAGCTTGAAAATTGGGGTTTGTGTTCACAGTTTAGAGAAAATGAGAGAAGCTTTCGAGAAATGTGTCTTAGCAATCGAGAAAAACTTCTTCTCGTGTTTTACTGTAAAGAGAGCATCCTGGTTTGAACTGTCAAACTCAGCAGCTAAACATCAACAACTGTCCTTTTTTTACGCTTTTCGTCTTGTTTGGTTCCTTGTTTGTTTGACGTGAAGACTCTATACTCGTCTTCATTCAGTTATTTGGCCCAAAAAACAAAGAAAAGTCCAAGTGCAGTAAAGAAAGCTGAAGGTGACACCAGAGTCGTGTTTTTTCCCTCAAAGCGACAAATCTAAAACGTTTAAAGTGGCCACAGGTCGGTTTCTCTGCTACGTTTTCAGACCTGAGGAGAAAAGAGAAGAGAAAACACGTCGTTATGCACGAGGAGGCGTCGGCGCTGATTAGTTGAATTCACACAGAGAGAGGCGAGTGCAGTTTTCCAATTCTGCTCCTTTTTTTTTTTCTTTTTTTTCTTCCTCCTGCTTTGCCTCCTCCCTTTCTCTCCTGGAGTTAAATGAATACCCCTCCGACCCCCCCACCCCCCCCACACAATTGAAAATATGGCATAAATTTTACATGACAGCCCCCTGCTTCATTACAGTCCATGAGTTATTAGCTAATTTGCGGCCGTGAAATTTCTAACCACTATGAGTGAACTGAGGTGTCAAGAGTTCGCTAAATGTGGTGTGTGGAATCTGATGTTTGATGGGCACCTTCTGGAGAGGAGTGTGTGTGTGTGTGTGTGTGTGTGTGTGTGTGTGTGTGTGTGTGTGTGTGTGTGTGTGTGTGTGTGTGTTAGTGGAGAAGATATGCAGGGCTGTAGTTTAAACATCTTTTTATTTGCAACAATATCATCGACACCACAGTCGTGCGCTGTGTGGTGTTGTTGTGTTAAAATGATAGAATCAGTTTAAAAAGAATAAATCACAGTTTAAAACCTTCTGTCAGTGTGATGTGCTGTGATTTACATGTTTGATTTCCTTCCTTGTCATGATAATAAACTAAATCTGGTCATTTTGGAATTAGAAAATAAAACAAAAACAAATAAATCAATGAGTAGATTCATGTTTGACCTCCTGACCCCTCCTTTTCATTTGTGCATAGATTATTAGCAAAATTCTTGGGCCTATACCTCATGGGTTTAAAATATGCAAATATATCTGTCTAATTTTAGAGATTTATCATCGTGGGAAAATGTTTTTGTTGGATAAAAAGATCTAGATGATGGAAAAACGTCCAGTTATTCTTTAAGACAGTAAAAAAGAGACTGATGTCAGCTCAGAGATGTGATTTTATTTGCACACAGACAGTCCTTTTTAACCCTAGAACACTAACGTCGGGTGATTTTCACCCATGAAATTATTGTTTCATAATTTTCATTATGTTGCTGTTGTCTGAGTTTCATGGGTCCCTGTAGCTTCATTCTGCTCACTGACGTCATTGAAGGTCGGCATGTTACCCTGCTCCCATCCCTAGTCTTTTCAGCAGGCTCATGTTCAGGTGGATTTCACCCGACGTTAGTGTTTATGTATCTAAATCTGGCGACCATTTCTGGTGATGCTGAAAATTCTTCTTTTTTCTTTTTACTCCACCAAATAAGGCTCAAATGTCCCACAAATGGGTGGTCTGAAGGACAAAGTCCCAGCTCCATTAGTTTTTTTTTTAAGGAAGTTTTTGTTAAAAAAACAAAAAAAATCACACATTTTGCACATTTTTTTATAGGGTCACCATGATACCTTTTTTTCATTTTGTGAAACATTGTACAGTGGAAAATTAAGGAAGTGTACTTCAATTTGCCATGTATTGTTGTATTTTAATATACTTTGGTGAGAAATATTTTTTTATGGGTATATTATATCGGGTAAAAAATACCCGGCGTTAGTGATGGTGTTACTTTTTGTAACGTTAGTGTTCTAGGGTTAAGAAGTAGAT
This sequence comes from Trachurus japonicus, assembly GCF_045865225.1. Classification (NCBI taxonomy): domain Eukaryota; kingdom Metazoa; phylum Chordata; class Actinopteri; order Carangiformes; family Carangidae; genus Trachurus; species Trachurus japonicus. The sequence goes on along the minus strand of NC_140919.1, from coordinate 2,916,624 downwards.
GTCACTCCGCCCCCTACCACCAAGATGATCCAAAAATGGTCAAAGAGGCGGAGCTTGACTCGAGCTGGGATTTACAGTAAATACAAGTAACACACTAGTATCCACCTGTCACTCAAAGACCACGGCTGCTGTTACCAGTGTTGGGGAAAATACTTTCTCCACGTTGAGCCCGGCAGTAGTTTGAACAAACTACAGCTAAAAACAGTAGCTTTATCAACTACTTCTATTCATTCTACTCATTTAACTCAACGTTAACTAAATATAATACTCTACCAAACATTCACATGCAGCAGAAATCTGCCTCAACTCAGTTTTATTTGTTAACATTGTTGGTCGACATCCTGTAGGTTCACCATACATGTTGGGTCATAGAAAGAGAAAATGAAAATCCTGCCCCAATAGCCACTGGTAAATCAGAAATGTAAACCAGTCGACACACAATGTAATAAAAAATACACAGAGGTCAACATGTTCTAGATCGGTGTGTCTGGAACAACAATGTTTAAAACCACGACAGGAACTTAAGAGACACCAGAATGAGCATCTCTCAAAGTTTCTATCAGACAGCCGGTTCCGTTTGGCTCTAAAAACGTCTTTGCCGACATGATTCATGCCTTTAATGGTCAAATAAAATGTATATTATATAGATTGTTTTTATATAGATAAAAAAATATTTCATGCAGTTGTAGTTAATGAAGTTAAACTACAAAAAATGACCCAAAAAGTAGTTGAAATACTTGACGCAGCACAAAAGCAACAGCAGATTGTAGTTCAACAACATGGAGTTAAAGTCTCCACAACACTGGCAATTACGCATAAGTTACACAATACACAAAGCTATAAAGTAGTTCAGTCATCTGTAGAGACAGAGCTGATTCTGTACCAGGTTGTAAACATGTTGAGTCTATGACTGACTCACTAGTTTGTTTATTTGCTTGTTTCATTCATTGACAAAAAAGGAAATAAAAACAGTTCAGTATAAAGAAAAGCTCCTGAATGAAAGGGGGAGAATTTAGCAAAGTTCTCCCTTTTTTCAAGAAATCCTTTTATATATTAGATAACATACAGTATGTGTCAAAACAAAAAAGAAGGCTAAAATTATAGAATAAAATAAAGGAAAACAGTGGCTGCAGACAATGCCGTCTGCTCGTCATCCTAACACATCCCTTAGGTCTGAAACATGTCATCATGCAACATTTTTTATATCATTTGTGAACTTCTATTTTTTACAAATACATACATATGCAGACATATATTTACATACATACACACCATAGACTGTAAAAAGAATGACCGTAGCGTCCGTGACGTCCCCCATTGGTTTTGGGGAGTCGTTTTTGTGACTGGACAGCGCCATGTTGGATTGGCCGGCCGAGAACCCGCCCACTGGCCTCGAAGCAGCTGTCCACGGAGCTGCTCGGACCTGTCACTCAACGTTTCCGCGCCCTAATTGGCCAGAGTTTTAACCTTATAACAGTAAAACGGTAGAGTTAAACCCCCTCAGAGTGTGTGCGGGGGTAGAAACTATCGATTGAGACCAAAAAACGTTCTGACACCAGGCTTTTAACATGTTTATTGAGGATGTAAAGTGGGTGATTTTAACATGTGGGTCTATGGAGAATGCTGCTTTCTGACACCAGCCCCCAGAGGAAGAAGAGGGGATTGCAGTTTGTTGAACACGGAAGTGAGCTTCACTTCTCAGACCCACAACTGCCCCCTTGATACACACTGAGTCTAGTGGTGAGGAGAGGAACTGCAGCTTGTGTCACAGAATAGTTTGAGTGTGTTGGCTGAACAAAGACAACAGGTTGTGGTCTTAGTGCTGCTGCAGCCAGAGGAGAGTGTTGCTCTGCTGCTCCTCCTGTTTCACTATGACTTCCAGGATATGTGTGTGTGTGTGTGTGTGTGTGTGTGTGGTTTGAAGAGAGAAATAGAACAAGAGAGTGGAGGTAGCCAGTGGTCCTGAGGTGAGAAACAAAGGCGCGCGGCCCAGCCTCCCTCTGAGGGAGAAGCTTAGCAGCAGCCGGGGTCGGCGGGGTGAGGAGTGTCGACCTCGCTGCTGCTGCCTCCAGCAAATTACAGCAGGGACTGAGGAGCAGCTCACACTCCCTCAGCACCACACACACACACACACACACACACACACACACACACACACACACACACACACACACACACACACACACATAGTCACTAAAACGAGTTTGCTGATCAGGGGGCGCAACACCAAAAAAAAAAAAAAAGGTAGCCTACATGTGCAGACTCACTTGGCCCCTGTTTAATAATCCACTGTCACGACTCTATGAATACATTTGTTGTAGTGGCTAACGAAGTGTTTTTAAAGTTGAGCCTCATCATGTTGTGTCGCCTCTGTCTCTGAGTTTTATAGATAGTATTGCAAAACATTATTTACATCGGGATAAATCTCATTTGCAAAATGTATTTTCTAGTGGTCACAGTTTTTTGCAATATTAGAAAAATTAAACATCCTTAAGACACTGCATTGAATTCTGCATTCAGAAATATAAAGCTATACTCAATCTGATTAATTTGAGGTATTCAAGGATTATTTTCATAATTAAAATGATCAAAAAACTTTTTTTTTGTGAAATCGTGAAAAATTATTATCTTAAATATAATTCAAATAATATTATGAAGTGATTTTTGACAATAAGAAGCTCTGGTCTCCTTTGAGATGCAATGACCATTTATTTTTGCTAATAATGTCAAATTTTAAAGATCAATATTCCTTCCTGGTGAACTCGTTCCACATTTACATCCTCCATGATGCTCACGGTGCAGATACACGACCGTTAATCAGCCACTGATCAATATTAGGTTGCATTAATATGAAAATATAATCAATAATTCTTGACCTGTTACTCCTGTTTGACGTCATTTCCTGTTTCAGTGTGGACGGTACCAAACTGAACTTTAACTCGGTTTAACGCAGCAGCTGCAGGAAATCGTTGCTACTCCGGCTCTGAAGCTGCAGGTTCCTACGTTGGTTGAGACAGTGAACGCAGCAAAGTAAAGAAGTTACATGTCGGTGTTTCTTGATCCCTTGGAACTTGTGCCTCTAAGCGAACTAGAATTTCTAACAATATGCAATATTGAGTTTTCTGGTTTTACTATTTATAGATGTGTATTTGAGTAAATTGTGTGTGTATTCTATAAACTACTGACATTTCCCCAAAATTGAAATAAAAAATATTGTCATTTAGAGCATTTATTGACAGAAAACTACGAAAACTGGTCAAAATAACAAAAAATATTAAGTCTTTTAAGACCTTGAATAATAACATTGCAAAAGAAAACGTGTTCATATTCATTCCTAAACAACACAACACAAATATTGTAACTTAGGAAGCGTTTATGAATCCGTTTTGGTGGGATAATGTCAATATTTAATCAGATATGTGCCTCATTAAGCAGAATGAGTTGTGTTTGTGTTGTGGAACCGGAGCCGTACATGTAGAGATGCTTTTTAAGGAACATTTGTGACATGTTTTTCCTTTTTTTTTGTGACATTTGTGTCTAAATTTTTTTTCCGCGACTGTATATTTCCATACATTTCTACGTATATGAATCTGCATGTACTATAGAGCAAGTTCTGGCCTGCCGTCTTTTCTTTCTTTCTCTCTCTCTCTCTGTCTGTCTTTGTTTCTACGTCTGAAAAACTTTCCCCTGGCAAAGTCACACTCTCACTCTGACTCTCTCTCTGCTCCACAATCCCATTTCTTATCTGTCGCTCCCATGTTCAAGAAGAAGAGGAGCCTGGCAGCTCAGCTCAATCCTTTGAAAACCCTGATATTAAAAGAGAGAGATGCCGAGAAGAAAGACAGTGATGCGGCCCACCTCACCCCCCCCCCCCCATCCCCCATTTACCCCGCTCCAGCCCTCTGTCCTGTTAGCAGGTGTGTGTCTGTGTGTGTGTGTGTGCAGGTGTGTGTCACATGCACAAAGATGCATACGATTCTGAAAACACTATTAAAATCATTGCCATTGTTGTAGCGACTGGCACGCACACACACACACACACACAGACACACACACACACACACACACACACACACACACTGAGAGAACATTAATCCTCCAATCTACACAGTCACTGGTCGCCTCGGGGGCCGGTGGTGGTGGTGGTGGTGGTGGTGTTGGGGGCTGGGGGGGTGGGGGCAGGAGGGGGGCGGCTCTCCAGCATGCCGTGTGATCTCACATTGTTTTGCGAAAATTGCAGCCTCTGATGATGGGAATTTCATTTCTGCGCCGCACATGGCAGGAGAGAGAGAGAGAGAAAGAGGGAGAGGATGGGAGAGGAGGGGGGAAGGAGGGGGAGGGAAGACATTAGGATGCAAGAGAAATGACCACGTACAGTTTTCCTCTAGTTCAAATGCTGCGCTTGACGATCTTAACTGTATTTTAACAAACATCACAACACACACATCATTTATTTTGACATAAATAAAAACACATTTAATTTGTTTTTGTCCCGTTCTTCAACTTTAAGACGTGAAACTTTTAAATAGGCTGAAATATTATTTAGTAAGTAAAGGCTAGGAACAAAAACAGGTCAAATCGACAATCATTAGCCAAAATGAATAATTCAAAACACTGCTACTACAAATACATAGATAAATAAATGATGATGATATACTGTATAATTACTTTAAGTTTACACTTAAAAACATAACAAATAACAGAATGCGCACACCGCATACATAACCGTAAAAGGTGAATTTAAAATTAAGTAATGTCAAAAATTCTCCACTATGACAAGATGGCTCACTACAAGCTGCACCACTGATATGTAATGTTGACTGTCACCTAAAGTGGGCGTGGTCACCCATCCCCCCAACTCGTGTTGTGAACGTGTGTGGATTTATAAAAGTTGTCGGTAGAGGGGATCTGGGGCAAGTGTGTTGTTGAGACAGAGACAGGTCTGGAACAAAGTTCATTTTCTCCTGATTTGTCTGAAATTTGACCATTTTCATGTCAAAATGTTGAGAAGAGATGTGTGTTGTGATAAAATGAGTCTAATGTTTACCTCAGTGACTCTGGAGCGAAAGAATCAACCAGAATCTGAGCTCACGTTCACTTCTCCCATTGGAGTCAATAGACTCAAGACCTGCTGCTGCTGCTGGTCTCCTAAAGGGGGCGGAGTCACGGTCCGCTGGTCTCCTAAAGGGGGCGGAGTCACGGTCTGCTTGACTCCTAAAGGGGGCGGGGTCACGGTCTGCTGGTCTCCTAAAGGGGGCGGAGTCACGGTCTGCTGGTCTCCTAAAGGGGGCGGAGTCACGGTCTTCTGGTCTCCTAAAGGGGGCGGAGTCATGGAGAAACCCATGGGACACAGAGACAGGAAACTGACTCGTAGTGGAGTGTCTTGGTGTCTAAACTGTCTTATTTACTATGTAGTATTTACTGTATTTACTACAGTATGTTGTGCTAAATATTAAGCTACACAATAAAATCTCTAACACAATCGGCCTCAAACAAAACAAATGTGGTGCAAATGTTCTAATTCTGTCATGAGGAAGCAGCACGTTGACCACACACGGTCCAGTCATAAACTGGGTTTTAGAAAAATTGATTTCATAGAGAGAAAATAAATTTCCCTCAGATTTCTGGTTTTGCTTCTTTTGATCCATTTGACAAAACATCTGGGAGTCAAGTTAAAACAGAACAGGCCACTGCAGACTAAACCTGCACCAATAAGCTGATCAATGCATTTATTTATTAAATATATGACATATGAGGAAGAGGAACACCTGAGTGTTTTATTGAAAACACAGGAGACTGAGGCCGGTTGGATCAGTGACTGTGCTGTTGTCATGTCATGAGTCTTATAAACCACCAGATGTCGCTGTACTTGCTCTATAATTTTTTTCTTTCCATCACAAATGGACAAAAAACCATATTTTCCCCTCAACATCTCCCTCCCTCCTCTCCTTCCTCACTTCCTCACCTCCTTCCCTTCCCTTCTTCCTCTGTAAACCTCCCTAGGTCCTTAAGTAGGCGGTGAAGGAATGGAGGGGACGGCGTCCTCGGGTGGACATGCCTCATCTCAGCGCCATGCCTGCAGGAGGAAGGGAGGGGGAACGCAAAGTTGTTGATCCACATGCGAGCAAATATTATGCTAAAGTGATTGGCTCTCATCAGGCTCTAACCCTGCAATGATGCTGGAAAACAGCAGAAGAGGAAGAGTGAGCCCCATCTCCTTCCCTCCCCTCCCCTAATTTGCATTGCATACTGAAATGCATGAACCGGGCCCATTAACCGAGGGGCCGTGCTGTGTTTTGGTTGTAAGCGAGGGGAGGGGGGCTGTCATATCTTTTGATTTGCTTGATATGAAAACAGTGGTGGTTTGCAATCAATGGAACCTGTGGTTTATTTGGGGTGAAATGAGATTTTTTATTGGGATGTTTGCATCTCGATGCAATTTGCAAGGCTTTATTGTGGCCGACCCGGGAGCATCCTTGCTTGATTTTACAGTAAATTTGTCATGGGGCCAATACAAGAGTTGAAAGTGAATATGGTTATTTATTTACATGCACGCAAACAGGCGCACTTTTCGGAGACGCTCCTCCTGATGATTGTTTGAATGGAGATCCCAGCTGGCTGTATGTGCAGGAGCCTGGTGTGAAGGCAGCCTATCAGAACGAGGAGGCAGAGGGAGGCGAGGCCGACCAGCTGCTCCGCATGTCAGCACACAGGGAAACATCATTTAGGAGCCGCCAGAAGGTTTGTCTCACTTTTAGAGCCACGGCTCAACTTCACTGTTTGTTTCTGAGAACGGAGCGATGGTTGGTCCAATCAGGAACAAGTTAAGCTCAGTTAGTTTTAGAAAGTTTTAGACAAAACTATCTTACCTTACAGCTAACAACTAAAACATTAGCACACTGCAAAAACTCAAAAATTTTCCAAGAATATTTGACTTATTTCTTGTCAAAATGTCTCATTTCTAGTCAAAACTAATTTCTTTCCACTTAAAATAAGACTCATCACCTAAAAATTAACTTGTTTTTAGATGAATTTAACTTGTTTCAAACAAATTTTCACTTGAAATAAGCAGAAAAATCTGCCAGGTTTTTGTGCTTGTAATAAGGTAGGAAAATGTGCTCCACTGTCAGATTGTTCTACTTATTTCAAGTGAAAATCTGCTTGAAATAAGTAAAAAGTGTCTAAAAACAAGCTGCTTTTGATGTGATGAGTCTTATTTTAAGTAGAATGAGATTTGTTTTGACTAGAAATAAGAGAAATATTCTTGGAAGATATTTGAGTATTTGCAGTGCACAGACAACTTGTGTGATTGTCTACATAGACACACAATAACCATGATGTAAGTTTGATGAGTTTAACTACAAAGCAGGCAGAGCTAAAAATAAATGAGAAAAAACACTACAACTACAACCCAAATGTTAATTGCTTTTATATTTTCTTTGAATTACAGTTTGTCTAGGTCTTGAAAGACAAAGACAAAGGGTTTAGGTTAGAATCAGACTATGGCTGACAGTAACTAATATACTTGAGACACACAAACACACCTATGATGTTAAAGATTAACTTAAGTGTTGAATAAAAAGCTTTCAATATCAAGTTTTTGTCATAATACATCTCACTCCTTGTGTTTGAGACTAAACCATGCATTTTCTGTTTGTGTTGCAGAGTTAACAGCTACCTCATTTAATATCAGACACATGTAACTTTGTCTCACATTTTGAACACTCTGGTTTAAAAGAGCTTTAAGATCCAGACAGAAATGTCAGAACCGTTCCAACCGTCTGGTCTCCCGTACAGAGCTGCAGCGGTTCACCGTGTCCCAGAGAAAGTGATAATAGATCTTTGTTAATCTCTCCTCAGCTCCACAGAGTTTATTAACAGAGCTCTGGCCCACTCAATAACAAAGCACAAGACCATCACTCTGCAAAATTAATTCCACATTCAGCAGTGGTAATGTGATGTTGTGCAGTCGATGCAGTCGTTGGTTACGGCTGCAGTTTCACCGTGTGTCTTTCTCTTTCTTTTGTTTGGACTCATCACAAAACATTTACATGAGTTTCACCAGAGGAACCTGCAGCTGTGGCCTGTGTGTGTGTGTAAATCTACATCATATTTGGTTCATTTCCAGCTTATATTTAATCTTATATTTGCACGTTTTGGCTTGAATTGCCTTATTTTTGTGACTACATTATATTTTCAGTCCAGAAGAATTGAGGTTTTCCCCCCGGGGGGCAGCCAGCGTCGTCCTCTCAGACCAACTGCCCCATTAAAGAGCAGTTTTATAGTGTTTGTTCTTTATTAGACAATTCACAGTGAAAACACACGCACAACGGGCAGAGCAGGGATTTAACAACCTGTGAAAACGTCCAGCCTCCTTTTAAAAGCTGAGATGTTGAAGGTACAGTCGGAGGCTCAGTCTCTGATCTCAGTCCTCGTCAAGGAGCCTCTGGTCTCTGGTTCTGACGTCTTCATGCAGGACTCGGTGTGGACCTGAAACCTGCAGCAGCTCTGTGTGTGTTCACTACACAGTTAAAAGTTCATGGTCTCTGTTTTCCCATTGTCCAACCAGTGACGGTTTATTCCACTTCAGAGCTTCAGTGTGAGGCTGCGACTGTTTCAGACTGGAAAACAGTTAATTATTATAATTTATGTCATTATAATAAAGTCCTAATAGACCTCAGGAACAGTTGACACTAATTTGGTAGTGGTTAATGTGGTTGTACTTGCATATTTCCTTTTTACGTTCACGGAGCAAGAATAAAACTTTGTAGTTGCAGCTGTTTTTACTGAACCTAAATCCCTAGTTTTATCTTTTCTTTTCTTTCTTTTTTTATTATCTGAAACTGTTCTTGTTTTTAGATTAGACTTGTTTTGATTTAAATTTAAAATGGTTTTTAATTTGATCTTTTACTGTAGTACTTCCTACTTCTCTCTTTATTTTACCACAAATCTACTTGGATGTGTTATTTGTGAATCCTGAATGTATCTTATGTCTATTTATATAGCAGTATTTTAAATGTTAAAGCAGAAGTAAGTGATCCGGTCGTTTTCGCTAATGCTGCGTTCCAGGCAGGCTTTTGAAATCGTAAATTACAGCTTCAAGTCACAACTTACGACTTTGTAGCGTTCCAGGCAACCCACTCGTGTTTCTCCGACCTGTTTTACCGGTGAAAGTCACTATAACGGCCACTCGTAACTTCTGACCCGTGAACTCGTCGAACTGGTACGACTTCACGGTCGGAAAAATACGAGTTTCCTTGAACGCACCATAACAGTCCTCGTCCCTACGTCGCCACATTCACGGCGTCCCTTGGCTGCACACACAGCCCTGCATGCCGTTCTCTCTCCTCATTGGATAAAAACTGTAGGATACGATAAATGTTTTCTCCTGGGCTCAGAGCAGAGCAGAGTGACTGACAGACCCGTGTTTCAGACCAAACACTCTATAGAAGTGATTGCTGTCGGAAGATACAACTATTTAAGACTTATATTAACACAAATATATCACTTACTTCTGCTTTAAGTTAAGTTGCTACCTTAATAAAAGTTCAATCAATCAATACATGAAAAAACATAAACATATTGATTACATTAATGTGTATGCAGCCAGTTTAGCCATTCCATACATGACTGTGCTGCTTTAACAAAAAAAACACTACAGTGAGTAGCTGTTGGTTTTAGTTGTCATGAACATCGTCTCAGACTTTTAGAATAAATGAATCTGTGGTTTGACGTGTTTCTCTCTTTCAGAGTTTCACTGTGCAGTCTGTAGTCGTGTCTGATCAGGATTAAAAACAATGAGCGCTCAACTTAGGTTCATGACACACGTGCATGGAAACTGCTCAACATGTAAAGTTTGTTATTATTCTGGGGTGTTACAGGTGAACAACAGGACCTGGGAGTTCTGGGTCTCGAAGCTCCAAACCTGAAGACGACGACGACGAGAACATGAACTTCCTGTTTCCGTGACGGACAGCAGCTCATGTGCAGCTCATTATTTGTGTCACATGCGTCACATGAGCCATAGTTTGAGCTGAAAGAGTGAATTAGCCGGGTTAATTAACATCTAATCGCTGCCTTCGCTATCGGTGTGAAACATGGTGTCGGTGCCTCCATGATAATAATAATATTATTATTATTATTGATCATTATTAAAGCCTGTAGAATGATTGTTACTGACCTGAAGAGAGGAAGACTGTATCTTCTACTAGTCTATAGTCTCTGTTTTAATGCTTCTAGTTGTTTCCCAACGTGAAGCCAAAGTATTTTCTGCTTCTGTTTCTTATCAGAGTGTTGGAACGGAGCCTGAAGGAGCCCGTTAGCTTTTAATGACAATCTCTGAATCACTTTAACGTGGTTTCTTAACGGCAGAATGACTCATTTCAGTCGGATAATAAAAGTATTTATGTTTATATATTACTGTTAAATGAAAACACAAAACAAAGATCGCACGGTTACAGTAGCCGGCTGCAGGTTCACGGGTGTTTCCTGTGTAAAATGTGACGGTGTGAGTTTCGGCGTTCTGGATCATAAATGTCGTTTGCAGGTAGATTTTCTGCAGCATTGATTAATGAATCCACAACATGGCGCACACACACACACACAGACAAAAAAAAGAAAAAAAGCAGCATATTGTATGCATGTTTGTGTGACTCCAAGCGTTTCAATGTGACCTTGATGAAAAATCATTACACTTTTCATGCACATTAGACACCATACATGTCCAATCCATCTTTTGGTTAATCGTTATCTATTTCTGTTAGCGATGCCAGTGCCTGGACTTGTTTCCAATTAGAAGAGATATATATCACACATCCAATCTGCAGCGGTTACCTGCAGAGAGAGAAGGAAGGAGCGAATACATGGAGGTGCAGCGGTGGGGGGGGGCAGAGGGAAGAAAGAAAGACGGCGATTTCTCAGCGCCGTCCGTAGTGAAGTTGTCTGGCGTGTGTGTGTGCGTGTGTGAGCCCGCCGGATGATAATGTGGCATGACACTTCTGAAATGAGAGCCGGGTTGCCATGGTAAAAAAAAGAAAAGCGGGGAGGGACGGTCTCTCCGGGGGCCCAAATAAAACAAGCTGTAAATGATGTTTGATTAGGATTTAGATCATGGGACTGTTCGGGACCACGGCCTCGCTGGCTGGCTCACTCAGGCCTCACAGGGGTTTTGTCGTTTGTGTGTTTGTTTCTGAGCAGTTTGCATTATGTCCACGTGTGTGTGTGTGTGTGTTTGTTTCCTGCCTCCAGGAAATAGCCGTATCCCCGACTGACGACAGACCTCCTCTGCATTTCACTGTGTCACCGAACCCGCAGCCTCATGAATGGAAGCAGAGTTACAGGTGTTTTTACTGGTTTTTATTGGAGCTTGTTTGTCGACTCTCGAGCTCTGAAACACCACAACTGTGTTTTTACAAAAAAATCTGATTTAAAGGGACAACGAGGAGTTTTGGAAAAGCAAAGTGTCTTCACACTACATTTATGAGCCTCCGCACCGTGAAATTCTTTGACCGGTGCAAGACAGACTCATGTTTTCATTCGTCAAGAATTAAAGTCAGAGGTTGGAAGACGATCACATACCGTCGTAGTTCCCACCATAAACGGAGATTCGGCGGCGTTATTCTCATGACTCGCCACGAAACCGAAAGTAAAGAAACGCTGGTCGGCTCGCCCAGCATTTCCGCCACCACTAATAATAACAAAATAACCATAGAGACAAAACCATAGATTTATCTAAAATGGACCATTAACAAGTGGTAACGGAGATTCATCCACATTAATATGAGACTTTTTTATTATCGCAGAATTTTTCGTTCTGCCGATGGAGAAACTCCTTGTTGTCCCTTTAAACGTTAAAGGTATAATATGTAGGAATCTAGCGGTGTGGTTGCATATCTGAACGTATTCTTGATGTTGCATTCAGGTGAAATGGGGCAGACGTCAGACAGACAACAGACGCTGCATGTAACAGGATAAACAAGTGTCTATGTAAACAAGTGGTCCGCCAGCACGAGGCTAAACAATACAGGCCTGACAACATGTTGTCATGGTGATGTGGTATTGTTTTACCGTCTTTCTCTGGTGGAGTAAAATGACATCCGGTTGGTTTGCCGACGGCCGTCTGCCTGACTGCACCTGAATGCAACACCAGTGCCTCCGTCCTTCCTCACACTACACAGTGGTGACAGTTTTAACAGGCCGTTTCCGTGGTTACCTACGGTCACGATGCAACATGGCCGCCTCGGTTCGGTGCGTCGCCCACTTATGTATTTGTAACGACTTGTAACAACTCATTCTAAGGAACCAGAAAGCTTTCATTTGTATGCAGGTGTGATTCACCTTCAGTCAAATACAGATTTATGAAAGACAGGTTTGATTTTTGATCATAAAAAGCCAAATAAATTACATACTGGGGCTTTAAGGCTCCATAGTTTTGTTCTTGTGTCTTTTATTTTGAAGGGCTAATCCATGGGAAGATGTAAAAACCATCTCAGTGTAGTTTTCCATCTCCTCCCTCTTTCAGCTTCTCTCTGCAGCTCTAGGAACAACAGGTCAGTGTCAGCCAATCAGAAGAGAGGAGAACGCTCTGAGCCTCTTTTCTGATTGGCTGACTGTTTTCTAAAGTGATGCAATTAAAAAATACAGCAGATTTCAGAATAAAACGTTCAGAGAAACCAAATCCTTCAAGTAAGTATTGAATGGATGGATGGTGTTGTCCAGGTGGTTTCGTTTCGTTTCGTTTCGTTTCGTTTCGTTTATTTCGGTCAATACATGTCATTAAAAGAGAAGTAGTGGTGAGGGGGCGGGGCTTAGTTGTGACATCACAAAGTGACAGGAAGTCCTTATGGCTGGTGTGTCAGAAACTGTTGTTATGACAGTTAAATGTAATATTCTGTCATGTTTTGCTTCCACTGCTCAGCTTCTCCTTGATCTGCCTTCGTCCTTTCCGCTGTATCTTTCTTTGTTTTAGGTTTTAGAGACAGAATATCTTTCCTTGTTCACACCTCTCTCTCACACACACACACACACACACACACACACTGATTTGGTAATGTAATCCTTATCGCCCCCTGTCTCCTCTCCAGCCACACATCTTGTTCAATAGACCATAATAGGATGGAGGTGTTGACGTCAGCCTCCATTGAGGGAACATTATGATGTGTTTCTCCTTTTGTGCGATCTCTCCACCGCCTCGGCTGCTACGAACAGACGGGGGGTGAAATTTATTCTCTCTTCTATTGTCTTTTAGTGTCTTCTATTCACGGCAGGGAGAGCCCTCCACTTCTCCATTTTGTTTCCCTCCTTCATTCATTTCATCTGGAGAAAAGAAAAGAATTAAAAAAGGTATTGAAGATTTCTTCCTTATACTGCAACTGAAACCGTAATGTTCGTCATCCGCCACATCATCCTTTACTTTCTCCTTATTTTTTTGAAACCGACTGGAGGTGAAGAGAGCTCGAGCTGAAGAAGCGTCCTGATTGGCTGAGAGCAGAAAGTTTGTGTCAGACTCACCTGAAACCTGTCGCCACGAGTTTATGGTTCTGTAGGAAGCAGCAGACAACAGACACAACGTCGAACTGAGATCGACTTTTTTTTTTAGGTTTCTTTAGGAAACAAATCTAAATCACCACTAGAGGTCACCAAGGAGCAAAAATGTCGTCACACAGCTTTAAAGGGATAGTTCAACATTTTGTCAAATTGGCCCATTGCCATAATCCCTATAGTCATAGCAGTAGGTTTGTTACCTTTAATTGTCGGTGCAAGCTGTTTTTAGAACGGCGGAGCAGAGCCGTGAGCTGCTCAGAGCTACGCTACGGAGGCTCATTATGGGATTTCTTGGTTTCCCTCATCAAACTCATCAAATACACAATCCAACAACTCCACAACGCTCTGGTGGACAAGTTGTGACCTGCACATTCACCACGCTATGAGATAATAACACAACGTTACCACACAGAGTTGTTGTAGAGGGAAATACAGAGACTGCTTGATGAAAAACTGTCCCTGAAGGCAACACGCATCAGCAGTTTTGCATGAATTTCCCTCTACAACAACTCTGTGTGGTAACGTTGTGTTATTATCTCATAGCGTGGTGAATGTGCAGGTCACAACTTGTCCACCAGAGCGTTGTGGAGTTGTTGGATTGTGTGTTTGATGAGTTTGATGAGGAAAACCAAGAAATCCCATGACAAATAACCTACTGCTATGACCATAGGGATTACGGCAATGGGCCAATTTGCCAAAATGTTGAACTATCGCTTTAATCGTCCGTCCATCTGCAGATACAGTGAGTTCCACCAATGTTTCTGCACATCTCCAGCTCAGGTTGCTAATGAACTGCTTACCAAGGCTGAACTAATCAAGGCTGACTGCTCTCTGTCAGTGTCAATTATCCAGCTCTCCCTCCCGTCCCGTCTTCCTCTCACTCCCGCTCTTCATCTCCCTTAGAAAGAACTGGCAGGGACCAGACTCTGCTCCTCTGCTATAAATTGAAAAGTAACACATAAGAATGATGGGATGGCGCCAGACAGACACTGGGGTGGAGATGGAGAGGCGTGTGTGTATGTGTGTGTGTGTGTGGGGGGGGCGTCCATGTAGCTACAGGTTTTAACTTGTTCGCCCCGAGACAAAAAGCTGCAGCTTCCTGCATTTTGCAAAACTTCAGATTAATTCAGTAGTAAAAAAAACAACAAAAAACAGCAGATTTATTATTATTCAGCCGAGGTGGAATCAGTGCAGCAAGATTAGACCGTCAGTCCACACACATATTCTCCAATTTAAGCAAAACCAAAACACACTTTTTGAAAATTTTGCAAACACTTTTAATAAAGATATAAAATGTTTCCGTCTTGTAACAGACATGGATGTGAAAATAAGTGAAAAGGGTAAAAAAAAAAGCTCAGTGTGTCATTGCCCTGTATCCACAACGACTTCTAACCTTTAAATATTTGCAATAAAACAGCAAAACTTTTCATCTAAACGAGACTCCAGCATCATCGGTGTTGGATGGACGAGACCCAAGGCTTTTCCTCCAAGTAAAAACTATTTGACTAGATAATGACATGCAGAAAATACTGTATGTTGATAAGAAGTTTTATACAATAGAAATCTAAGTTGCACTGTCAGTTAGTGCACCTTCGACATCATAACGCAAAGGACGATCAAGTTTTCAGCAATAGAATTAAATTATTGTTGAATTTGTAGTCAACAGTAAATACACTTAACTTCTCTTAATGCTCCAGCTACTGTTGACTGCTGACAGTGATTAGCTGAGCAGCATCACATGATCAGATAATTGAATGATAATATATGTATATTCATGTATTTTTAAAAAGAGTCGCTTTGCTGGGCCACAAGTTGAAGAGGAAACCCATGAGAGTCAGAGTGAACCAGCAGAAGCAGAAGAGATGTGTAACCGAAACGGTAACCCTTTAATTGCGTCATAATGTCTAGAAATAAGCTAGAAATATCGGTCAATTTCATAGTAATGTTGAGAAATATCACCAAGAAATAACGATTGATTGCGTAGAAGTAACGGTCAATTGCAAAGACTTGGTGGAGAAAAATTCTGGGCTTTCCCAAAAAATTCAAAGCATGAAAAACACATGCAATCGTTTGCCTTTATGTAAAACATGACATTACTATGAAATTGACCGTCATTTCTAGGCTATTTGTTGACATTATCACGTAACTATTTGTTTTTCAAGGCTTTTTCTTTACATTATCACATAATTATCATGTAATTAGTGGCCTGTAAATTAAAGGGTTACCAATGTACCAGTTTACATTTTGCTCAAAACTTAAAGCTTAAAACCATCTCACACCTCTGGATCATGAACATCTGTAAACTTCATCCTTCACCTCCATCCCAGTGTGAGAGTAAATTAAATCCACCGCCACCTGAGAAAAGCTTTTAATTATCCACCAACACTTCCAGATTAACTTCTGTGTGGATCACATTCATGCTCCTCTGGGGATGAACCGTCGATGGTGGAGCTCCGTCCTCAGGAGAAGCTCCACCTGTGGCTGCGGTAAAGGGGCTGAAGTTAAGATCAGGATGAAGCCTGGATTAAGAAAAACAGGATTAAATTTAACTAAATGCATCATCAAGGTCGAGTTCAAGATTCAAGATTAGAACGAGGATTACATTTAAATTAGGTTTAGAGATCCGGTGAGTGAACATACACTGCAAAAACTCTAAATCTTTCTCAAAATGTCTCATTTCTAGTCAAAACTAATCTCTTTCCACTTAAATAATGGAATAATCACCTAAAAATGTACTTATTTTTAGATTTTCACTTGTTTTAAACACATTTTCAATTGAAATAAGTAGAAAAATCTGCCAGTGAAAGCAAGTTTTTTATGTTTGTAATAAGGAAGAAAAACTTGCTCCACTATCAGATTTTTCTACTTATTTCAAGCGAAAATATGCTTGAAAAAAGTAAAAAGTGTCTAAAAACAAAATACTTTTTTAAGTGATGAGTCTTATTTTAAGTAGAATGAGATTTGTTTTGACTAGAAATAAGACAAATATTCTTCGTAAGATATTTGAGTTTTTGCAGTGTAGCCAATGACAAGTCCTTTTAAGTGTAGTAAGAAAATGTGTGTGCGTGTGTGTGTGTGTGTGTGTGTGTGCGCCCGTTCACCTCTGCCTGACAATATCCTGCAGCAGACAAGCAGCTCCTCCACCTGCCCCGGCCCCGGCCCCGACTGTCCAGAGAATTACAGCACATCTCTCCCTCCGTTCGCTCCCAGCCATGTTATTTAAAGTAATTAACCTTAATTTGCCCAAAAAGAGACAAATCCGTATTAGACCACTGCCTCTTAAGTGGAGGCCCAGTTGCAGACCGCCGTCCATCTCCCTTTGCTCCTAATGGGGTCTCTGCTTAATCAAAATTCAGCCATCAGATCTCGATATTGAATCATCTTTTAATTGGGAGCTACATTCTGGTTAATAGTTTTATAATTCACAGGCTCTAATAGTCTCACCACTGGGATCCGCTCCACTTTCTCCTGCACGGTTGAAGCTGCCACAGCGAGGCGGCGAGGACTTCACATTCACACATCTGCACACACACACACACACATTCACAGACACACATGCAAATATAAAGATATATATATAAATGAGTGTGTATATATCTAGAGTAGAAACCTCCCCCCCCCCCACTCCTCACCAACTAGACCCTTCACTGGGTGTCTTTGCTTTAAATTCCACCAAGGCCCGGTTTATATAGGATCCATAAAATGAGGTCAAATTATCAAATAAGTGTGGTCCGGCGCCCCCGAGACTCAGACTGTGATGCTCACCTCTATTTTTAGCTGCTGAGCAGTTCATTCTTATGATGTGTGAAGAAAAGAGGGACTGTAGCTGCATTGATGGGGAAGCTCTCCAGCTGGGATCTGTCTCAGCTCCTCAGGGATGGAGGGATGACTTTCTTTCTTTCTTTTTTTTTACATTTTTTTTTATTTCCAGTGGTCGTATCTGTTCCCCTGTGTGCGGCAGGTTGTCGTCTCCCCTAACGTGTGTGGCTTAATTTGATGATGGACGGTCACATGGAAACGGTTCATGCCAGCTGTAGGAATCACAGTCAGAGGGAGTGAATGTGTAAATGTGTTCACAGCCGTCATTATTTAAATCTCTTAAAAGGAAATGCAAGTTTTCTTAGTTGGATTAAGTACATTTAAAGCTCCATACGGTATAAAGGTAGATGTTTGTGTTAAAGCTCCATACAGTATAAAGGTAGATGTTTGTATTAAAGCTCCATACAGTATAAAGGTAGATGTTTGTGTTAAAGCTCCATACAGTATAAAGGTAGATGTTTGTGTTAAAGCTCCATACAGTATAAAGGTAGATGTTTGTGTTAAAGCTCCATACAGTATAAAGGTAGATGTTTGTGTTAAAGCTCCATACAGTATAAAGGTAGATGTCCATGTGTAGTGTGATTATAAAGCAGCTCTAGGTTCTATATTAATACTGTGAAAGTATCAAAGCCTCAGTCCACAGAGAAATGCACACAGCCTGTATTCAGAAACTGAGCCTTAAAACCAGCCGTCAGGACTTCCTGTCACTTTGTGATGTCACAACTAAGCCCCGCCCCCTCACCACCTGGACAACACCATCCAACAACAACTTTGCAGGATTTGGTTTCTCTGAGTGTTTTATTCTGAAATCTGCTCTGTTTTTTTAAAATTAGATCACTTTAGAAAACAGTCAGCCAATCAGAAGAGCGGCTCAGAGCTTCCTCCTCTCTTCTGATTGGCTGACACCGACCTGTTGTTACTAGAGCAACACGTTGTCCAATATGAATGACCAATGGGAGCTGCCGTTCCTTTGTTGTTGCGGTCGATGACTTTGTTGGCTCATAACTACCACTGCGGTTAAAGGTCGTCTGGCAACCAAACACAACTATGGGATGTAATCAGTTGGTTTCACTTATGACCTGTGGGATGAATTAGATTTTTACATCGTCAGGAATTCAATATGAAGCACATCGTCTTGAATCTAACTGTGTGTGTGAGAGTCAGTTAGCAGGAGGGCAGAGCCGTCTTTGTCTGCAGCTCTTAACCCTTCAAAACTTTATTCATCGGGCGCCATTGACGAGGCCCGCACTCGATGGATAACGTTTACATTATTCCTTCATCTTTATGTACATTTCTCATTGTCCCTCGTTCCCTCGCTCCGTTTCTCTCCTCTCTCCTCGAGGACGGACTCGATTATCCTGCAGATCTGTGATATTCATTGAAACCCGACGCCGTCCTTGCCCACACGCCATAGGCCTACTACCGTTGTCTTTTCCCCATTCACTCCACAATATACTATAAGTTACACGCTCGTTAAGTGCGACTGAATTCAAAAGGAACGAGCGTAAACATTCATAGAAACATGATTTTGAAAACATGTCGGCGGCACTCGAGGGGAAACAATGCTGCAGTTTGCAGTGTGTGTGTGAGGCTTTTTCAGTGAAGTAGAATGTGGCGTGAGCTCGTATTGTGAGTTTTTCGATATAAGAATCGAGGGTGGGTCGTGTTTGGTAATGAATGGTTGAAGGGCAGAGGACTTGCAAAACACACTCAACACAGTCAAGAGACGGAGAATAGCAAGTAGCTTTGTGTTTACACGGAGAGAGGGAAGGAGGTGGAGGTGGGGGGAGTTTGTGTAGCCGGCGCTGGGCCAGGGGTCGATGGAGCAAGGTGAGAGGAGAAAGATGCAGCTGGGTGAAATGGAGAGAGCAGGGCAGAGCCTTTGTTGTCCTTTTCTATTCTTCCTCTGTCCTCTCCCCCCAGTGGGCTGATTTGCTATCGATTGTCAGGCTGGATTCCCGCTCCGCAGCTCCATCTCCACGGCTCAAGGCCTCAACAAGTGAGCAAAAAGTATATATATATATATATATATATATACGTCGTACGCCCATGTTTACAGACGTGACAACTCCTCTACACTGCAAAAATCTGTCGAAGAATATTTGTCTTATTTCTTGTCAAAATGTCTCATTTCTAGTCAAAACTAACCTCTTTTCACTTAAAATAAGAATCATCACCTAAAAATTAACTTGTTTTTAGATCATTTTCATTTGTTTCAAACTAATTTTCACTTGAAATAAGTAGAAAAATCTGCCAGTGAAAGGAAGTTTTTTGTGCTTGTAATAAGAGAGAAAAACTTGCTCCACTATCAGATTTTTCTACTTATTTCAAGTGAAAATCTACTTGAAAGAAGTAAAAAAGTGTCTAAAAACAAGCTACTTTTTAATATGATGAGTCTTATTTTAAGTAGAATGAGATTGTTTCGACTAGAAATAGGACAAATGTTCTTGGTAAGGGTTTGGGTTTTTGCAGTGTACCTCTGTCACTCCACATACACGCTGTTGATCACCGTGTGTGGAGTTTGTCATACAGAAGGAGACAAACGTTTCTTGACCTTTGCTGCTGTTGAGTCAGAAAGTCAAATATACATAAACTACACACTGGACAGCGACAGTTAAAAATCATCATTATAACAATATTAAACACAGCATTCGTTTTTAAATGGAATGAGCCGTAATGTTAATAAAAAAAACATCCCTGACTTATTTAGAGGAGGTCAGCCTGTGTACGGTCGGAAGATAACGAAGAAAACTAAAGAATAAACTGTCAATAAGTAGAAAACATGATGTTGTTGTACCACTTGTGCAATGACAATAAAGTTTCTTCCATTATCCAGTCATTATTCTAAAAATGAAGACGTCTCGGATCAACCAGGAAATGACTGGATGTCAATTTAGCTGCAGCAAAATAACACCATTTCTACAGAAGTTTAACGTCAGAGATGGAAAAAATTACACCAAAACAGCTGCTGCTACAGCACAAAGTCATAATGAGAGTTAATGTGTTGATGTTAAAGGCTGCGAGGAGGTCGTGACCTTGTTCAGTCTCTCTGCTTCGTCTCCGTCCTCAGAACTTTTTCTCCAGACTTGAATCGATAAAAGTAAACTCTGAGCTGGAGCTGCTGCCGACGAGACTTTCATTTGGTTTTAAAGTTACAACATGTAAACTGTAGAGTATTAAAATATGTAAAAACAAACATACCTCAACTGTCCACTGTGGGTCATTGTGTCATATCCTGTCTGTGCATTGAATTCAATATAAAAAAAACCCTTATATGTTTATTTATCTAAGTTTAAATGCAGCAAATAGACAGAAATACACACACAAAGTGTAAATCTGTTGACATTAGAAAAGAACATGAAAAAAAAACAATAACCTGTAATGTTGTAATGATATTATGAAAGTTATGTTGTGTCAATAACGATTCACTGCAAAAACTCAAAATCTTACCAAGAATATTTGTATTATTTTTAGTCAAAATTTCATTTCTAATTTCAAAACAAATCTCATTCTACTTAAAATAAGACTCATCACATAAAAAGTAGCTTGTTTTTAGACAGTTTTTACTTCTTTCAAGCATATTTTCGCTTGAAATAAGTAGAAAAATCTGATGGTGGAGCAAGTTTTTCTTTCTTATTACAAGCACAAAAAAACTTGCTTTCACTGGCAGATTTTTCTACTTATTTCAAGTGAAATTTTTTTTGAAACAAGTGAAAATGATCTAAAAACAAGTTCATTTTTAGGTGATGAGTCTTATTTTAAGTGGAAAGAGATTAGTTTTGACTAGAAACAAGACATTTTCACAAGAAATAAGACAAATATTCTTGGAAAGATTTAGAGTTTTTGCAGTGTTCAGATTTAAGAAGGAGCTTTAAGATACGCGACCGATATTTATCTTTAACTGGATTAAAGACTCTAATCATCAAAAGTCTTATAATTATAAGTGGTGAAGACAATAACTCCCACAATCCCTTGCTCCTACCCAGCGTCACTAAACACTGTTTAGTCTGTCATTGTTTTGATCGAGAGCCCCCTAGTGGCAGAAAACGACGTACCGGCCCTTTAAGAGAGTCAAT
>NC_140919.1:2823967-2895087 GCF_045865225.1 Trachurus japonicus | reverse complement strand
ACAGTTTTTCTCAGTCGCTGTGGTGCTGTTCTCACTTCACTCTTAACATTTGCACAACAGTTAGTGCATTTCTCAGAACAATTATTACAAACTGCCAACAACCTAGTGGATGACCTTGTAAAAGCGCGTCACTTGCTCAAATTGGATTGTCCATCCCTCATAAGCAAGTTACTCATGTCAATGAAACTGTCAGTGTCGTCAAAATGAGATGTCCTGACTCCATCGTTTATGAACAAGATAGTCATATGGCTTTGTCATGTTTTCATTAGGACACTTTATTCTCCACAGTGTTTTCCAATGCAAAAAGTGATGATACTACCTGAAAATGCTCAAGACGAACCCACTATACACTACTATGTACAGCCATGTGAAAAACTACTAGTAAAAGTTAAACAGTTTACTGTATTTAGTGGAGATACTGAATATGTATGTTTAAATATTTCTACTGCATTTGCTCTTTGCAATTCTGATTTGTTCGAAGCGTTGTGCAAAGAAAAAATAAACTACAGTCATCTACAACAAACATATAGAAAACACTCTTTGGGTATATT
Organism: Trachurus japonicus; assembly: GCF_045865225.1. Taxonomy (NCBI): domain Eukaryota; kingdom Metazoa; phylum Chordata; class Actinopteri; order Carangiformes; family Carangidae; genus Trachurus; species Trachurus japonicus. Next base: position 2,894,536 of record NC_140919.1, on the reverse strand, counting down.
TTACGTAAACAACGTTGCAGTTACATATAGTAACTGATCCTACAGAGTACTGTAAATCATTCCTGCAACTCCAGAAGTTCCAGTTCACATTTTCATCTACATCACTCTGTCAATTGTAGCGATTTGAATACAGATTCAATATTCCAAAGGATACAGTAATGTCATCCTTACATTGTATCTCTTTCTAACATTATGCCATTGTTTTTAATCACCATCGCACAATTGTCTTGTTCTTGTAGCAGAGTATAAAGGGCTCAGTCTCTTCCACCTATGTGAGGTTGTCTTGTAATCCTATGTGATGGCTTGATGTAAAATCACCAGTTAAAGTACAGTACATGTGAAACAACCTTCAACCGTTGTAAATGTAGTGTAACAATACTGTAAAAGTGCTTCCTACTTGTAAAATGCTGTAGTACAGTACCGTTCGTAAAGACGGGAAATCTTTACTGTGGATGCTGTAATACATTACAACACAGTAAATCTGTTCTCTAGTGAAGCTGTAAGTCTAAATGTAAAATGTAAAAAATTTCTGTCCCACTGTATCTTACAGTAATGCCTGACACAATGACAGCAGTGCAGATTGTTTAGTGCTGAATTTAACTGTCCAATACCATTACATACCTATTGTTCATTACTATAAATTGTTTGAATAATTGAATTCACAGTGCTTCTCCCATCATTTTAATATTAGTTTGACAGAATTTCATGTTCATTCTCTCCAGTTTTCACTAGTGTCGTACGAATACTTTTAGTATGTTTAAGACTCGAAAGGAGCTCAACTAGAACGTGAGGACTTAATGGTAGTTACTCTTACTAGGAAAGACTATTCAGTGTTCAGAAAGTATAGTTCATTATGTACTGACATGATTCATAAACAAATGATACTGTTGTAAAACAGCAGAGAATTGTTTGAGAGCAACTGTTGATCAGATGGCCAATAGCATTTGCAATTTGTTCAGAGGAGGGCAGAAACTGCTACTATGATGTGGACAAATGACTACATGTTGTGGAGGTTGAACTAATAGTTATGAGAACTTTCATTCTGATCTGAGAATAGCACCAAAGTGACTGAGAAAAACTGTAACAAAAAAAAAAAAATCATAGTTTTTCTTCTTTCACTGGCAAATCAGAGACAGAGGGAGGACACACACACACACACACACACACACACACACACTGAGCTCCAACATCAGAAATGTGAATATTTATATTTTGTCTTATTGTTTAGTGAAGCTCCAGTCAGAATATTAGGGATGCCGTTTTTTTAACCACGTCGTCCGTCCTCTGTTCTCGTGTCTCCAGTCGTCACCGAGGCGGCTGCAGCCTGAAAACACACACACACTCGTACCGAAAACACACACACACACACACACACACACACTCGTAGTGAAAACACACACTCATACATACTCACATCAGGCTGCAGGTCGCTGTGCTGTGGAGTAATCTCTTACACCGAGGCAGAGGGAGTCAGTGGAGGGTGGAAATGAGGTTTTCAGCGCCCTCCCCCCTCCCACCTTCACCCCTTGCCCCCCCCCCCCCCTCCTCAGCCTTTGTATCCAGTGCCCCCCCACCCCCCACCCCCCCTCCCCTTGTTCATTCAGTCTCACCGATGAAATCTAAACTTGCCTCCACGGAGCAAATGAGCTGCTCAGCATCATTTGTTTACACGCAGACGAGTGGAGCCCTAACCCTTTACTCTTAAAGGGATACGCCAACATTTTTCTTTTTTTCCTGTCTTGCCTCACTCCTGAGTCCATGACAAGCAGATAGACACCATCCTTTCCACTGTGCGTGCAGTAACAAGGGAGATAGAGCCGTATCGCCATAATTAGCTTAGCTCAAACACTGGAAGTGTATGGGTAGTGTTAGCCTGCCTCCTACCTAAAGTCACTAATTAGCTTAGCTCAAACGCTGGAAGTGTATGGGTAGTGTTAGCCTGCCTCCTACCTAAAGTCGCTAATTAGCTTAGCTCAAACACTGGAAGTGTATGGGTAGTGTTAGCCTGCCTCCTACCCGAGCCGAAAGCAGCAGTCAGAAGCTGATTTCATTTTAGCTCTAAACTCTGTAAATATATCACTTTATCCACATTTCAAACATGTTTAGGTGAGAAAGTAGCCGTTTAGATCAGCAGTGTGTCGTTAATTTGTCTAAATACCAGCTGTTTACAATTTTGTTCAGACGAATTCGGCGCTACTCAGAATAGCTGTTGTGACCAACGCACTTCCGGTTACTTTCACAAAATAAAACACCCATTGCCCTTTAAATACAGAAAACCATGACGATAGAATTTGTGCTTTTACTTTGAAATAGGAGGCTAACCTACCCTCGATGTAGCTAGCTTGAACCAAAATAAACCGTCTTTGCTTGAACCCTCCGTTTTGACCGATCTCGTCCCGTTAGCGGCATTTGACCGCTCAAGATGCCTTACCGGAGAGTTTTGTCAGCTCTGAGACGAAGATCGGCCCGCCGGTTTCCGTTTAGAGTTGTTGAAGAGTTTCTCTGATGACTTTAGGTGGAGGCAGGCTAACACTACCCATACACTTCCAGTGTTTGAGCTAAGCTAATTAGCGACTTTAGGTGGAGGCAGGCTAACACTACCCATACACTTCCAGTGTTTGAGCTAAGCTAATTAGAGACTTTAAGCGTTTCAGCTAAACAATACGGCTCTATCTCCCTTGTTACTGTGGAAAGGATGGTGTCTATCTGCTGGTCATGGACTCGGGAGTGAGGCAAGACACGGAAAAAAAAAAAAAAAGGAGTATCCCTTTAATGTTTCCACCCGGGGGCCACGTCGGCGACAAACACCCCCCTGAAGGCGGCGACGGGGCGGCTGCACAGGACGGTTGTCGCATGCAGCCGCCGTACCTTTCCCTTTTTAGTTTTTTTTTGCAGAGATGTACACGACAGCGACAGAGGACACAATAGTCTCCCTTTAACCCCCCCCCCCTCCCGACCAACCCCACGTCCCATTCATGCATTAGAATAGTTCACAGAGCTGCTCCCTGCTTCACAGGTAATAATAAAGCCCATTCCAAGGGCTGCCTTTCACATGGAGGTTCCTCTTGAATAGCCAACACAAAGTGAGAACATGTACTGGGTATGAATGGCCTCCTGGGTGCGTCGTATCATTCGCCCAGAGCCAATCTCCCCGGCTGTTCTTTAAGTGGGCCAAAGGTGATTTAAAAAAAAAAAAAAAAAGGAAAAGAAGGAGGACTGTCAATGCATCAGTTTTTCCCCCTCTACATCCTCATATCACTATGAGCTCAATGTCAGCCGCCGTCTTTGAATGTTGATGACCACGGGGACGAGGACGGACACAAACTCTCACACCGAAATGAATGATCGGGAGGCAAAGAGCAGTTTTCCATGAAACAGGAAAACAAACATTGTTTCGGCTCAAACTCTTTTTACATGATGATGTACAAACATCCGCCGACAGGCTGTCTGTTCACAGGGACTCCTCTTCCCGTCTTCACTGTCATTTCTAAGCAGCCTCACATCCTCGTTTAATCTCCTCGTTAATCGTAATCAGCTTTCCTGAGTTCAAAATATCATTTTGAAATTTAAAAACAAAAAGTCAAATGTGTTAGAAATAAATCAGGATTTTAATCAAGAATTATTATTTTAGTGTTGTTATTGTGTTTCAAAAGTTAAAGCCGGTAACTCATGAACATTAGGAACCAGTAGAAAAGTCAAAGTTTCAGTTGTTTAATAGGCTTTTATTTGAATTTATTCGCACATTTGAAGTATTATAAATCCATACAGTCTCTTTAAGAAGTGGATGTGCAGGTGACATCAAGACAAATAATTCATATTATATAAAATAAGAAAAATAGATAATTAATCTATCATTAATCTACATCATTTATAAGTCCATAAGATACAGAGCACAGACTCCGCCCCCCTAACTATCAGCTGATCCAAAAATGGTCAAAGAGGGCGGAGCTTGTTGTAGTGGTGTTCGAATGTTCAATGAGTGTTGATATTCCCTATACTGTATAGGGGACTCACAGTTTCCCACAATGCAGTGTGAAAAGTAGTGTACAACCGATGGTCACTAATACGTATACCATCATGCATTGCGGTCAGCATTGATTTGCAACGTTTTAATTATGCAACATAGCCTAATAAGGTAATTAACTGTGTGGTGGAGTAGAATCTGAAAGTGTTGATTCATTTTAGTGAGTCACTATATAGAATTCACTATGTGGTGAGTAGGAGGAGTGAAGGAGGGAGAGAAATACACTTGAACCCACCTGTCACTCACAGAGACCACGCCCCCAATGATGCATGAATTACATACAGGCGGCTTTGATTTTATAACCTGCAGCTTCTTTATCATTTACTCTTACTACATACTCTATATAATCAATACATTTATTTTTTTTAATGATTTTTCCCATATATATGTATATAAACAGCAGCAAACAGCTACATTGATATTTCCTGTTCATGTAGCTTAGCATTAGCACGTCATGCACCTGTCAGGGAGACGACAGCAGACAGAAAGGAAAAAAAATGGAGGCTAATCCTCACACTTGTTTTCCTGTGAGAACATTTGGTATAAAGGTATAAACACACACACACACACACACACACTGGTGTCCACAGGGCTGTGGCATGACAGAAGAGACAAGCACTTTGTCTCCTCTCCTTCATCTCTCTTTCTATCTCCTGTCTGCTGAGTCTCCTCCATCTATTCATTTCCTTCATCAGGCGGCCATCTCTCACTCTGTCCATCTTCACCTCTCGGCCCGCTCCGTCGTTCCTATACCTCCCTCTTCTTCTTTCTTTTTTTTTCTTTTTCTCTCTCTCTCTCTCTCTCTCTCTCTACGCCACTCTCTTCTTTTTTCTTTTGTATCGAGTGGCGAGCGCTGACAGCTCTGGCAGAGACAAAGTGCTGATGCTGGGCTTAAAAGTGACCGCCCCTGTCCTGCAGCCACACAGCTGGGGAGCCGGAGATCCATCACCCTGTGGCGTGCACGGAGCAGCGAGGAGACGGAGGGGGGGAGGAAAGGAGGGAGGGAAGGAGCGACGGGGAAGGTGGGAGGAGAGTAATTGGAGGACTGACAACAGCACATTGTGCAAATCGAGGACGGCCTCATCACGGCGTCAAGCGTCAACAGGAGTTTAGTTTATCACCTGCAACAGAATCGAGAAGTCGCCATTAATTATTACCATCGATCGGCTGCCACGGTGATACCGATGCTTTTTACTCTACGTGCACTTTAAGTACAGTGTGAAAGTAAACACTGATTTTTTTTAGATTTTTTTAGTAATAACAAACAATCAAGTGCAATTAAACTCGTCAGCTCCAGAGATGGATGGTTCATTTATCACCATCTCATTATTAAAAGTGGATAAAAAAAACACCAGAAATATAAAATATACAGCCTCTTTATTGACACATGTCCATCTGAAGGGACGGACAAACACATCCGCATCTGGAATTTTGAATGGACAACGTCTCGGATCACAGATTAGAAAGAAAATGAAAGGTGCAGGTTAACTGCATTTTTCCAGATTGATGCTAATAGTAAAAAAAAAGAAAGGATTAATCCATGAAAAACATTGATCAGGGTCCAAATAAAAACTAAAATCTGGAAACTCCTCATCAAATTATTGTGTTTCCATGTTTTTTAGGACACGATGAAGCGAGGGACCGATCCGGGCCCTTTAGTTGTTCTTCTTCTTGACTTTAGAAGTTGTGCAGACAGCTTCCTGTTAGTGGGTTTGACAATAATCTGAGTTTGTTTGGTTTATTACAACATCAGATTCACATGGTATTGATCATATGGACTGTTAGCTTAGCTTTAGCCTCTAGCCTGGTCCATCACTTTATTGTGTCCTCCAGAAACACTTCCTGTTGTGTTGTGAGTTTCTGTAGCACATGTGTTGCATTTCTTGCCTCTTTGTGTCTTTACATGTGTTGAGCCTTCAGGGCCCCCCCCGCCCCCCCGCAAAACATTCTGGGTAGGCGGCGCGTCCGTTCGAGCAGTTGCGGCGCGTCCAAAAGTTGACGATGATGAATTCGTCCGACGCAGGGTCACTGTCCAATGGGGAGCGAGATAGAGAACAGCTCGGGGGTGGGAGGGGGCTGGGGTCTGCTTGTCCGCTGTCCGTGCCTCTCAGTTAACTCACCGATCTGTATTCCCGCCTACGCCAGTGGATCCCAGGCCTAAGCAGCAGAACTTCAATCCGCTCCCATTCATCACTGCCGTGGCGATGCGGGGACAGACGCAACTACCGCAAAACAGGAGACATTAAACTGATCATCTTCAGATTCCTTCTGTTAGACCTAAAATGTTAGGAACATACAGCCCCCAGTTGAATTTGCCCGGAATTGTCCTTTAAAGTCCGAGCCGGTGTAGGTACCAAATGTGTCCGGGATGCCAGATGTGTCCGGGGCCACGACTGGCGATGACGTGGCACATCGTGATTGGTCGTGGTGGCGTAATGCAATTACATGGATGCTCCCGCGGATGTTGGTGAAGTTAGTCATTTGGCCCCGTAGTAAATATTGGACTCATCTGTCACAAACCACATCTCTTCTTCTCAACAGTTTGACACCAAAATGGCAACTTTCAGACGGACAATTCAGGAGAAAATGAACTTTGTTCCAGACCTGTCTCTGTCTCTGGCTCAACAACACACTCTCGCCAGATTTGGCACAGATCTCCTAGGCAACGCTAAACAAACGTTCGTGAACGCCCGCGCTAATTACAGTATTTTAATCATTTTCGTCACTGTTAGTTGTGTAAATGTTTAAAGCAGAAGTAAGGTGAATGTTTGTGTTAATATAAGTCTTAAATAGTTGTATCTTCCGACAGCAATCACTTCTATAGAGTGTTTGGTCTGAAACACGGGTCTGTCAGTCACTCTGCTCTGCTCTGAGCCCAGGAGAAAACTTTCCTTGTATCCTACAACCTTTATCCAATGAGGAGAGAGAACGGCATAAAGGGGCAGTCCTCTCTGTGTGTGCAGCCAAGGGATGCGCGTGAATGTGGTGACGTAGGGACGAGGACGGGGACTGCTAACTCCATCTGCTGACAGGAAGTTAGACAAAACCACCGGATCACTTAAACTTCTGCTTTAATGTTGTCATAAGAAAATATAAATAAATAGCTCACTTTCGTCTATACCTACAACTTTCATAAATCCTCACGACCAATCACGATGTGCCACGACGTCATCGCCAGTCGCGGCCCCGGGGCAAATCTGGCAGCCCGGACACATTTGGTACCGAACACCGGTTGAAGGTTGAATGTGTGCAGGTGTGATGAAGAGGAGGAGGAGGAACAGGAAGTAAAGACCCTGAGTGGAAGAGGAGGAGAGCGTGTGGATGGTGGTGGATGGAGGGGAGGGGAGGGAAGGGAGTGGGGGGGAGGGGAGGGGAAAGGGAGGAGGGGGGCATTAATCATTATTGGCGCACACCTTCGTCCCCGACGCACCCTGACGGCCCCTTCCACCCCCGACATAAATCATCATTCCCCCACAATAGATCCCCTCTCTTTGCCATGCCAGGGAAAAAGTCTAGCTAGTCCTATTGATTTTTCCTTTTTCTCCCTTTTACCCCCCCTCCCCACCCTCACCCCCCCCCCCCCCCCCCCCACCCTCATCACCTCTCCACCAGCCCACCTCCCCTCCTCACCCCACCTATACACCTTCTCCCTCCACTGCTGTGTCATTATGAAACATAACTGATCTGAAATTCATAGAATACTAAATAAAGTTTACGAGGGCACTCAACTGTACCCCCCCTCCCCACCTCCTCCAGGCCTCCCTTCTTCTTGATGCATGAGGAGCGAGAGCATGGTTAGGGAGGGAGGGAGGCGGGAGGGAGGTTTGGGGGGGGGGGAGGCAGAAAAAAAAACTAATGATATAAAAATTACAAAGCATGCACAGTGCTATTATACTTCTATTGATTTGTTTTTGAAGCACACCTAGGCTTTGAAGAGTCGCTTGAAGAGATTAGAAATGGCCCAGAAAAGGAGGAGGAAAGAGAGACTGGGGGGAGGAGGGAGGAAGGGAGGAGGAGGGGAGGTGGAGGGTGTTCAAGAGAGAAAAAGAAAAATAATATGAGAAATTTTTTTTGGAGGGGGGGATTAGAAGGAGGAGGAGGAGGAGGAGACGATGCCACTCAGGGTTGGAGGTTAAAGGAAGTAAAGTAACATAAAGCTCTTTATACTGTGGATAACTGAAGTCATGTAAGTCAGTGATTAACCCCCCCCCACTCCCCCTCCCACTACTGTCATTAGGGATGGGTACCTTTCACATTTAAACCGATACGGTACTGATAAACGGTTCCTGTGGGGATCGGTATTACCTGTATGCAACGGCACCTGTTATTGATGTGTATATGTGTGGCAACTGAATTTATTTTGTTTATCCAAAAGAATTTGTCAAAACTTCTGAATTTTTAACATTTATCTTTCTGGTTCTATGTAAACATGCAAAGTCGGCATGGTGAGGGGTGCGGAGGAGCTGCTCACAGACAGTACACTGCAACCAGGTCTGCAGACAGCAGTGTTGGACACGTTACTTTAAAAATGTTAATTACACTGCAAACACTCAATATCTTACCAAGAATATTTGTCTTATTTCTTGTCAAAATGTCTCATTTCTAGTCAAAACTAATCTCATTATAGGCTACTTAAAATAAGACTCATCATATTTTTAAAAAGTAGCTTGTTTTTAGACACTTTTTACTTCTTTCAAGCAGATTTTCACTTGAAATAAGTAGAAGAATCTGATAGTGGAGCAAGTTTTTCTTTCTTATTACAAACACGAAAAACTTGCTTTCACTGGCAGATTTTTCTACTTATTTCAAATGAAAATTTGTTTGAAACTAGTGAAAATTATCTAAAAACAAGTTAATTTTTAATGTGATGAGTCTTATTTTAAGTGGAAAGAGATTAGTTTTGACTAGAAATGAGACATTTTGACAAGAAATGAGACAAATATTCTTGGAAAGATTTTGAGTTTTTGCAGTGTAAAGTTCCTAACAGGCCTGGAAATTAAAACCCAAATTCACAGGTCGGGTCTGGTTTTGAAGCCCAGATCCGACGCACACTCTAATAAATAAAACATTGGGTCAACAAAAAAAGTATGTTAACGTTTTCCACTAGACTTTTTAAGTTAAGTCAACTGCTGGCAGAATTGCATTAATTCAAAGCAATGTTTTAAGTGGTGAAGTGGCTTTTTGGCCACAATAAAACTTATTAATAACAAGTCATGGTGTAGTATATTCAATCAATAGGCATAATTTGTGTGTCATCCAAGCTCAATAAAACAACAATTACAAGTAAAAAGACTAACAGTATCTCAGAACTTGAATTTCTATTACAGCAATATACTGTATATATTTAAGTAATGACTAAATCCTCTCTCAAGCAATAATCATCTGTCCGAAAACGGACGAAAAAAAGAGAAAGCCCGAGCTCCAAAAGTCATTTGTACATATTTACGGTCCGAACCATCGTGTCTGGTCGGGTTGAGACAGCTCTCTCACAGATACGACGGTGCATTCAGGTACCGAAATGTGGTAACATTTGACTTACGTGAATCAATACTCGGGATTATTGTGTGAACGGATTCGGTAACTTTTCCCTAAATGCCACTAAATACATGTGAACAGTCTGAAATTTGTGTTTGTGTTTTTGTTGTAGGCTACTGTACCTACAGAAACCTGCTGACTGCTGGTCCAGCCCCCACCCCGCCCAACCCCCATCTGAGGTGAATCATCATTTATTTTCCACTTTAATTTCATCCATTAGCAACAGTGACAGAAAAAAACATCTAATAACAAACATCTTATAACACTTTATAATAAGCACACACACACTATTAAGCATTAGTTAAGTTTTAAATACTGAATTCATCATTTATAACACATGAATACAGTTAAACATGTTTTACTCATCATTGATAAGCACTAACTGTATTTATAAACTACACACTAATGAGTATTCATGTGTTGTAAATGAAGAATTCAGTATTTATTAATGCTTAACTAATGATTAATAGTGTGTAGGCTACTTACCCTAAAGTGTTAGCCATCGTATTGTTGTTGTTACTCTGTAAACTTAGTTCAGCATCACATTATGATTATATGTTGAGATTTATTTCCACTTATGTAAAAATAGATGAAGTGATGTTTGTTGGGTCAGTCGTGTCCCTTTATGCCTTTGATGTCTCCGTAGCAACACAACACTTATGGTGCTGACGATGCACAAACACGCTGTAACACATTTTACCTTTATCATGAAAAAAAAGAAAAAAACTGCAGCTCCTGTGATTTTGACATCGACCTTGACTGTGTTGCGGTTTCCATGACGTTGTGCAGCTTTAATATAAAATGGTTCACACAGCGAGGTGAGGTCACTGTTCTCAGGGTCTTTAATATGCTAATGAGGTGGGCGGGGCTAACAGGCTCATGTACAGATTGCTGTGTGACGTCAAACAGCTGATTCCCTGAGACCGAGACCGTTGTGGTTGTTTATTTTAGTTCTAGTCGTAATGAGCTCCGACATGAGGTGGCGTTCGAGTGCACTTCTTTAAAGGGATAGTTCAACATTTTGTCAAATTGGCCCAATCCCTATAGTCGTAGCAGTAGGTTCGTTACCTATAATTGTCGGTGCAAGCTATTTTTAGAACGGCGGAGCAGAGCCGCGAGCTGCTCAGAGCTACGCTACGGAGGCTCATGGGATTTCTTGGTTTCAAAACACACTGCAGGTGCAGGACCAACAAACAAAGTTAACTTAGAGAAAAAGAAGTGAAGTCCGCACTCTGTATCAAGCTCCTCTAATTTTTATTGTGGAACGATCAATGTTTCGATCCCTGTGGATCTTCGTCCACATTTCTTGGTTTCCCCTCATCAAACTCAGCAAATACACAATCCAACAACTCCACAACGCTCTGGTGGACAAGTTGTGAGCTGCACATTCACCACACTATGAGATAATAACACAACGTTACCACACAGAGTTGTTTTAGAGGGAAATACAGAGACTGTTGATGAAAAACTGTCCCTGAAGGCAACGTGCATCAGAGGTTTTGCATGTATTTCCCTCTAAAACAACTCTGTGTGGTAACGTTGTGTTATTATCTCATAGCGTGGTGAATGTGCAGCTTACAACTTGTCCACCAGAGCGTTGTGGAGTTGTTGGATTGTGTATTTGATGAGTTTGATGCAGGGAAACCAAGAAATCCCATAATGAGCCTCCGTAGCGTAGCTCTGAGCAGCTCACGGCTCTGCTCCGCCGTTCTAAAAATAGATTACACCGACAATTAAAGGTAACAAACCTACTGCTATGACTATAGGGATTATGGCAATGGGCCAATTTGACAAAATTGCCCAAACTATCCCTTTAAGTAGGAGTTGCAAGTTGTTTTGGATGCAGCATCAGATCTGGTCTTGTACTGCAGCCGGTGCCGTCTGCAGGTTCAGCAGGAGAAGACTGAAGAAACATCAGCTCAAAATCAAAATTTCAGCACTTTAGCTCTCTCTCTCTCTCTCTCTCTTTCTCTCTCTTTCTCTCTCACACACACACACACACACACACACACATCTCCTGATCCTGGCCGTAGATTAGCCCGGCGCTGCGATGGAGGACAGTTGACAGGTGGGAGTGGGAGCGCAGCAGAGAGGGACTGAGTGGATATTGGTGGCAGAAGTGGGATTCTCCACCTGGCCGGCGTTCCGAGTCTGGAGTTGAAGGGATATTAATGTAAAATGGAGGGGACAAGTGTGCTTCTGTCCAATTACGCTGCACCCTGTCACTGCCAACCGGGGTGCAAACAACAGGAGGAAAGGATTAATTGCCTCGGACTCTGCCCCCACTACAGGCCCAATTATGGCAACATATTGGCTCCCGGTGCAGCCAGCAGCCACTGCTGTGCAGGGAGATGGTGTGAAATGTTCAGCGTGGTCTTTGGAAGGTCAGAGTGAGGAGGGGATGAAGAGCTGGATCTGGATCTGAGGGAGGGAGGGGGGGGACGGTGGGAACCAGACGTCACATGACAGCCAATCAGCACCGGATAAAAGACTTGGTGATGATGAAGCACGACGGTTAGTGGGAAGTTAAAAAGAGAAAAAAAAACAACTTCTCGAGAAGAAACTGGCAGAATTAAATCTAAAGTCTCTGCACTTGTCTGTTTTACAAACTCGATAAACTCCATTTAGTTCTGCAGCTCCACTGAAACAGACACTGAATTAAATAAATAAATAAATAATGAAAGAAAGAACAAAATAAGAAAAACTCTCACAAACCTCCTCCTCCAAGACTTAAACAGCCACAAACACACAACGTCTGTCCTCAGGTCCAACTTTACGGTATCACTTTATTTGACGCCTATCTCTATAACGCATTATAACCATACTAATAATGAGTTATAATGCAGTTATAGCACTGTGTAACTATAGTTATAAACACTCATAAATGATCATAATGCTTTATAACAATAATCATAACACACTATAAAGCATTTTATCATGACTTATAAGGTCATTTATTATAATACTTTATAACTGTTAGAAACTCACTGACAATGCCCACATCGATAACGCATTATTAATATAGTTATAATGTGTTATAATTGGCTTATAAACGTGTATAACTATCATTATAAACACTCATTAATTACAATAAGGTTTTATAACAATAAGGATAACACATTATAGGGCATTATAACTCTATTATAATACTTGACCTTATAAGTCATGATAAAATGCTTTATAGTGTGTTGTGATTATTGTTATAAAGCCTTATAATCATTTATGAATGTTTATAATTATAGTTAAACAGTGCTATAACTGCATTATAACTCATTATAAGTCTGGTTATAATACGTTATAGAGATAGGCGTCAAGTAAAGTGTTACCAACTTTACTAACTCTCCGTCTGATGTCATCACAGCTCCACATCTGTATTAATGACCTCACTGCTGTGTCACAGTCACTGTTTCAGTAAAGATGATTCAGCTCAGTGTGTTTGTACAGAGGAAGGTCAAAACCTTATAATAATATCTATTTTATCTAAGTGCAGCTCTGTGTGAGCGGTGGATCAGTATTTTTCCTCCAGCGGACCTGGCCCGGACCTCACATCACAAGTCTGAAACAGAACCTGCAACTCACGAGAAAATTATAAAAATCTAAATTATGGTAATAAAAAAGATGATGAATTTTTTAAAAACAAACAAAAAAAGTAAAGTTTTTCATGCTGAGAAATAAAAAACAGACACATCTGAATCTCATCAAACTGGATCCTACAATTCCCATAATGCAACTCTTTGAATTAGATTGTTATTATCAGAGTCTCAGAGGACCTTTCATCTTATTCTAAAGTATAATTATTTCACAGTTTAGATTGTTAGATCTGCATTTTATTATATGATCATTTACAATTTTTATAATGTCTATTTATTTAATATTTAACAAATTGAAGATCTGGTCACTTAATATGATTTGTTTCTTATATAATTTTCCATTCACACCTGCAAAATATGAACACTTCTTCATAATACTGGAGGTATTTGCATAAGTTACAACTTTTCAGACTATTAAACCTTCTTGATGCAGGTCCAACGTCCTCCCTATACTTCACCTATAAGGTTCTTGAAGCCGGAGCTGTGACTCGTCCCCTTGGACCAGAACCAGAACCAGTTCTCCAGGAACTATTATTATTATTAATGCACATTTAAAGTCCAAAAACTCTTATCCTGCTATAAAGTGCAGAGGGAGTGAAGTCGTCAGCAGCATCACTCACTCTGCCAAGTGGAGGAACTGTCCTCAACTTCCCCGCAGGTCATTTACATATTGAATCAATCAATCAATCAAACTTTATTTGTAGAGCACTTTTCATACAGGAAGCAGCTCAAAGTGCTTTACATAATGAAAACAAAGAGGACATTTACACACATAGACATAGACGCACACATTCAGACACCCAGAAATGAAAACACTGAGGAAACGCTGTCTTACACTCAACGATTTGTACTTTGCAGGAAAACACTAGAGAGTGAATAAAAACTAAGGTAAAACTAAATAAATAGATGAAACAAAATACATGAATATATGTGTATAAGTTGTTTTTTAAGTGCGTAAATGGACTGGCCCCACAAGTGATGTCGAAATTTGAAGATGCAGGACGACATTTGGCCGATCGTCCCTCTCAGTGCAAGGTAGAAAAACACCTATGGAGTTCTTCACCATCAGAAATGAAATCCCAAACAGAACTAAAGAGGTTTAGTGTGAAAGTTAAACATCGGCTCAAGCAGCAGCAGAAATGTGAACATTAACACCTCTCAAGTCATTGTCAATACAGCACTTTACTAAAGTTTAATGCTAAATTTAACTTAACTGCAGTTGTGTTTATTTATTCATGGTACCTATTCACTGTATTACACTGTAAAAACCAAGAATATTTGTCTTATTTCTTGTCAAAATGTCTCATTTCTAGTCAAAACTAATCTCTTTCCACTTAAAATAAGACTCATCACCTAAGAATTAACTTGTTTTTAAATAATTTTCACTTGTTTCAAACAAATTTTCACTTGAAATAAGTAGAAACATCTGCCAGTGAAAGCAAGTTTTTTGTGCTTGTAATAAGAAAGAAAAACTATCAGATTTGTCTCCTTATTTCAAGTGAAAATCTGCTTGAAAAAAGTAAAAAGTGTCTAAAAAACAAGCTACTTTTTACGTGATAAGTCTTATTTTTAGTATAATGAGATTTGTTTTGACTAGAAACGACATTTTAACTAGAAATAAGACAAATATTCTTGGTAAGATTTGAGTTTTTGCAGTGCATCCACTGTATTTCTATCATTGCATTTATTGTATTCAGTATATTTGATCCTATTCTAAAGCCTGACCAGGGACAAAGACTGTAAATTAGCTATAGACGTCTTGTATGCATCGCATTTTCCATTTTTTGAGGCAATGTTGTATGTACAGGTATCGTCCCTGTCAAATAAACATTAAAATAAAAAAATAAAATAATTCAAAGGAAAACAAATGGAGATTCTGCATAAAATCAAAGTTTAGATCTAATAAAACGATAAGAACAAATGTAGAATAGGTAAAAACACAGAGTTACTGATGACGTCATGTGACAGGATATAAGAAATTGCGTTGGGTTGGAGTTGGGGCCTTGTGAGATAGTGGTCTATCAGCCATTTGAGTGTGTGTGAGTGTGTGTGTGATGATGTTCCTCAGCCAGAGAGAAGCAATGAGCTCTTTTTGTTGATGTTGAAATACAGTATGGAGCCAGAGGAAACCACCCAGTAGTTTTCTAATCAGAGAGGGAAATGGAAGCGGAGTTACTGATGGTCTCGGGTGCATACGGCCGGCACCCTGAGACCACACGGAGCGCATTGGAGCCGGCACCTTGACGGATGCCCACTTCATGAATTTTGAATTAAATTGGCCCTTGATGAATTTGGGAATGTGGTACCTTTCTGTTTCCAAAGCAATAGGAATCCAATAAAACCTGGTGCCGGTGCCGTACAAATAAAGCCATACATTCTTCCCCGAGACCTTAGGAATGAGCCTCAGGTGGGGGGGAAAAATGACTGCAGCACCGGGAAGCAGCGAGAGGGAGGAGGAGGAGGAGGAGGAGGAGGGATGAGAGGCGAAGGCGAGAAGAGGAGAAGATGGGAAAAGAGGTTCTGATATGAGAGAGGTGGCGACAGACAGATAGAGAGGCTGTGATATGAAGAAGGAGAAGACGAAACGAGCAGGAAGGAAAGGAGCAGTGGGGGTGCAGAGAGAGTCAGGCCAGATAGAGAGAGTCTTAAATGAAGGTGGAAGGGGATTTTGCTGAGGGGTGTCAAGGGGCCGTCGGTGGGGGTGGGGGGGGGTCGGGGTTCTAGCACATTAGCCCTGTCCTCTCTGAGTGGAAGGGAACATATTGGTGGAAAGCCAATCCCCACATGGGGCTCGGTCGGCCGCCGCTCGGTCGGTCGGTCGGACTGCGAGCCGCCTGCAGCTCATCAGCCACCAGACATGCCAGGGCCTGGAGTAAATCAGAAGCCCCCCCCCCCCACCCCCACCACCACCACCACTCCACTCCTAACCCCCCCCCCCCCCCCCCGATTTCCCCAGAGGAGGCCACAGCCACAGCCACTCAAATCAGCGCCGGGTGCCAGAGAGCTGTGGGTAATCTCTGGCTCCGACCTCTACATGTACATCTGCCTCCACTGCCACTACGCTGCAGACAGAGAAAGAGCAGCAGCAGCAGCAGCAGCAGCAGCAGCAGCAGAAACCCCCAAATGTGCTGGTTAAGATGTACAGGGGGGGGGTGATCCGAGATGCTGATTACAGCCGACGTTTGCAAACACTTGCGTAAAGTTGTGTTTGTGATTCAGGCGACGGTTTGTCACAGTGGTTCTTCTGCCCCTCCCTATGTTTCTGACATGCTCATTCAAGTCAATATACACCAGACAGATATCTCAGATCAAATCATACACTGCAAAAACTCAAAATCTCACCAAGAATATTTGTCTTATCTCTAGTCAAAACAAATCTCATTCTACTTAAAATAAGACTCATCACATTAAAAGCAGCTTGTTTTTAGACACTTTTCTACCTTTTTCAAGCAGATTTTCACTTGAAATAAGTAGAAAAATCTGATAGTGGAGCAACTTTTTCTTTCTTCTTTTTTTTTTTATAAAACCTTTATTTACCCAGGCAAGCAATTAACCAACGACTCTCTAAACAGATAGAGCGCTGTGATTGGTCAACACAAACGGTGTTTGAGACTCAAAAAGTTCCTACTGTATGGCTCGTTTCTAGACCCACCTACGGAGCAAAGAGATTTGCTGCCGCTAGGGGGCAGCTACATTTCTAGGCTACAAAAAACTTTCTTTCACTGGCAGATTTTTCTACTTATTTCAAGTGAAAATTTGTTTGAAACAAGTGAAAATGATCTAAAAACAAGATTTTTTTTAAGGTGACGGGCCTTATTTTAAGAGGAAAGAGATTTGTTTTGACTAGAAATGAGACATTTTGACAAGAAATAAGACAAATATTCTTGGAAAGATTTTGAGTTTTTGCAGTACATGTAAATCCCTCCTCAATACACCACACATACATTCAAAATCAGCTCGAGGTGCTTTTAGTTATTATGGTCCAACACCGTGGAACTCTTTACCCATTGAACTCCGCTCACCTCCAACAAAATCTTCTTTTAAGTGTAATCTTGTTCTCACAAGCTTTTAATTAGTTTATTTGTCTTAACACGTTGGCTTTTGTTTTAATATGTACTCACATGTTTTGCCATCTTGCTTTTATCCTGAAGCACATTGAGTTTATGCTCACCATATGAAATGTGCTGGAAATAAAATTGACGTTGACATTCTTCTTCTTCTGCTGCTGCTGTTTGGTTGGAGCTTCAACGCTGCAAAATACTAAGAGGAAGAGGAATAATAATAAGACCAATCAGAAACATAAAAACTGAATGATGACATTAATGACAAAGGTAGATGTCCATGCACTGAAAAAACTCAAAATCTTTCCAAGAATATTTGTCTTATTTCTTTTCAAAATGTCTCATTTCTAGTCAAAACTAAGATTCATCACCTAAGAATTAACTTGTTTTTAGATCATTTTTACTTGTTTCAACAATTTTTTACTTAAAATAAGTAGAAAAATCTGCCAGTGAAAGTGAAAGTACAGTGCTGAGAAAGAAAAACTTGCTCCACTATCAGATTTTTCTACTTGTGATTATCCAGCAGGTGTCTATTGATATATGAAATCTGCTCTTTTATCGGATCATTCAGAAAACAGTTGGCCAATCAGAAGAGAGGAACACTCTCCAGTAGCTTTTATCTGCTTCAGCTGCTGAACTGAGCCGTCTTCTATCAGAGACAGGACTTTATTTAAAGAGTAAACTCCTCTCCTCTGGTTCTGTTGTTCCTGTTTAACAGTCAGAACAGAAGGAAAGAGTCGGATCCAGAGCAGCTTCATTTACTAGTTTAACCAGCTCCCATTCAACTTCTAATCAATACATGCAAAAACTAGTAACTGTATGTGAGTCCGGCTGCATCAGGTCTGAGCTTCAACACCCACCGGGTCGGACCGGGTTACGTTTTAATGTTCAGGCCCTTTGAGAACTGTAGCAGGAATGAAGCAGCTTATAAAGGGCTCAAACAGGCGATCGTGGCCTTTGAGAGGTTTTGTTCATTCACAAGAACTTTTAGAAAATAGAAACAGACCTGATTTCTAACTGAGACTCAGCTTTTATCGACTGAAACCTGGAGTCAGACCTGGTCCAGAACAGGAGACCAGAGTCGGGTTGAGACTCAGACTCGAGTGGTAAAAGAGTAGATGTCAGAGTGATCCAATAAAAAAATTTAAATAAAAAAATGGAGCAGATTTCAGAATAAAACAGTCGGAGAAACCAAATCCTGCAAGTTGTTGGTGGGCGGGGCTTGGTGACCGCTTCGTTGTGACATCACAAAGTCACAGTACAGAGTTCCCTCCTGTACGTTTAGTGGTCAGTTGTGTTTTAAACGAAATGAGGTTGTGTAAACGCTGAATAATCTCATTTTTGGGGTCAAGTCCTTTTTTTAATAACCCCCCCTCCTCCTCCATCCCTCCATCCTTTTACAGCAGCAGTGCAGTGACTAAGCAGCAGCAGCAGCAGCAGCAGCAGCGGCGGCTCCCTGCTCTCGCCCTCACGCTCCCTGCAGCTCTCTCCCACCAGCATGTGCATACTCTAATATGAATAATGTTTCTCCTCCAAGTCCCCCCCCCCCCCACTGTAATAAATGGAGTGCCATTTCGCACAATGGCAAAGTCGGGCCCGTATTGATTAACTCTCATCATCGACTCACGACGCCTGCTTCCTTGATTTATGATTGTCTGTTATTTTTACATTAGCTGTCAAATTCATCTTGTCTCTCCACAGCCGGGGTCAGCATCTGCAAACAGTAAACACCCAGCACCCTTCCTACACCCCCCCACCCACCACCCACCCACCCACACCCCCCCAGCCTCCAACCCCTCCAGCCCCAAGGGAATGGGCTGTTTTGTGTAGAATGTGGCTCCAGCAGCAGCAGCAGCAGCAGCAGCAGTAGAAACGTGTTGAGGCCGGTTGCACAGCAGGTTGAGGAGGTGGAGCCTCACTGCACTGCAAAAACTCAAGAATATTTGTCTAACTTCTTGTCAAAATGTCTCATTTCTAGTCAAAACTAATCTCTTTCCACTGTTTTTAGATCATTTTCACTTGTTTCAAACTAATTTTCACTTGAAATAACTAGAAAAATCTGCCAGTGAAAGTAAGTTTTTTGTGCTTGTAATAAGAAAGAATAATCAAATCAAATCAAATCAAATCATTTTATTGTCATTGTGCAGTTTAGAAAAACAGAAACAGCACAATGAAATTTACTTGTGTGACCAAAAAGAACAGACATAACTTACTCCACTATCAGATTTTTCTACTTATTTCAAGTAAAGTGAAAATCTGCTTGAAAGAAGTAAAAAGTGTCTAAAAACAAGCTACTTTTTATGTGATGAGTCTTATTTTAGGTATAATTAGATTTGTTTTGACTAGAAACGACATTTCTGACATGGAAATAAGACAAATATGGTGTTTTGTTTGTTTTCTTGTCACAGCTATGTTTCATCATCTTTAATATTTTGAAATAGATAATAATATTGGTGTTGAAGTAAGCCAATGTAATTATAACAACAGAGAGGGGCAGGTACTATAAGTTTTCTTCATCCTGCTCCTTTTCATTCATGGTGACAATGTGTACATTATGTAAATATGTGCAACCATGTGAAGAATGTATAGCTACCATGAATGGAATAAATCAAATGAAATGAAATGAAATATTCTTGGTAAGATATTGAGTTTTTGCAGTGTGTGGACAGAACCAGAGCTGATGCAGCTCTCATTATGAATCCAGGTGTCGTGGCGATGCTTCCTGCTTCCTGTCGTGTGTTCGGTGCAACAGACGACGTGAGTTCATCCGGCGGAGAGAAGAGATGATGAATCTGAACGGCGACGCGCCAGCCGGTGTCAGTGGGAAAATAAATGTCTTCCGTAATAATAATAATGATAGTGGGAGGGTTCGGTTGATCAGGGCTGGAACCTTTTTGTGCAGGAGGCGGATTCAACGTGTGGATGTCACTAATCCATCATGAGGGCCGACAGGACAGGAGGGGTTGTTACGGCGACTGTTGCTGACAATCGGTTTGATTTCATGCAGAAAAAAAGTAGGTTTTGCACATTTCATGACATCGCAGACATTATAGACAGAAAAGGGGCGTGGCCTTTATCATAAACTTGGTTAAGCACCACTTGTTGGTAGAATCTGAATCTTTTTGAAGGCTCCTTAAAGGATAATTACCGTTTTTTTTTACAATCTGGACCTTATTTCTATCATAAAATACAATAATTTCCTCACCCAGATAACTTTGGTGTCATTCCAAGTGGTTGTGATGAAATGAGCTCCAGCCGAGAGGCGCGTATATCCGTATAATGGAGTCTACAGGGCAGCAGAATGCAGCCTCTAAATAACACATTATCTGCAGAGAAACTCCTTCATTTCACCAATATTTAGTTCTGATAGGCTAGTGCTATTCCCCTCTGAGTCCGGGGTTAGCTGTTATCAACATCCGGGGTCTGTAGGTTGACCTACTGACCTCTGACCTGGATGATGTCATTCAGTTTCAGTTTAGTTTATTTGAAAGGGACAATGCACATGAATAAACATTGTAGAAAAAACACATGTAAATGCACCCGAATTAGCTTAAAAAGCTAGGTTTCATCGACTGTCCCTCTACCAGATTGTACAAGGCAACCTTTAAAAAGAACCACAATGGAATAAAATATTGTACCACGTAAGGTAGAACACATACACATACTAACTGTCCGTAAATACATATATAATAAATACACATTTGGACGTCAACATCTCTGAGTGCCACACGGCGTGGCTTGTTGCTACCGCTAATGCTACGGTTTGTTTCTGCGTGTTTCCGGCTCCGCTCTGGCTAGTTGGGCTAAATATGGAGCCGAATGCCGAAGTGGATGATTATTATCAGATTGAGCCGTGCCAGACATCAGAGATGACGTCTCATGGCTGAAAACCAACCTGGCAACATCAGTGTAGTTACTCGGCCGCCGCCCCGGTCTCCCAGCTCTCGTCTCTGCACATCGCGACACAAACTCGCTCCATAACCAGTAATCTTTTGTTTATGACGGTTAAAACTACACAAATACGCACGTCGTAACATCGTATATGTATTGTTATCGCCGCTCCATGTATTGATTTTTTGCCGGCTTCCTTGTAAACAAATGCACATGGAGGAGAGGAACGTTAGCAAAACAGCGGAAAAGCCACTAGACTTGCATAGTTCCCCTTTAAAGGGAACATGTTATGCAAATATCACTTTTTGAAGGCTCTGTAACATATTTGGGTGTTTCTGTTCCACATGGGAACTATTTTAATTTGTGGAAAGATGCATAATAGTTCCCCTTTAAAGCTGCAGTGGAGACACAAGTTTCACTGAACTGAACTGAACTGAACTGTCCATGTTGTGAACTTTGAGGCTTCAGTCACAGGAGGTTGGATTTGTTTCTTTGAAAATATACATATCAAACCTCTCACTCCACAGATATATGATGAATACACACAAACAGACAACAACTAAACATGTTTTCCTGCTCAGGCCGACCTGCTGCTGCTTCTCTGTGACCTGCAGCTTGTGCTCAGTGTTGAGTAGGTTGATCGGTCTGCACGTCTTCCTCCTCTTATTATTACCTCTCTCTCTCTCTGTTCATATGAGCATGAATAATAAACGTTCTGTCAGGACCACTATGTCAAAATAATATTTATTTACTTGCACAGTTTAATTTGGCGGTATGGTACTGTTCTGGGACCCCCTGCTCTTCCACGCGCATGCGTGGAAAGCCTGAGGCAGGAAGAGCACCTTCCTGCCCTTCACGAGCCATCATGAACGGCATAAGCAGGGAGCGCAGCAGCAAAGAAAACCCAGACAGAGCAGAGCAACCAACAAGATATAATGACAGGAGGAGCTGGGGCGGAGGTGGGTTGCAAAAAAGCCGGCAGAGGAAGCAGCAGCAGCAAGGGAGGTGACGTCGGGCTACAGCAGTTTAAACAGCGCGCCCTGAATGCAGTTCCCCAATAGGGGAGTCAGCTGAGCCATCAGCTGATCTGCACAGGTGAAGACAGTTACGCTGTGCTGATTAGAGCTTGACGTCATGGCCTGCCAGAACTAACGCTATACGCTTAATATGTGTGAGCGCAGGAGGAACCACTTTGTTGATGAATCTTTCTAACTTTTACCAGTTCAATCAAACATTTTTTAAATGTTTTCATATATAAGTTCCTGTGACACTGCAACAGGCCGCGTTTGGAAAATTGTTGACTGAAGGAACAGATTATTGTCATCGAATGAATTTGCAGGTATGAATTCACCGTTTGACAAATAACATCTTCTTTTTTTGTTGTTGTTGGTTGTAAAAAGTTAAAGTCGGCTCCCCGTGTGAATGTTAAGTGTTTGTTCAAACTGCTCTGAATTAACATATGTATTGCCGCCGCTCTGATGATGACACTCTTAAAAATTTGCATTCTTCCCGGGATTGAATCTGGCGGGAGGCGGACGCCACGTAAGACAATATGTTTATGACTCTGAGATAAGAAGCACAAACCTTCAATCGCTGCAGCTCTGCAATTTGACCTGAAATTTTCCTCCAAGACGCAGAAGCTCCGAATGATTTGAATAATGTTTCTCAGATGGATTTTTCCTCCTCTTCTTCGTCTTCGTCTTTGTCGACGTCTTTTGCTTTTTTTTCTTTTTTTTTTTCTCACTCTCGTTTTTAAAATGACAGCCAGATAGACACTTTACCACCTCGTCGTCTGTTTGGAATCAAGATTGGACACGGGAGTGAGCAGCCTGGTGATCAGCTATCAGTTTAAACACAGTGTCCAGCTCTGTCAATTTAGAGAGCTGCTATTTTGCCCCCTCGCGCCCCCCCCCCCCCTCCAACCCCCCTTTTCCACCCCTAACTGAACTCGATCTAGCAAATGTCAAGGTACATAGGTCTAACTTGGAGGAGCCTCCCCTTTCCCCTCCTCCTCCTCCTCCTCCTCCTCCTCCTCTTCCCATCTCCATCCTTTCAGCTTCACCCCGGGAGAATGAAGCGATAATAACAGACGGGTCGAGGCGAGGGGTGCTCGGGTAAAAAAAAAGAAGAAGAAGCGGGTGCTGGGCTGTAATGGCGGGGGGCTGTCTGCTCTCCCGGACCCGCCGGCTCGGGGGGGGGGGGGGGTTCATTGAGATTCCATTAGAGGGTTTCATCGCAGCCTTTCCTTTGCTTTGCCTGACACTCACACGGGGATCATTGTAAATTGGCTCTGTCATAGCGGGCAATTTTTGAGATGTGAAGTAAATTAAACATGTAATCACACAGGAAGTGCCTTCTCTCTGACACTTGACTCCCACCGCCGCCGCCGCCGCCAGCGGCCGGAGGCGTCTCGACCGAACCGGCGCCTCCTCGTTAACCCTCCTCTATCTCTTTACCTCCATCTCCGTCGTCTCCTCGTTGTTAGATTACAGCGTATACCTGAGACGGCGTGCCGACCTTCGGCCGCAGACACGATCTGGTACGACCTCTTAACGCCTCGTGACCTCTGACCTTTCCTCTCTGCCCTGTGTCACAGAGAAGAAACTTTCCTCTTAGAGACTGGACCCACTACACAAAACTGACTGGATGCACTGCAAAAACTCAAAATCTTTCCAAGAATATTTGTCATATTTCTTGTCAAAATGTCTCATTTCTAGTCAAAACTAATCTCTTTCTACTTAAAATAAGACTCATCTCCTAAAAATTAACTTGTTTTTAGATCATTTTCACTTGTTTTAAACAAGATTTCACTTGAAATAAGTAGAAAAATCTGCCAGTGAAAGCAGGTTTTTTGTGCTTGTTATAAGAAAGAAAAACTTGCTCCACTATCAAATTTTTCTACTTATTTCAAGTGAAAATCTGCTTGAAAGAAGTAAAAAGTGCCTGAAAACAAGCCACTTTTTATGTGATGACTCTTATTTTAAGTAGAATTAGATTTGTTTTGACTAGAAATGACATTTTTGACTGGAAATGGGACAAATATCCTTGGTAAGATTTTGAGTTTTTGCAGTGCTTTACTTCCTTTCTGCAGGATAAAAACAGAATTTCAAACATTTTGCTGTTTTCAACCTTTTCTTTTTATTTATTCATCAGGTCTTGAGGTTTTTGTCGCTGATAAGATGATTAACAACTGTCAGATCATCTTTTATGCAATTTATTTAAATGGTGATATTGGCTTTGAACTAATTTTAAATTACTGCAAACGAACCTTACATTTGTTAGGGTCAGCTCCATGTCATAATGTGTAACTTTATATGTATTAATGTATAATTTTATATGTAAAGTTTATTCCATATTTAAGGAACACCGGAGGTTATTATAAAACCAGTCTGATGGTGATGACCTGGAATCAGACATCAAACGTTAAACATATATTTTATTATTACTTAGATTTATTTTTCCTCAACTAATTGATCTCATATCTTTAGATTTTCCCTCATACAACTGCAGTTTAACTTAGACTTTATTTCCAATCACCTAAACTATGGCGACTCTTTGTCTCCTTCATTTCCATCTGTGTTGTTATTTATTTATTAGATTAGATGAGATCTTTATACCTTTATTGGTGCAGGAATTCTTGGAAATGATGTGAAATGTAAACTCCTTTCAGTGTCAGACCTCCATCTATTCTTTATTTACGTCCAGGTCGCAAACTTCTGACAACACCAAGCAGGTAATATCCCATAATCCCTCTCTTCCTGCCTTCCCCTCCTCTCTCTCTCTCTGCTGCTGCTGCGGTGGCGTCGTCTCTTGTTTCCTGCTTTGTGATTAAGCCGTTGGTTGTATGTTGTCTCTTCCTATTCCCATGTTGCAGCTGAAGGCCCGGTGAAGTGCTGCTGGCAGTGAACACCCCCCACCAACCCCAACCCCACTCCCCCCACCCCCACCGCAGCAACTTGAGTGGAGGAAACAGGGAGGACGGAGCAGCACAGGCTGAAAAATGAGGTCCCTGCCTTGTAATTCAGCGAGCGGGAGCTGATATCATCAGGCTGCAGTGGGATATCAGGCAGGTAATACCACCCACCGACTGTAATCGCTAATGAAGCTACTATTGAGTTTATAATGCGCTAAATGATGCAGACTCCCACTCCAGATAAACATGTCCCAAATAAACGATTCGGGTGGTAATTGCACTCTGCCAGTGGCTTGTTAATAGAGTCGGGCTCTGATGAAAGGGTTAACTCTCTTTCTGAAGCATCCTCTCACTGGCTCATTGCACTTTCATTTCTACGGAGATCTCAGCATTCCCTTGGTTATCAGTGTACTTAGAAAGAAAACCTAATTAGACAAAAAGGCCCTTTTTTCTCATTCCCTAATTAGGTCCTTAACATAATTAGCAGGTGATGTTAATAACCCTCTTTTAAAACCTATTAAAAGGCTGTTTGGGAGTAAAGTGGTGGAGAGGAGTTGGCCTGTGGGCAGTCAAGCGGCCCCCGCCGAGGGCCCCGGCGAGGACGGCCGAGCATGCTGGGAGTTCAGTTCATCAGGACTGGAGTGGCTCTGGCCTCGTCGGAGAGCAGAGACGATCCTCATGCTACAGAGACGATCCTCATGCTGCAGAGACGATCCTCATGCTGCAGAGACGATCCTCATGCTGCAGAGACGATCCTCATGCTGCAGAGACGATCCTCATGCTACAGAGACGATCCTCATGCTACAGAGAGACGATCCTCATGCTGCAGAGACGATCCTCATGCTACAGAGAGACGATCCTCATGCTGCAGAGACGATCCTCATGCTACAGAGAGACGATCCTCATGCTGCAGAGACGATCCTCATGCTGCAGAGAGACGATCCTCATGCTACAGAGAGACGATCCTCATGCTGCAGAGAGACGATCCTCATGCTGCAGAGAGACGATCCTCATGCTACAGAGAGACGATCCTCATGCTGCAGAGACGATCCTCATGCTACAGAGAGACGATCCTCATGCTGCAGAGACGATCCTCATGCTGCAGAGACGATCCTCATGCTGCAGAGACGATCCTCATGCTGCAGAGAGACGATCCTCATGCTACAGAGAGACGATCCTCATGCTGCAGAGACGATCCTCATGCTACAGAGAGACGATCCTCATGCTGCAGAGACGATCCTCATGCTGCAGAGACGATCCTCATGCTGCAGAGACGATCCTCATGCTGCAGAGAGACGATCCTCATGCTGCAGAGACGATCCTCATGCTGCAGAGAGACGATCCTCATGCTGCAGAGAGACGATCCTCATGCTACAGAGACGATCCTCATGCTGCAGAGAGACGATCCTCATGCTGCAGAGAGACGATCCTCATGCTGCAGAGAGACGATCCTCATGCTACAGAGAGACGATCCTCATGCTGTAGAGACGATCCTCATGCTGCAGAGAGACGATCCTCATGCTGTAGAGACGATCCTCATGCTACAGAGACGATCCTCATGCTACAGAGAGACGATCCTCATGCTGCAGAGAGACGATCCTCATGCTACAGAGAGACGATCCTCATGCTGCAGAGAGACGATCCTCATGCTACAGAGAGACGATCCTCATGCTACAGAGACGATCCTCATGCTACAGAGAGACGATCCTCATGCTGCAGAGACGATCCTCATGCTGCAGAGAGACGATCCTCATGCTGCAGAGACGATCCTCATGCTGCAGAGAGACGATCCTCATGCTGCAGAGAGACGATCCTCATGCTGCAGAGACGATCCTCATGCTACAGAGACGATCCTCATGCTACAGAGACGATCCTCATGCTACAGAGAGACGATCCTCATGCTGCAGAGAGACGATCCTCATGCTACAGAGAGACGATCCTCATGCTACAGAGAGACGATCCTCATGCTACAGAGACGATCCTCATGCTACAGAGACGATCCTCATGCTACAGAGACGATCCTCATGCTGCAGAGACGATCCTCATGCTACAGAGAGACGATCCTCATGCTGCAGAGACGATCCTCATGCTGCAGAGAGACGATCCTCATGCTACAGAGAGACGATCCTCATGCTACAGAGCAACCCGGTATCACACTATTTCGTGCTCATCATCACGAAAATTTAATCTATTGATCGTGTCCCGCAGCACGATTTTGCGACTTTTTTCGTGCTGGACAGAACGAAATTCAAACCCATGTATTTTAGAGGGAGAGGCTCGTTTGGAGCTGCGCATGCGCACACTGGTCTGACAGGTCTGCTAGTGCAGCAAAATAGTGAGGAGGACATATCTAAGGTAAGGCTGGGTGCTGGCTTTATATACAGTCTATGGTGCTCGTCTTTACTTGAAAAGTTTGCCAACTTTTTTCTCAACATTGTCACGGCTCGTGTCAATCAGATTATTTTGTTTTTTTAAGCGCACATAACAGCTTTAACAGCCTACAGTTCACCCCGGAGTTAACGCCGTTTTGCATAGCCATCTTATCTATGTAACGTTACCGCAATTAAACATTTTGAGTGTAAAACGATGATATAGCCACGGTATGTTCGTTTAGAAGCCACTAATCCACATGAGATCAACATTGTTTTAAGAAAACCGCTACGTTTTATTCGCGATGTCACGGAGAAGTACTACACTACCCACAATCCTAAAGTATGATGGCGTCTCTGATTGGTGGAGTTGGCTGTTACCATGGAAATTGCCGCTCAGGATGCTGCAACTTGGCGGCCAGTTCCAAAAATTTCTCGTTTTACAGTTAAATAGTCTCTAAATGTTTCTGAAAACACTCGAGGAGTATTAACAGAATATCGATTAATAGAACAAAACCCACGGGTCCCGCATCTATTAAGTAATTTGACCCGCCACAGCCCGCCCCGTACCACCGCATCTATTTTCACAACCCGTCCCGCCGCTATTAAACGTCAGACAGCGGCTTTTTACTTTGAAAGGGCAGACAGAGGTGCTGTGTTGCCGGTAGCTTGTCAGTGTGGAGCTCGTGAGGAGTGGGAGAGTCACAGTGCAGCGCGTGCAGCCGCCGCGGCCGCCGCCTCTCTCTCTCCCGGGTCCCTGCTCGAAACCAACCCCGCTCTGCTGATGCGTCCAGCCGCCGTCTCACCCGACTCCGCCGTCTCACCCGGCTCCCTCACTCCTCCGCCGGCTTTCCCGTCAACATCAGCGTGCCCCTGATAACACACTCTGGACTTCATCTTCTTTTTTAATGACCCGCACCGCCCCGGGTCAGTCCGCGCATCACTAACTCTGTCTTTTTTCCGTTTTCAAAAAAACAATGCCCTGAATCAAACGTTTTATGGTCATAATTAATCTCTTAGCTGATTGACTTGGTAAACATGGCTCTCCACTTCATCCTCCAGTACCTAGACTTCCCAGGATCCTACACCAGGACACTGTTTGTGGACTTCAGCTCTGCCTTCAATACGATCATCCCAGCTCAGCTCTGCTCCATGACAAGCTCTCCCAGCTTAATGTGCTTGACTCCATGTGCAGGTGGATTACGGACTTCCTGACAGACAGACAGACAGACAGACAGACAGACAGACAGACAGACAGACAGACAGACAGACAGACAGCAGTTTGTGAGGCTGGGGAAGCATGTCTCTGACACGCGGACAATCAGCGCTGGATCCCCCCAAGGTTGCGTCCTTTCTCCTCTGCTGTTCTCCCTGTACACCAACAGCTGCACAGCTGGATACCAGTCTGTCAAGCTCCTGAAATTTGCTGACACCACCCTCATCTGCCTCATCTCTGATGGGGACGTGTCGGCCTACAGCAGCGAGACGGACCCTCTGGTGTCATGGTGCAACATGAACAACCTGGAGCTGAACGCTCTGAAGACAGTGGAGATGATAGTGGACTTCAGAAAGGACCCACCTGCCCTCCCCCTGTCATCCTCTGTGACTCTACAGTGACCCTGGTTGAGTCCTTCTGCTTCCTGGGCACCACCATCTCCCAGGAGCTCCAATGGGAGCAGAACATTAGCTCCCTCACCAAGAAGCCTCAGCAGAGGATAGGCTATACTTCCTGCTGCAGCTGAAGAAGTTTCACCTCCCTGTGAAGATGCTGGTGAACTTTTACACTGCCACACCACCATGACAGTCTGGTGTGCTGCAGCTACAGCCAGAGACAAGGCCAAACTGCAGCGTGTCATTCACTCTGCAGAGAGGGTGATCGGCTGCAGCCTCCCATCTTTTCAAGAGCTGTACATCTCCTGGACCTCGAGACGCGCAGCCAGAATTGCTGCTGACCCCTCTCACCCTGGACACAAACTATTTCAGTCCCTCCGCTCCGGTCCATCCGGACCAGGACCTCATGCCTCAAGAACAGCTTCTTCCCCTCTGCAGTCAGCCTAATGAACAATGCCCCAGTTCAGTTAACCCTAAACCTATGGACATGGACAGTCACTACAACATTTTGCACAATTCTTTTATGTGTATTTATAATATATGCATATTTCCTTCTTGTATATAATATATGTGTATCTTTTGCACTAGAATATTTTAATTCATTCTATTTTATTTTATTTAAATTCTTAATTTTCTAAATTCTTATTCTATTCTATTTTTGGTGCTTTTATGTATGCACCTGACACCAAGACAAGTTCCTTTTGCTGTAAACTGACCTTTACTGCTCTTGGCAATAAAACAGTTCTAACTCTGATACTGATTCCGATTCTGATTCTGATTGATTCCAGGCCTAAAACTCATTATAAGGATTATGACAAAAGTCATGGAGAAAATGAATGGGAAATATATTGTGCTTCCAAAACTAGAGCGGATGTATGACATCATTCAACACAGATAATGAATTACAGGCGTTGATGACCTTGTTGTCTATGCTAGCAGCTGTTGTGCACTTAAATTCTTTATTTTATAATGCTGCTTATGCGCAGGATGAACATCATGCCAGAGGACTACAGTTGGAAATTAGCCCCTAGCTAATGAAGGCACATTTACAGAAATGTCCATGAATGTGTATTGTCCTTCCTCTAAATAGATTAATAAAAAAGTAATGTTGTTAGTTGAGTGATTTGTGACGTGTTTCAGTTTCAGTACTCATGTTTTTCATTTTTATCAATGATTAATTTTCTTTTTTTTCCCCTTGCAGCATTAATTCAACCCTGATTGAATCAGCCCCTATTGAACCCCAAAGGCACTTTTAAGAGCCAACCTTTTTCTGCTATCTATCTATCTATCTATCTATCTATCTATCTATCTATCTATCTATCTATCTATCTATCTATCTATCTATCTATCTATCTATCTATCTATCTATCTGTCTATCTATCTATCTGTCTATCTGTCTGTCTGTCCGTCCGTCCGTCCGTCCGTCCGTCCGTCCGTCCGTCCGTCCATATTTGTTTAGAATGGCCCAGTGTCATCCTGACCCCCATGACTCCCAGTGCCAAGAAGGAAGACACTTTGCCATTGGGTTGATTCAAGATCAGATCCTTGCTGAAGCCAGGGTAAGGTTTTACTGTAACATCTTTTTGTCCATGAATTCATGTCTCAGTTACTCAGCAACTCAATCTAACAAGATCATTGACAACAGAAGGCTGCAAAGGATGGCAAAGGAGTGTCCTCACCGAGGGTCTTCCACGGACGTGGCAAGCCCAGAGGGAGACGTGGAGGCCGTGCAGGCCGTGCAGGTCGTGCAGGCCGTGCAGGCCGTGCAGGCTGCTGTAGTAGCCAAACTACAGGTTTGTTTATGTACAAAGTCAGAGTAGATCACTGTTATGTGAAACAACAGCCCAATGCAATACAGTTATGGAGAGTAGTCCAATAGTTTAAGAAATAATCAGTAAGTAAGTAAGTACTTTATTTGTATAGCACCCTTCTCAGTACGAATACACAGAGTGCTTCACATCGTAGATAAAACCATCATACAGTACATAACAATACGCAATAAAATATAGAAAGTACTGTGCATATTACATAGTAACAGCACAGATAACAACATAGGAAAACATCAGGTGGCACTTGATCGACCCGAGGGGGTCGAGCCAATTAAATGTTAAATGGGAGATGAATCAGCTGCTAAATTCACCTGAAAAACAAATTGTATCATTTTGCAATTTCAGGAAAGGTTCATCAATATATGTTTTTTTTTAAGAGTTAATGGTGCAGTGATGTCTCAAACTGTCATGTACTGTTTTACAGGCATGGGCTCAGTGCCCATGGTTTTGGAACTTTCTGCAGAGGATCCTTTGCCATCACCCAGTGTGCAGCTAAATCCTCAAGAAATATTTGGTAAATATACAATAATTTATTCTGAAATCAAAATACTATATGCATTGTGGATCATTTGGTCATATGCTCTTTGTAGAACAAAACATGGAGAGGCTTTCTGCCATACTGGACTCATGTCCATGTCCTGCTGAGCCTGAGAAAGGTTCAGCAGCATCATGGTCTGTTCGGCAGCAGAAAGCCTCAGACCGCTGGGAGGAGGCCCGGCCCTACCACCTCAGATGCCTTTTGGAGTCTGAAGCGGTCGGCAAGCCACTGTGTTGCTTCTGCCAGCAGCCTGCTGTTATAAGGTTGGATATTCATTAATCAAATAATATCATATATCTATGTACATTAAAAAAGTAGATAAAATAAAAAATCTGGTGCTTAATTAATTATGACCTCTTGACCCAAAACAATGACAATTTTTTCTCTGCTTAGGTGCAGAGAGTGCCTCCCAGAGGAGTGGTTTTGTGGGAACTGTGATGTACAGTACCACACCAAAAGACCACTCCACAACAGGGACAGCATTGTCAATGGCGTGTTTAAAGCCATTCCCCCGTCCATACGTATCTCAAGAGGAGAGGATGGGCAATATTGCACTCATGAACAAGGTAAGGTCTGACATCGTAACATCGTTACATGTAAAAAGAAATGGTGGGGCACCGCACCGGCCACTTAATAGATAGGCAATTTTAAATATGATATGATTTGTTTCAACCAGGAAGCAAACCTGCACCATAGCAGTTCAAATACTGTTCTTATATCACTCATCTACCAATCAGTTTGCATACAATCTCTCAGCTGCATAAATATGGTCTGTATCGGTGTTAAGGTTAAAGATGAATACTTGCAGCGATCCCCCAGCAAGTGGTAAGACAGCCGTCTCAATGAGATAGGCTCCGGGCCCTGGTGCAACGCACTGCTTGCACCGTCAATGGTTATGCCGTCTGCACTAGGACCTAGGGGAGGTGGCGCCTCCCCTGCCTGATGATGCTGTAGTGTGGCATCAAGCTGACTACCCCACTGGCTATCAAATTCGTGCATCTATATTAATACACCAACAGTCTGAGCATGCGCATTCATGTTTTCTAATGTACAGTACATTGCATTGAGAAAGGGCTGCAGCCCCAGCTTTGCCCCACCTTCCGCGCCTCCATAGCCAAACTGCAGAAGCAAATCAGGAGAATGGCGGCAGTGAGGGAGCAGGGAGCAATAAACATGAAATAAAGTCCTAACACAAATTACATTCAATTAAGAAATATGCCATATTCATAAATACACATTTTATAGAAAATGATCACCATTGAGAATTAATAATAATACTGTATACTAATAATAATAATATTTGTTTGCACATTTCTGGTGATGTTATCACCAGTCGCCAGTGCTTGCCACAAACAGAATGTTAAGTCATCTGAATTCACTTTTCTTTTGGACAGTTTGCATCTTACCAACTGTGCAAGCACAGCATTGCACCTGCCATGTCCCCATGATCACTTTGTCTGCTGGAAAACCGGTCATCTTGATTACCATCAATGGTAAAAAAAAAAAAAAAAGAGTTCTGTATTTAGACCTGTGTTAGTCTAACTATACATTATGTGTCACTGTGCATTACTAATGTTCTTTTATTATGATCAGGGCGCTATGACTTGCATCTGCCACTATATGGGTGTCAGACATGCCAGCACCAGTGGTTGCCTGATGTGAAGGACCTTGTCAGGAGTGGATATTGGCCAGCATCTGCCAGTGCCTCCACAATATATACTTTGGATCTCCTAAACTCTTTTCAGGAGCTGAAAGTCATCTCGCCTGGATTTTCCAGACAAGCTTTTGCAAAGCTGCTGGAGCATCGCACACTTTGTGCAGGAAGAGTAAGTGTGATACTGCAAGGGTTCAAGGTTTCATTGTCATTTTACAAATCAAAGTTGTCTAATGAAAATGAATTTGTAGTCACTTTATGCTACTACTGATAATGAATTAAAAAATAATATATCTTAAAAATACAATTAGTGTAAGACGAATTGTTTTTGTTTTGTTTTTTACTGATATACTTTGTAGTCTGGACAGATAAATGGGGATTCCCTGCAGCGGAGCTTCCTTGAGTTTGCCTACGCTTCCTATGAAAAAGATCAGCTCTGCTGTTACACCCCTTTCACCTGCCCCGCCTGCACACCTGAAATGGTAGCAGTATCAGCAGATGGCAACAGGAAGCTTTATCGCTTTGGCCATACCGGAAGGTGCGCTTAAAGTTGTCTTTGGTAAATTGGTTGTTATTATGAGCAACAACAAGAGTGTGTAATAGATGTTTTTTCCCCCCCCTAGATCT
The DNA here is from genome assembly GCF_045865225.1 of Trachurus japonicus. Taxonomy (NCBI): domain Eukaryota; kingdom Metazoa; phylum Chordata; class Actinopteri; order Carangiformes; family Carangidae; genus Trachurus; species Trachurus japonicus. The sequence continues at coordinate 2,860,894 of NC_140919.1, read as the reverse complement.
AATGACACTCCCTTTTTTGAAGGGCTCTTTGTAGCCAAAGACAGTGAGGTGTCAGATTTTGTCCACACAGTACAGATGGCAGTGAAGAATGTAAGTTTAAGCGATACACTGACAAAGTAGTTTTGTAACTAAAGGAACCATTACATGCCCTGTTCTTATGTAGTCTGTACTCCCTAGTCCTCAGTTAGCCAGACATGTATTTAAACTTTATTGAGCGAATAACTGTAAGGAATGATGCAATGTTTTGACTTGTCTTATCTTGCACTAACAATCTTTTAATGCACTAAATTCACAGATACAGGGAAGAGGCTCATGTGGAGACTCTAAGTGGGCAGCAGCAAGGGAGACCTCAAGGCGAGCTGCCACCAAACTCGACGAGGAAGGTGTTGAGGTTGCTGTCTGTCGGCATGGCTTCCTATTGAAAGCCCTCAACATGTACCGGGGAGAAATATTTGCTTATCCCCTTTATCTCCAAAAGGAGATTCTCCCAAGGCAGGCAACATTTTTTGCCATGGATGTTGCATGCAGATACTGGCCATATCTGCAAAAGGTTGCAGCTGTGATTCCAGCTCTCAAGGGCCTGACACAGATGAAGCCCTTCCTGAGCATCATGCATGCGAGAGCTCATGCCACCAAGTGTGAGGTTTGTCTGTTATCTATTATTTAAATATGCTATGTGTTTTCTATGAAAATGGACAGCCTTAACGTCCATGTCCATAATATTAGTCCACATTGCCAAACTGCTTCATTGACTCTAATGTACCCCCGTTCCACTCATCCTTGCAACAGATAAAATGGAGTGGTCGGAACCAGGAGGGAGCTGGAACAACTGCTGGAGAGGAGGTGGAGCAGGTCAACAGTTACCTCTCCCGTTGTGCCCTGACAACGAAGTACATGTCAAAAGCAGGTATCTCACTATAATAAGTCTTTGAGTTTGTACTATCATCTAATATTGTTTATAAATTGCAGAACATAATGTAAGTCTTCTTATACCAGCACGTGTGGACATGCTCACTGTGCATGCAATGGGTTGGAACAGTCAAAAAGACAAGACCCTGCATAAGGCCCTCTCCACAAGATACATGAAGGTATGTTCCATATTCTTCTTTATTTTTCCATTATGTTTTTGCTCCTGGCCAGGGATTTAGCATAATGATTTCTAACTGTAAAACATTTCAGACATCTAAAAGGGCACAGGAAGAGGCAGAGAGGCTGGCACATCTGAAGACGGAGCTGCAGTGCTCAGATGTAATGGCAGGACAGTGGATTGTTGATGTCAAGGAATGGGCAGAGAGTGGTAAGGACAAAACAGCATACAGTACCGTATTTTCTGGACTATAAGTCACGCTTTTTTTAGTATTTTGGCTGGCCATGCGACCTATATTTAGAAACGACTTATATATCAAAAATATATGCTATGTCAACTATGACCACAAGAGGGCAGGGAGGCTTTTATTTCTTAATCCTTCCTCATTCAATAGCTCATCTTCATCCTCGTCACATGCTGTTCTCCTCTCTGCGCCGTTGGACCTGGGTGTCTCCATAGTGCACGCCGTAGTGCTTCACTCCCATTCATGTCAATCAGAGCATTTTCACAGTGTGCTCTGCAGTCCGTCTCCGGTCCCGAGCAGGGTCTGAACACTGAGCAGAGACCTGCCATCCAACAGTGCAAGGCTGTCTGTCTCTGAAGCAGAGGAGAGATCAGCTTCACTCCCGTCAGTCTTCACAGACAGTCCACACAAGTTGAAAGAGTTTCTGATCAGATCCTCGTCAGTTTGTTCCAGTTTCTTTTTTATTTAAATTAAATTTTTTTTAAAATGGTAGCCACACAGAAAATTGTCACTTTGGGCACAATTTGGACATTTCACTTAGGAGTACCGGTATACTCACTTTTGTTGCCAGCGGTTCAGACTTTAATGGCTGTGTGTTGAGTTATTTTGAGGGGACAGCAAATTTACACTGTTATACAAGATATACACTGACTACTTTACATTGTATCAAAGTGTCATATCGTCAGTGTTGTCCCATGAAAAGATATAACAAAATATTTACAAAAATGTGAGGGGTGTATTGTGTATATTGTGTATATTGTATATTGTATATTGTATATTGTGTATGTTTTTTCCTCTTCATGACATCTATTAATAGATGCGACTAATACTGTACTAACATACTGTATAGTCCGGAAAATATGCTACAGGGTACATGCTTTTTTTCAGTTCTTTCCTAATTCACTGCTGCCTACTTTTGACTTCAGGTTGAGTGAGATATATGTTGGGGGGTGGGGGTTAATTACAGACATTTGTGTTCAAAAGGTAAAAAAAAAAAAAAGCACATCAGTGAAGGATTAGTGCTGCAGAAATCTAGAGATCTCAGTATAGTGTAATATATATATTTCACTCTAACCCATATCTACAGAGACCCAAATAACAGATCTGCACAATCTCCAGCAGTCCATTGAGGGTCTTCATCTGGGTGTGAAGCAACAAAAACAAAGCCTCTACCGTCAGAATGGTATGTAGGCTTTTTCTTTAATTATCTGATATAAGAAAAATGTATGCATATGGTTTTAATATAACATTGTATGTGTGTCTGCATATTTTAATGGATTGCATTATCGCAGTTACTCCTAAAAACCTGTGTCTTTGTAGACAGCAACAAGCTTCGCCATCGTCTCCGAAGAAAGTTGACAGAAGACAAAAAGCGTCTTCTCCAGGAGATTGAGAAGTACAACAGTCTTGTTGCAGATGACTCCAAAAAGATTGTTGCGACCCTGTTGGACCAGTCTCTTGCTGGACAGAGCACTGGAACAATATGGCCATGGGAGGACAATGGCAGTGGTATGCATTTTTCCAATGCTTCAAAAATGTTATGGTTGCATTACAAAACTTCCACATGCCGGATTTTAATCCAGAGGGTGCTGGTCAGATTTCATGTTCAGCCCTTTTTCCACCACAGCATGTTTCTGTTATGTGTTTCTCAAAAACCATCCGGCGTGCAGCGCCCTGCACTTCTGAGTTCCACCTTTTTTGTTCCACCAGCATTACCTTACTATCATTTAGAAAATCACTTTTTAAGATTTGTGAATAATTTCAGACTCATTCACAGCCGCATCGCGATGCATCTATTCAATTCAATTCAATTCAACTTTATTTATAAAGCGCATTTCATGCACAAGGCAGACTCAATGTGCTTCACAACAAAAATCAATCAAATTTAAAATCAATTATAAATCACATAGAAAACAAACAAAAAAAAAGGAAAAGTGCAAGTGCAAATAAACAATCATATATAAACAGAGAGAGTGCAAGTGCAAACAATCATATATGTCAATTTCAACCCATACACACTTAGACGCACAAATTCACACCCACTCACCCAATCACATATGCATATCTACACACACATACACACACACACACACACAGGTCAACAGAATGCTGTTGAAAATAGATATGTTTTTAATCTGTTTTTGAAGATGGCTAGTGACGTGGCATGTCTAACTGTGTCGGGCAAGGTGTTCCATTTTCGTGGGGCATATACACTAAAAGCTGCCTCCCCTTCTTTGGATCTGGTGCGAGGAATGAGTAAGTTGCCACTGCCTGATGACCGAAGTGTTCTTGCTGGGGTGTAAGTGGTGAGCATATCTGTGATATATTGAGGTGCAAGGCCATGTAGTGCTTTGTAAACCAGGAGTAGTATTTTAAAATCGATTCTTGTATTAACAGGTAACCAGTGCAAAGACTTCAGAACGGGTGTGATGTGTTGATATTTCTTGGTACATCTAGGAATTTATTTTTTCTCCCACCCCTACTAAACTGTAATGTATTTATGTAACTGTTTTGGTTCATTAGTAACAATCGGCGTCAAGAAAAAGCTACATGACCAGTACATGCTGACAACTCGGCTGCAAGAGGAACTCCCTATCCTGTTGTTGGAGATGGCCCAGCACTGTACGTCGTTGCAGAACCTGGCAGTGGCCCTCAAGACAGAGCTTGCAAGATGCGGTGAGTTAAAAGTGCAATATACAACATCCAGCCCATCAAAAACATGTGTGGTAGGCGTCGGGTCAGGTTGACCCATAGTGGCTAACCCATTAAACATGTGTTTAATGAGTTTTTGTCTGAAGGCCAGTCTCAATATAGTATATGCATTAAGTTGTGTTTTCTGTCCTCTTTCTCTCTTGACATGTAGAAGATGGAAGTGGACTCCATTGTCTTCTAACAAGAAGACTCGCTGAAGTGAGAGAGCGAATTCAGGTGGTTCTGCAGCAATATAAGACGGCTCTAGGTCCACAGGCCTCTCTCCTCTTAGATATGCCTGAAGAAGAGGAATTTGATCACATGGGCCTGATCAGTCCAGACACCAGCGAGGATGAGGAAGAGAAGACTCCACCTAGGTAGTGGTGTGTGTGTTTATGCTAGGTTTGTGTCGGTTTAAAGCAGAAGTAAGTGGTCCGGTCGTTTTCGCTAATGCTGCGTTCCAGGCAGGCTTTTGAAATCGTAAATTACAGCTTCAAGTCACAACTTACGACTTTGTAGCGTTCCAGGCAACCCACTCGTGTTTTTCCGACCTGTTTTACCTGTGAAAGTCACTATAACGGCCACTCGTAACTTCCGACCGGTGAACTCGTACCAGATCGAACTGGTACCACTTCACGGTCGGAAAAATACGAGTTTCCTTGAACGCACCATAACAGTCCTCGTCCCTACGTCGCCACATTCACGGCGTCCCTTGGCTGCACACACAGCCCTGCATGCCGTTCTCTCTCCTCATTGGATAAAAACTGTAGGATACGATAAATGTTTTCTCCTGGGCTCAGAGCAGAGTGACTGACAGACCCGTGTTTCAGACCAAACACTCTATGTATGTGATTGCTGTCGGAAGATATAACTATTTAAGACTTATATTAACACAAATATATCACTTACTTCTGCTTTAAGTAATCTAATAGATGAGATAATGAGTGACTCTTGTGAAATGTACCCTGGGAAAATGTGTTTCTTGTTATTTTTGAGGATACTTTATGTTTATGTTAGCCTTGTCAAGTGGTTGAATGCAGGACTGTAAATTCTATAGGTTAGATCCTGTCTTTAGTTCCTGTTTCTGCTCAGCTACATCTTTCTGTTGGGAGAAGGTGGAGTTTTGGAGTTAGAAAGCATATATAAGGTTATGGCTTTGAGCCAAGGAGAGACATCTCACATGGCACCAGAGATGCTCCAAGATTCGACATTTTTGTGACATGGTTCTTTTTTGTAAGAAACCCTTTTTTGACCACAAGAAAAGACGTGTCAGCGGTGATCACTTCTTCTCATCAACACATCAATATATACCACACTACAGTACAAAAAGGCAATTGCAACGGGCAAAAAGTTGTTTAATGTGAACATTACAGCAATCTGACCACTTTAAATGTGGTGTAGTGTGTCCGTGGCATAAGCTGCGTTGTTTTGACTGGACCCGAATACTGTGAAGCTGACAGTAATGGAAGAGAGGACTTCCTGTGATTTATTGTAAAGTGAAAGCCTTTTACTTCTGGTTACTTCTACTTTTTGTCACTGTCTTCAATAAAACACTGAAAAAAGAAGTCATGTGTTCTTTAATGTCCCATACTATTTATTGAGTACTGTACTTCACTATCAACATCAAAGATAACATAAATGTATTATGGAATTTGGTGTGGTTGGAGAATTGTCTTGAAAAAACAAACAGACATGTCAACAATCTAATCATCCAAGCCATGTCAAGACAAGAAAGATCTGTTGCTAAAATACAATTATTCCCAGTCTGTAGAAAAGGAAGGCAAACACACAGAATCTAAGCTTTCAGCCATTACAGTGTATCTTCTACCATCTTATTCCTGAAAATATGCATTATCTAAGTATTTTTTTTACATTGTAAAATATTTGGGGAAGACGTTTTTCCATCTGTAACTCAGTTCACCTTTGATTGTAATAATGAAACTTGTTATTGTAACTATTAATTAGCATAATTTGTTGCAACTGTGTTGCAGGACAAAAGCAAATACATCATTGGAATGGTCCTCTAGAGAAAGACGTAACAGTCTGGGTGGTCCATGTGCTGAGATTTTGACACTTAAACTTAGCAAAATGTAGCCGATAGTGAATGGACTATATCCTATGCATCTTCCTCCCTCATGCATGTTGTTGTGTGGCACAGGCCTAACAACCGTTTTGAAAAAATGTTATATCATGGTCATCAAGACAAAATACAGATCAAAGCTGGACGTTGCATTTTTTTTCCTTATGAACCAAAGGGGGGCCCAGCTGAGAAAGTTAGGGAATCGCCTCTGGAGCCTCAGCTCCTTCGTGGCATTGGTACACCACAGGGACTTTGCACTTGCAAGAATACATATTTTTATGGGGAAGACTGGGTCTAAACTGATCCAAATTGAAAAATCTGACTGTGTGGAAGGTAAACATCAATATCTTGCACATATTTGGTCATTAAATAGGCCTTAAAAATTTTTGGACTTCTTTTATCTAGCTGGGACCCTAAGGCATCTGAGAAAGTACGCCTGAAAGAGGCTTGGCTTGGAGCAAGATTACAATGAAATTTTATCGTAGGTGGACAATGAAGACATCATTGGAAAGGTCTTGACTTAGGGAGTAATATTATTTAAGAATGGGACATGTGGGTGTTTCCTTCTCCTCAGGAATGACCTTTGAACCTTGAAATTGGGACGTTTTTGAAGGCTCATAAAGAAGCAACAAAACGTGCTACAGATATGGGATCAACAGTTTTGGAAAGCTCTTGATCTATATTATTATAGCCGAATCAGTGTCAATAGGGGGCGCCACTGATGAGGGCCAAAATCTAAAAAAAACATAATTATACCATTTTAACAATGACAAGCATAGAATTTGACCCATTCAATGTGTTCCCCATCCGCAAAACATATTAATAAGATAAGAATAAGACAATATTGGGGGTTATGAGTTCACATAATAGAGAAAACACATTGGAACTACAAAACAATATGGCGGAACATAGCGCTGTGTATTGCAACTTCCGGTATTTTTCCGACATTTGTAGTTTTTCAATTGATATTAGGGTTTGGTTGATAGATTAGGGTTGCGAAAACATATATCTGCTTAATTTTTAATACAAAAACTTAAAACTTTAGGTATATGGTCATATTATGGGAAAATGTATGTCTACAAAACATAAACATTAGGCTATACATTTATTACGGTGAAGCTATTTGAAGTTACGTTAGTCTCTCGGACGTAACTTCAAATAGCTTCGGAGATGCGTTCAGTGGCGGTAGGATTTTGTAAAGTTTTATTAGCCCTCACAAGAGTATTTCGTGGGGTTTTGCGCGTTTTTATCTATAACATTCATTGTCGAGAGAAACACCGGGTAGCCTACGCACCGGCAAAAACTGAAACGAGGTGGATGAAGGGGTGGATCACCACCAGATAGATAGATAGATAGATCACAGAATATACACAGGCCTATGCTTTATAGCCTATGTCCTAGAGACTCTGTCCCGTCCTCATTATTATTATTATAACCTTTATGTAGGCCTAACCAGATTTTGCAAGGGAGACCTGGCCAAGACGTGAGTGAGTGAGGATCGGAGTTTGGCTCACGTTTAATGATGGTGAAACTGTCACGGTCAGCTGCGATCTGTCAGCGCGTTGCTCCAGACACTTAACCAATTTTTAATTGATAGACAGATTAGATGTTGATTTTGTAAACACCCTCTCCAAAGTGGGATTATTATTATTATTTTTGTCTGTCATTATTGGACAAACTGATTAATCCAGGTGTGTCTGACTATTGTCGTTGTGACTTCTGAGGCCTACACCTGGATTAATCAGTTTGTCCAATAATGAAAAACAGGAAATAAAGGAGCTGGTTGAAGTTCAGGAAGTAGTGGAGCTGTACATAAAGCCAATTGATGAAAAACATATTTCAAAATACATTTTTGTTGCATCAAAGTCTAAAAACTCCAGTTTTTGGAGCTATGTTTTACTTTAAAGGTCTATGTGTTTTTTTATTTTTACAGATGAATTACCTACCTGAGACAAGATTGTAATTATTGAAGCAGCACATCATAGTTCCATCACAGTTTTGCAGAAGATGCTGCAGTGGTTCTGTCAGATGTTCATGTTTTTAATGAGAGGCAGCAGTCCTCTTGTCCTCTGCTGTCATCTGTACTCTCTGATTAGCAAGGTAAAGGAATCAAGGAGTCAGGGAATAAAAGTATTTTATTGTCATGTTACAACAGCTCTGCAAAAATGAAACAAAGAAATGTAGCCCCTCCCATACTCCTCACACATAGAACATATACAGAATGAAATAATAGAAATACGCAGAATAAAACAGCAAAATAAAATTAAAGCAGAAGTAAGCGATCCGGTCGTTTTGGCTAACTTCTTAGTCAGCCGATGGAGTTAGCAGCCCCCGCCCTCGTCATGGATCTATTGGTCCTCGTCCATCACCACATTCATGCGCATCCCTTGGCTGCACACACAGCCCTTCATGCCGTTCTCTATCATCATTGGATAAAGGTTGTAGGATACAAGGAAAGTTTTCTCCTCGGCTCAGAGCAGAGCAGAGTGACTGACAGACCCGTGTTTCGGACCAAACACTCTATGTAAGTGATTGCTGCCGGAAGATAGAACTATTTAAGACTTATATTAACACAAACATTTTGCTTACTTCTGCTTAAAACAATATATTCAACCATATATCTGTTAATCATCATCAGTGGTCTGTGCAACATCAGGAATGGAGAGGAAATATAACTACATTATATACATATTTACAAATCTACTATCGATATTTTTGGCTGCCAGGACTTGGCCCATTTCTTTCCACTGAAAAGAGAGGAGAAAAAAACAAAAGTCATCAACAAAAGTTTCTGTATATTGACCAACCTTCACTTATATAACAAACTGTAATTGTAACAGGGCAAAATTGTAATTAACGCAAATAAGAAAAAGAATGCGAAAGAAAGCCATTCAAATGACTTAATAGGAAATCTGTATGGCAAGTCTCTTAAGTGGAATAAATACCGGTAAATGTTACAATAACAGTAGTTGACGTGTTGTGTGGTCTGGAACGTGAATATTTCAGAGATGGTGCAAAATAATATGGTATAATATAAAATTGTGCAAAAAAAGCAAAGAAGTGATTGGGAAAAAACAGACAGGCTGCATCAATAAAGTGAGATGAAAAGGAGAGAAGACTTTAACATGAACAATCAAATACAGAGAAACTTAAAATAGAAGTGAGACGAATCTCCCTGCACAGCCACAATTCCTCAGGTGCTGGTGGGCAGCAGAAGTATGTAACATAAGCTGTGTTTCCACTGCAGGAACTTTGGGGTAATTTTACGGGGCCAGCCCCGTTGGTGCGTGTTTCCACTGCAGGAACCTCCCCCACAGGGCCATTTACAGGAACTTTTACAGGGGCCAACGGAGTACCTACTCCAGGGTAGGTACTCCGTTCGGCCCTGAAAAGCTCCTGGGTGGGGCTCGAGGTTAACCCGGCACTGATTGGCTAAAGCTAGAGCAGGCTCTGACGCTACCAGAAAGCACCAAAACAACCGGCATTTTTAAAAGGGGGAGCAGAAGGGGAGCATTAGCCTAGCAGACACCGCTGTAAACAACAAGAAAACAGCAGGAAGATATACACAAATGGACCGACGGTGAGGTGCAGACATTGATTGCAGTCTACAGCACCGAGGAGATTCAGAGGGGGTTTGAGTCATCGCGGCGAAATGAAAATATCAGCGCACCTCGACACACTGGGGATCCATCACGCCGTGAAACAATGCCGTGAAAAGTTAAAAAAAAAAAAAAAAAAAAAAAACCTCAAGCAGGATTAAAATCAACCGCCATGTGCACAAACACACAAACCAGAAACGCGCCTACCGCCTCAGCTCCTTCCATCCTTCTCCGTTGTTGTTATGATTTTTGTGCATGTGTTTGTGACCTGCCTGGATGACGTCACGGTCGAAACTGTCGCACAGCGATTAAGCGGCGATCGAAACTCATGACATCGCCGCGGGGTCCGACTCTGCAGTGGAAACACGGCCACTGAGAGGGCCGAGTGAGTGGACGGTTCCTGTAGAAGTTCCTACCCCCTCCCTTTACCAGGAACTCCTGCAGTGGAAACATGGCTATTGATTCAGAAGAACGACCACCAAGCAAGCTTGTGACTGGACTGAACATCAGTTCAACCCTCAGGATCGACGGGGTAAATCTGGGTGAGGAAAGTGAAAAAGCAGCAAAACCTCAAGTGAAGCTGCTCAGTGGCAGCAGATCGAACTGTGGTTGTACTGGGCAGCTTCCAGATGTTAATTTGTGTTAGCATGTGACTGTGATCAGAAAAGAAAGGTATAGGTATGAATAAATAAAGGGGAAACATACCAAACTGAGCAAGGCTGCCAGTCCACCAACACCTCTGTTTTGCCCTGTTAAGGAAATCAACCATACATTTAGTGAGATCATTAGTTCTGATTGGCCTATCAGTTTGATAGACAAAATTAATTGATGTTATTTTTTCCAAATGTTTATGCAAATTACTTGTATACATAATTAAATCAAACTTACTTAATTAAATTCACAGTATGTGCTTAATGTGCATGCTTTACATTAGAAATCAGCAAGAACTTAATTCCTACAGTTAACCCCACATCATGTGTCACTCCTGCCTGTCTAACCTGTCTGACTCTTTCTTTGACATAGCCGCATATTTCGTAGGAATCACGGCCAGTGTGGTAGGTGCAATCTGTCAATATAAAAAACATGTTTTTCACAACAAAACCATCTATGCTTATCTACTGGCGTAATGACTGACAGAAACATCAATAACTGCACCAATTTAGAAACAACAGAACTGTGATGAATACCCATGATTATAATGTACAATTCCTACATGCTGATAGAGGTGAAAACGATCTGTCAGTGCTCTAATCATTACAAAACAATTTTGTCTTACCCTTCTGTGAAACCCTCTGGCTTTGAACCACTGCAGGAAAGGAGATTACAGTATTATCATTTTCAATTAATAAGGCATGTTCAGGTATTTCAAACAAACATTCAGGTGGTTCTACTACCTAACATTCTTACTGAAAATAAGACAGTCAGGCTATGTTGACAGAGGGGGTAGTCAATTACAAATTTTCATTTTAAAGACCGGGTACACCAAGAATAAATATGTGTTTTATGTTTATAATACCACAGGAAAAACATATTATTAACCACTCTGTCAAATTTTGTTAAATTGTTAATGAGGAAGAGTCTGGTCAAAGATGGCCTTATCGCTGCTGCTGCTGCTGTGTGTGTAACATTGTGAAGGATCCTCAGTGTGTGTCCGGAGGTTTTCAACCTCTATCCTCCGGGTGGCTGACGTTAATCACGGTGTGAATACATTAACGTTAGCACTGTAAACTTGTTATATGAAGGAACAAGACAGTAGTGGTCTCCCCTGAGTGTGAACATGAACTACGTTTAGTTAGCTGGCTGTTTCACGTGTTTCAGCTAGACTGAAGAGCAAGTGGGACGGAAAACCTCTGAAGCCAGTTGGCTGAATGTATTTATACCTAGAGCGGAGTATATAATAGTATAGTATATAGTATATATATATATATATATATATATATATATATATATATATAGTCACATATATATATGTATATATATAGTATATAGTATATAATATAATATTTTAACTCAATCTATATAATATTTTAACTCATAATATTTGAACTCAATCTCCAAAAATATTCTGTACATACCTTCCCGCTTCCTCTTGTGTTTCACAGCTCCGTCTTGAAGTGGAGTAGAGACAGCAGAGACAACTGTGGGTTTGGAAATTAAATATTACTCATTCAGGCAAATAAGGTGTACTTTTTACATACCAAAATAGTCAAGTCATGTCAATTTTATTTACATAACCTAACCCAATCACAACAAAATTGTGAGCTTTGACAAAAAGGGAAGTTTTAAGCCTACTCAGTCTTAAATGTAGAGGGTGTCTGCCCCCCGGACCGAAATTAGGAGATGATTCCACAGGAGAGGAGCTCTGCCTCCCATTCTACTTTTGGAGTTTGTAGGAACCACTAGTAAGCCTGCATTCTGGGAGCACAGTGTTCTAGTGGGTTGATAGGGTACTTTGAGCTCTTAATGGTGCCTGATTATTAAGGGCTTTATAAGTAAGGAGAAGGACTTTAAATTCTATTCTAGATTTTACAAGTAGCCAGTGCCGAGAAGCTAATACAGGAGAAATATGATCTCTTATTCTAGTCAGTACATGTGGTGGTGCAGCCTCCCACACCTTTCAACACCATCATCCCGCAGAAACTAGTGTCCAAACTAGCAACACTATAGGAACTTCCTCATCCCTCTGCAACTGGGTCCTGGATTTCCTGATCTGCAGGCCACATAGTGTCAGGATCAACAGCAACAGATCCTCCACCATAATCCTGAACACTGGCTCTCCCAGGGCTGTGTGCTCAACCCACTGCTGTACACACTGATGACTTATTACTGCAGAGTTCACCACAAAAACAACCTTGTGGTGAAGTTCGCAGATGACACAGCAGTGGTTGGACTCATCACCCATGGAGATGGGACAGCATACAGTCTGGAAGTGGAGGACCTGACACGGTGGTGCAGAGACAACAACCTCATCCTCAACATTCAGAAGACCAAGGAGATGGTTGTGGATTTTTTACTCTATTCATTGTATTTTATCCTAGTTTATTCTATTTTTCTCTTATTTATTCTATTCACACTACACACACCAAGACCTGGAGTAACTGTATTTCGTTCTTAACCCATCCCATGGTTTCCATGACAATAAAGCTGACTTTGAGTCGCTGTGGTGATGAGCCTTCTATTGGGTGTCCTGTGGACTAGTTTTTCTGCATCCTTTAGAGACGGGATTTGCCCTATTTTTGCAATGTTACATAGGTGAAAAAGGCAGTCCTTGAAATATGTTTAATGTGGGAGTCAAAGGACAGATCCTGATGAAAGATAACTCCCAGATTCACACACAGGCCGCCAGGCTAGCTATCTCTTTTTAGATAATAAATCTTTGTGTCTAGGTTTAGACTGCAGGTCTTCGTGCTCAATTCAGATTTTTGCTCAGATCCAATGTTTTTGTTTGGCTGTTCACATTATTTTTTTGAAAATGTGGCCTCTATCAGATTCTAGTGTGAACTGACCGTGGTTCTGAACGGACCCACATGTGCTGAAGAACAGCAACAGTACGTGGCTATACAGTTGGTTAGCAACACACAGAAGTAAACATGTAAAGTAAACATGGGGGTTACTGGAGTCCATCTTTACGGTTAAGTTATGAGCAAATGATAGGAGAAAGAGAGCCAAACTTTTTATTCTAGCTTTAATTTTGTAGAGTTATGGCAGCTGCTTCTGTACAGAGGTCCACCTCCTCTGCGTTAATGCAGAGTTGGAGCCAGGAGCCACATTTCAGGATGTAAAGGGCCACTTTTAACTACATCTGTCAGCACCTCTCCACAAGACTCTCGTGTCAAGACACTCATTGACCCATCTCCTTGAGAAACTGACGCAAGTGACATAAAAGTTGCATGAATTCCGATTTGACTGTTCTGACCACTGACTATTGCAAAACATTCCACATACTAAAGTGGCCCAAATCTGATTTGAAAAGATCGGATTCCATATGTTTTGTGCTGTTCACACCTGTCATGAAACAAACATATCTGAGTCACATATGATTGATATGATTTGGGTCACTTTTGCCTGCAGTCTGGACAAAGTCAAAGGTGTTTAGGGCCAAGACGTTTGATGAGTTTAGAAGCAGAAAACTGCAGGTCATCCATGTCTTTATGTTCTTAAGAAACAAGGAAGTTTTCTTTGTGTGACATGTACACCATGCACCCTTTAATTGAAAAATCTTTTCTCTTTACCTGGCTCTTCCTTGTCCATCTCCTCCACCTGTGGCCCCACCTCCTCCGGCTCCACCTCCTCCACCTGTGGCCCCACCTCCTCCGGCTCCACCTCCTCCACCTGTGGCTCCACCTCCTCCGGCTCCACCTCCTCCACCTGTGGTCCCACCTCACCGCTGGGGTCGCAGGGAACAAGCGTGATCTCCTCACTCTCTGCCCCAGTGCCATAACGGGTCCAGCCTGTGCAAGTTTGAAAAGTGTTGCTCACTAAAAGCCATGGGTAATTGCAAATGGCAACAGAGTCTCAATGGCAATAGCTCCACACTGTACATGAATGTGGTAGAAAAATAACTAAGATGCAATTAGTATTTTGGTAAACAAAGGTGAGGGTGCATTGGATTTATAAAAAGTCAAAAATCATACCTTCACACACATACTCATGTATGGAGCCCATTTTTTTAATGGACTCCATCGCAAATGAAGCCAAGGTGCAGCGGGGTAGAAACACCTGCACCTTGTGCTTTGCTTTGCTGGCTTTCCCCAGAAGGAGGAGAGGCTTATAGCCAGCGGCCTGAAGTTTTTCAAGCTGCAATGACATTACAGTATGTTAATGTATTGACTGTTGTATTCAATAAAGAAGCCTGCAACTATTACATGCAAGAGTGATTGTGACAGTTAAATGTTAAACAAAGGTCATCTCAATTGTCTACATACCATGACCACCATCTCGTCCTTTATTTGAGACAGGTTTCTGTTTTTTTTGCGGGAAGAGACCCACTCGTCCCGCTTTGCATCGAATCTGTCCAGTGCCTTTTTCAGGCGGGACTTTGTGGGCTGCTCCTTGTTGCAATGGGGACATATTTTCCTAGCACATGGCAGAATGCCCTCACAATGAGGGCACTTTTTGGTGGTAGGCATTACTACAACACAGACAGAAACACCAATGACAAATCATTATTTGAAGATGCTGGGAGAAAAAAGTTAATCACTCAAAACAAACTATTTTAAATTTAATATTATACTATTATTATTATCAAACTATTACACATCAACTAATAACTAAGATTACATAAATTGCTTTTCAAAATGGACAAAATTATGCTGTGTATGATACTTTTCTTAGCCTATTTTCTTGTTTAGTTAGTATTCGGCATTATTCGTTAGTAATTAGACGGTCTAATTCAGTGGTTGAGGAAGTACTCTGACTGTTACTTAAAGTGACAACGAGGAGTTTGTATTTGGTTATAAAAAAGTCTCATGTTAAGTCATGATGTTAATGTGGATGAATCTATGCTATGCTAGTGGTGGAAATGCCGACCAGTTTCGCGGACGCTGCCCGGTGGGTCATGATAATAACGCCGCCGAATCGCCGTTTATGGTCGGAAATATGGCGGTATCTGATCGTCTTCCAACCTCTGACTTTAATTCTGAATGAATGAATGAATGAATGAATGAATGAATGAAAACATTCTTGGCAAGACGTCCGTCTTGCGCCGGTCCAAGAATTTCACAGTGCGCGCAAAGGCTCATGGTAAATGTAGAGTGAAAACATTTTCCAAAACTCCTCGTTGTCCCTTTAAGCAAAAGTACCAATACAGCGATGTAAAAATACTCCATTACAACTTAAATTCTTCCATGAAAAATCCTATTACAGTAAAAGTACGTAAATATTGTGAACTTAATGTAGTTTAAGTATTGCAGCAAAAGCAGTGGTTTGATATAGACTATTATTATATGACATCATTAGATTATTAATAGTGAAGCTTCAGTATGGTTCACACCGGCCGCGCTGCAAGCCGCGGCCCTCTTGTTCACACCAGATGCTTGTTTCTCCGCGCAGGTCGTGTGTGTATTGTGTGGCCTGTGTGTGGCCTGTGTGTAGCATGTGTGTATGTGTGTAGCAGATGTGTATGTGTGTGGCATATGTGTGTGTGTGTGTGTGTGTGTGTGTGTGTGTGTGTGTGTGTGTGTGTGTGTGTGTGTCTCGCGCTCTGTTTAGATTACAAATAGGCTACAAACGTACACTTTGGACTCTGGTATACCGGTAGGTATTTTATTTTGAAAATTGCTTTTATTTTGAAAATTGACCAGATTGTTTTGTGTTTCTTTGTGTGACTTCCTGCCAGCACAAAATAGACCAGACGCAGAAACGATCGCTGCACGGCGCGAGCCGCGTCTGGTCTGAACCATAGACTGTATAAAAAAGAACTAGATTATCGTTTAACAAGGGCGCCGAAATGCGGGCTCCTTCTGCGGCTATTCGCGGCGCTTCGCCGGCCGGTGTGAACCGGGCGATGGTGGCATGACCAGAACGTCTCTGGCATGATTGACGTCACCGCCACTAATATTTCGACTGATTTCGGCCGCTTTATTTTAAAAACATTGTATCATGTCATAGTCTCTTGTGCAAAACTTACAGTGTTTACTTACAAGAAGTTAGATCCGCTGAACGGCAGCTTTGGTGCGTCTAGTGCGGGCATACGTCTTCTTCTTCTTTTCTTTTTGTGTCGTTTGCACCAAGGTGCATTAGCGCCACCTACTGCTCTGGAGTGTGAGCCAGAGTTGCTACTCCCCTACGGTTATAGGTTATCTTTCTCGAAACAAACATTCTGGCTTAACATTTAATACAAACATTCTGGTTTAAGGCATGCTCTGTGCTGGGTCTGGTCTCAGGCTGGAGTCTTTTGAGACCGTGGTGGAGAGGAGGACACTTAATAAACTGTTCTTCATCATGGACAATTATCAGCACCCCTCTTCATCATCACACAGGCTGCTACATAGCTGTCAAAGGGACAGATACAGGAAATCTTTCCTGCCACATGCCATCACACTGTATAGCTAAAAAACTCTGGTCAGCTATTTTATTATGTAGTGTATAGTTTGTTCCTATACTAGGCCTATGTTGTTATCGTCACCATGTGTAATGCTGCTATCTATCTATCTATCTATCTATCTATCTATCTATCTATCTATCTATCTATCTATCTATCTATCTATCTATCTATCTGTCTGTCTGTCTGTCTGTCTGTCTGTCTGTCTTAAATAATTTTCCCACTGAAATGGATAGTTAAAATTGACCTCAATGTTCATGATCATCTTATTTTATATATATTTTATTTTAATTTATTTTCTTATCTATCTTATTGATGTGTTTATTTGAACTCTATTTCAATCTGCTCTGAATTGTTATAAGCACCAATATTATTTCAAGATGATTTGCACTAATGCTGGATTACAGTAATGTTCACCTGGCATTCTCTTTAAATAATGTATGTAGGCCTACAGTGAAATACGTGCAACATTTGTTTACTTTTTTGTACTTTTTCAATAAAGCAAAAAAAAAAAAAAAAAAAAATAGTACTCGCTACTACGGCGATAACGTAGGCTACGTAACGTAACCATGGCGTAACCGGAGATTCACAGAATATAGTCGTAGCTGTCAATATTTTTGGGGTGTTTTGTGTTTCATGAAAGTTGATTGTAACATTTTGGTTGCCTAAAACGTTTAGATCGGCACTTGATTGTGCTAAACGACCATTCAAGGAGTCGGCTCTTCAGTTTTCCATTAAAACACATGTTGTTTTGTGGTTGTAAATCTGTTTTATATTAGCGAAATTAACATTAGCAGCTTGCCTCGTCCAGATATGGTCATTTCCGACTGTCAGACACGAGCCTCTCCCTCTAAAATACATGGGTTTGAATTTCGTTCTGTCCAGCACGAAAAAAGTCGCAAAATCGTGCTGCGGGACACGATCAATAGATTAAATTTTCGTGATGATGAGCACGAAATAGTTTCCTGTTTTTTCCTACAAAATAAAATAACCCCAATAGTTTTCTAATCATAAAATCCCTGAACCCTGCAGCAAATAAGAGGAATAAAAGCATTAGATCATAAATATGGGCGTTATGATGCCGAGAATCCCTGCATTCTTAGTGTACAGGCTTGACGTAACATTAAAAAACCCGGAAAAAACTGTTTGTTAAAAAGTTTACCTCGCAATATGAAAAATAAATGCGGACATGGATGTATTATATTAACGGGACATTCGATTCGGGGGGGGAGCAGGAAGCAGATATTAAAAATAACCATAAAATAGGTTTCTAATCACAAAATGCCTGAATCCTGCAACAAAAGGGAACAATAAAAGCATCAGATAGGACGATATGATGCTGAATATCACTTCTTAAATGTACAGGCTTGACGTAGCCTAACATTAAAGAAACGGGAGGGGGGGGCGAGTTCGATATGGCTACGATATGTAATATGATATATGAGGAATCTCTGATGATTAAAATGTTGTATTCAGTTGATGTCAAGGTTCAGAAATTAAATAAAATCAAAGCCCTTCTGTGCGCCATGGCATTTGAATGTCGTGCTTGCACGCACGAAATTAACTTCCAATTGAAATACATTAGTTTAAAATTCGTTCTGAGCAACACGAAAAAAACAAGGAAATCGTGTTGGCCAGCACGATCAATAGATTAAAATTTCGTGTCAGTTAACACGATTTCGCGTGAGACCGGGTTGTACAGAGAGACGATCCTCATGCTGCAGAGACGATCCTCATGCTGCAGAGAGACGATCCTCATGCTACAGAGAGACGATCCTCATGCTACAGAGACGATCCTCATGCTGCAGAGACGATCCTCATGCTGCAGAGAGACGATCCTCATGCTACAGAGAGACGATCCTCATGCTACAGAGAGACGATCCTCATGCTACAGAGACGATCCTCATGCTGCAGAGACGATCCTCATGCTGCAGAGAGACGATCCTCATGCTACAGAGACGATCCTCATGCTGCAGAGACGATCCTCATGCTACAGAGAGAGACGATCCTCATGCTACAGAGAGACGATCCTCATGCTGCAGAGACGATCCTCATGCTGCAGAGACGATCCTCATGCTACAGAGACGATCCTCATGCTGCAGAGACGATCCTCATGCTGCAGAGACGATCCTCATGCTGCAGAGACGATCCTCATGCTACAGAGAGACGATCCTCATGCTGCAGAGAGACGATCCTCATGCTGCAGAGAGACGATCCTCATGCTACAGAGAGACGATCCTCATGCTACAGAGAGACGATCCTCATGCTGCAGAGACGATCCTCATGCTGCAGAGACGATCCTCATGCTGCAGAGAGACGATCCTCATGCTGCAGAGACGATCCTCATGCTGCAGAGAGACGATCCTCATGCTACAGAGACGATCCTCATGCTGCAGAGACGATCCTCATGCTGCAGAGACGATCCTCATGCTGCAGAGAGACGATCCTCATGCTACAGAGAGCAGAGACGATCCTCATGCTGCAGAGAGACGATCCTCATGCTGCAGAGACGATCCTCATGCTGCAGAGACGATCCTCATGCTGCAGAGAGACGATCCTCATGCTGCAGAGACGATCCTCATGCTGCAGAGAGACGATCCTCATGCTGCAGAGAGACGATCCTCATGCTGCAGAGACGATCCTCATGCTGCAGAGAGACGATCCTCATGCTGCAGAGACGATCCTCATGCTACAGAGAGACGATCCTCATGCTACAGAGAGACGATCCTCATGCTGCAGAGACGATCCTCATGCTACAGAGAGACGATCCTCATGCTACAGAGAGACGATCCTCATGCTGCAGAGAGACGATCCTCATGCTGCAGAGACGATCCTCATGCTGCAGAGAGACGATCCTCATGCTACAGAGACGATCCTCATGCTGCAGAGACGATCCTCATGCTGCAGAGACGATCCTCATGCTGCAGAGAGACGATCCTCATGCTACAGAGAGCAGAGACGATCCTCATGCTGCAGAGAGACGATCCTCATGCTGCAGAGACGATCCTCATGCTGCAGAGACGATCCTCATGCTGCAGAGAGACGATCCTCATGCTGCAGAGACGATCCTCATGCTGCAGAGAGACGATCCTCATGCTACAGAGACGATCCTCATGCTGCAGAGACGATCCTCATGCTGCAGAGAGACGATCCTCATGCTGCAGAGAGACGATCCTCATGCTGCAGAGACGATCCTCATGCTGCAGAGAGACGATCCTCATGCTGCAGAGACGATCCTCATGCTACAGAGAGACGATCCTCATGCTACAGAGAGACGATCCTCATGCTGCAGAGACGATCCTCATGCTACAGAGAGACGATCCTCATGCTACAGAGAGACGATCCTCATGCTGCAGAGAGACGATCCTCATGCTGCAGAGAGACGATCCTCATGCTGCAGAGACGATCCTCATGCTGCAGAGAGACGATCCTCATGCTGCAGAGAGACGATCCTCATGCTACAGAGAGACGATCCTCATGCTGCAGAGAGACGATCCTCATGCTGCAGAGACGATCCTCATGCTACAGAGAGACGATCCTCATGCTGCAGAGACGATCCTCATGCTACAGAGAGACGATCCTCATGCTGCAGAGACGATCCTCATGCTACAGAGAGACGATCCTCATGCTGCAGAGACGATCCTCATGCTGCAGAGACGATCCTCATGCTGCAGAGAGACGATCCTCATGCTACAGAGAGACGATCCTCATGCTACAGAGACGATCCTCATGCTGCAGAGACGATCCTCATGCTGCAGAGAGACGATCCTCATGCTGTAGAGACGATCCTCATGCTGCAGAGAGACGATCCTCATGCTGCAGAGACGATCCTCATGCTGCAGAGAGACGATCCTCATGCTGCAGAGACGATCCTCATGCTGCAGAGAGACGATCCTCATGCTGCAGAGAGACGATCCTCATGCTGCAGAGAGACGATCCTCATGCTACAGAGAGACGATCCTCATGCTGCAGAGAGACGATCCTCATGCTGCAGAGACGATCCTCATGCTGCAGAGAGACGATCCTCATGCTGCAGAGAGACGATCCTCATGCTGCAGAGAGACGATCCTCATGCTACAGAGAGACGATCCTCATGCTGCAGAGACGATCCTCATGCTACAGAGAGACGATCCTCATGCTACAGAGAGACGATCCTCATGCTACAGAGAGACGATCCTCATGCTACAGAGACGATCCTCATGCTGCAGAGAGACGATCCTCATGCTACAGAGAGACGATCCTCATGCTGCAGAGAGACGATCCTCATGCTACAGAGAGACGATCCTCATGCTGCAGAGAGACGATCCTCATGCTACAGAGACGATCCTCATGCTACAGAGACGATCCTCATGCTGCAGAGAGACGATCCTCATGCTACAGAGAGACGATCCTCATGCTGCAGAGACGATCCTCATGCTGCAGAGAGACGATCCTCATGCTGCAGAGAGACGATCCTCATGCTACAGAGAGACGATCCTCATGCTACAGAGAGACGATCCTCATGCTACAGAGACGATCCTCATGCTGCAGAGACGATCCTCATGCTACAGAGAGACGATCCTCATGCTACAGAGAGACGATCCTCATGCTACAGAGAGACGATCCTCATGCTACAGAGAGCAGAGACGATCCTCATGCTACAGAGAGACGATCCTCATGCTGCAGAGAGACGATCCTCATGCTACAGAGAGCAGAGACGATCCTCATGCTACAGAGAGACGATCCTCATGCTACAGAGACGATCCTCATGCTACAGAGACGATCCTCATGCTGCAGAGAGACGATCCTCATGCTGCAGAGACGATCCTCATGCTGCAGAGACGATCCTCATGCTACAGAGAGACGATCCTCATGCTGCAGAGACGATCCTCATGCTGCAGAGAGACGATCCTCATGCTGCAGAGAGACGATCCTCATGCTACAGAGAGACTATCCTCATGCTGCAGAGACGATCCTCATGCTACAGAGACGATCCTCATGCTGCAGAGACGATCCTCATGCTACAGAGAGACGATCCTCATGCTGTAGAGAGACGATCCTCATGCTGCAGAGACGATCCTCATGCTACAGAGACGATCCTCATGCTACAGAGACGATCCTCATGCTGCAGAGAGCAGAGACGATCCTCATGCTGTAGAGAGACGATCCTCATGCTGCAGAGAGACGATCCTCATGCTGCAGAGAGACGATCCTCATGCTGCAGAGACGATCCTCATGCTGCAGAGAGACGATCCTCATGCTGCAGAGACGATCCTCATGCTGCAGAGAGACGATCCTCATGCTGCAGAGACGATCCTCATGCTGCAGAGACGATCCTCATGCTGCAGAGAGACGATCCTCATGCTACAGAGACGATCCTCATGCTGCAGAGAGACGATCCTCATGCTACAGAGACGATCCTCATGCTGCAGAGAGACGATCCTCATGCTGCAGAGAGACGATCCTCATGCTGCAGAGAGACGATCCTCATGCTACAGAGAGACGATCCTCATGCTGCAGAGAGACGATCCTCATGCTACAGAGAGACGATCCTCATGCTGCAGAGAGACGATCCTCATGCTGCAGAGACGATCCTCATGCTGCAGAGAGACGATCCTCATGCTGCAGAGAGACGATCCTCATGCTACAGAGACGATCCTCATGCTGCAGAGAGACGATCCTCATGCTGCAGAGAGACGATCCTCATGCTACAGAGACGATCCTCATGCTACAGAGACGATCCTCATGCTGCAGAGAGACGATCCTCATGCTGCAGAGACGATCCTCATGCTACAGAGACGATCCTCATGCTACAGAGACGATCCTCATGCTACAGAGACGATCCTCATGCTACAGAGACGATCCTCATGCTGCAGAGAGACGATCCTCATGCTACAGAGAGACGATCCTCATGCTGCAGAGAGACGATCCTCATGCTGCAGAGAGACGATCCTCATGCTACAGAGAGACGATCCTCATGCTACAGAGACGATCCTCATGCTACAGAGACGATCCTCATGCTACAGAGACGATCCTCATGCTACAGAGACGATCCTCATGCTACAGAGACGATCCTCATGCTACAGAGACGATCCTCATGCTGCAGAGAGACGATCCTCATGCTACAGAGAGACGATCCTCATGCTACAGAGACGATCCTCATGCTACAGAGAGACGATCCTCATGCTGCAGAGACGATCCTCATGCTACAGAGACGATCCTCATGCTGCAGAGAGACGATCCTCATGCTGCAGAGAGACGATCCTCATGCTGCAGAGACGATCCTCATGCTGCAGAGACGATCCTCATGCTACAGAGAGACGATCCTCATGCTGTAGAGACGATCCTCATGCTACAGAGAGACGATCCTCATGCTGCAGAGACGATCCTCATGCTGCAGAGAGACGATCCTCATGCTACAGAGACGATCCTCATGCTGTAGAGACGATCCTCATGCTACAGAGACGATCCTCATGCTGCAGAGAGACGATCCTCATGCTACAGAGACGATCCTCATGCTGCAGAGAGACGATCCTCATGCTGCAGAGAGACGATCCTCATGCTACAGAGACGATCCTCATGCTACAGAGACGATCCTCATGCTGCAGAGAGACGATCCTCATGCTACAGAGACGATCCTCATGCTGTAGAGACGATCCTCATGCTACAGAGACGATCCTCATGCTGCAGAGAGACGATCCTCATGCTACAGAGACGATCCTCATGCTACAGAGAGACGATCCTCATGCTACAGAGAGACGATCCTCATGCTACAGAGACGATCCTCATGCTACAGAGAGACGATCCTCATGCTGCAGAGAGACGATCCTCATGCTACAGAGAGACGATCCTCATGCTACAGAGACGATCCTCATGCTACAGAGACGATCCTCATGCTGCAGAGAGACGATCCTCATGCTGCAGAGACGATCCTCATGCTGCAGAGAGACGATCCTCATGCTGTAGAGACGATCCTCATGCTACAGAGAGACGATCCTCATGCTGCAGAGAGACGATCCTCATGCTACAGAGACGATCCTCATGCTGCAGAGAGACGATCCTCATGCTACAGAGACGATCCTCATGCTGCAGAGACGATCCTCATGCTGCAGAGACGATCCTCATGCTACAGAGACGATCCTCATGCTACAGAGAGACGATCCTCATGCTGCAGAGACGATCCTCATGCTGCAGAGAGACGATCCTCATGCTGCAGAGAGACGATCCTCATGCTACAGAGAGACGATCCTCATGCTACAGAGAGACGATCCTCATGCTGCAGAGAGACGATCCTCATGCTACAGAGAGACGATCCTCATGCTACAGAGAGACGATCCTCATGCTACAGAGACGATCCTCATGCTGCAGAGACGATCCTCATGCTACAGAGACGATCCTCATGCTACAGAGACGATCCTCATGCTGCAGAGAGACGATCCTCATGCTGCAGAGACGATCCTCATGCTACAGAGACGATCCTCATGCTGCAGAGACGATCCTCATGCTACAGAGAGACGATCCTCATGCTACAGAGACGATCCTCATGCTACAGAGACGATCCTCATGCTGCAGAGAGTCGATCCTCATGCTGCAGAGACGATCCTCATGCTGCAGAGAGACGATCCTCATGCTGCAGAGACGATCCTCATGCAGCAGAGACGATCCTCATGCTACAGAGACGATCCTCATGCTACAGAGACGATCCTCATGCTGCAGAGACGATCCTCATGCTGCAGAGAGACGATCCTCATGCTGCAGAGACGATCCTCATGCTGCAGAGACGATCCTCATGCTGCAGAGAGACGATCCTCATGCTGCAGAGAGACGATCCTCATGCTGTAGAGAGACGATCCTCATGCTGCAGAGACGATCCTCATGCTACAGAGACGATCCTCATGCTACAGAGACGATCCTCATGCTGCAGAGACGATCCTCATGCAGCAGAGAGACGATCCTCATGCTGCAGAGACGATCCTCATGCTGCAGAGACGATCCTCATGCTACAGAGACGATCCTCATGCAGCTGCAGAGACGATCCTCATGCTACAGAGACGATCCTCATGCTGCAGAGACGATCCTCATGCTGCAGAGAGACGATCCTCATGCTGCAGAGAGACGATCCTCATGCTACAGAGACGATCCTCATGCAGCAGAGACGATCCTCATGCTACAGAGACGATCCTCATGCTACAGAGAGCAGAGACGATCCTCATGCTGCAGAGAGACGATCCTCATGCTGCAGAGAGACGATCCTCATGCTACAGAGACGATCCTCATGCTGCAGAGAGCAGAGACGATCCTCATGCTGCAGAGATGATCCTCATGTTGCAGAGAGACGATCCTCATGCTACAGAGACGATCCTCATGCTGCAGAGAGCAGAGACGATCCTCATGCTGCAGAGATGATCCTCATGTTGCAGAGAGACGATCCTCATGCTACAGAGACGATCCTCATGCTGCAGAGAGCAGAGACGATCCTCATGCTGCAGAGAGACGATCCTCATGTTGCAGAGAGACGATCCTCATGTTGCAGAGAGACGATCCTCATGCTGCAGAGAGACGATCCTCATGTTGCAGAGAGACGATCCTCATGCTGCAGAGAGACGATCCTCATGCTGCAGAGACGACCCTCATGCTGCAGAGACGATCCTCATGCTGCAGAGACGATCCTCATGCTGCAGAGACGATCCTCATGCTACAGAGACGATCCTCATGCTGCAGAGACGATCCTCATGCTACAGAGACGATCCTCATGCTGCAGAGACGATCCTCATGCTACAGAGACGATCCTCATGCTGCAGAGAGACGATCCTCATGCTACAGAGACGATCCTCATGCTGCAGAGAGACGATCCTCATGCTACAGAGAGACGATCCTCATGCTACAGAGACGACCCTCATGCTGCAGAGACGATCCTCATGCTGCAGAGACGATCCTCATGCTGCAGAGAGACGATCCTCATGCTACAGAGACGATCCTCATGCTACAGAGACGATCCTCATGCTGCAGAGAGACGATCCTCATGCTACAGAGACGATCCTCATGCTGCAGAGACGATCCTCATGCTGCAGAGAGACGATCCTCATGCTACAGAGACGATCCTCATGCTGCAGAGAGACGATCCTCATGCTACAGAGAGACGATCCTCATGCTACAGAGACGATCCTCATGCTGCAGAGACGATCCTCATGCTGCAGAGAGACGATCCTCATGCTGCAGAGAGACGATCCTCATGCTACAGAGAGACGATCCTCATGCTGCAGAGAGACGATCCTCATGCTGCAGAGAGACGATCCTCATGCTGCAGAGACGATCCTCATGCTGCAGAGACGATCCTCATGCTACAGAGACGATCCTCATGCTGCAGAGACGATCCTCATGCTGCAGAGAGACGATCCTCATGCTGCAGAGACGACCCTCATGCTGCAGAGAGACGATCCTCATGCTGCAGAGAGACGATCCTCATGCTGCAGAGAGACGATCCTCATGCTACAGAGACGATCCTCATGCTACAGAGACGATCCTCATGCTACAGAGAGACGATCCTCATGCTGCAGAGACGATCCTCATGCTGCAGAGAGACGATCCTCATGCTGCAGAGACGATCCTCATGCTGCAGAGACGATCCTCATGCTGCAGAGAGACGATCCTCATGCTGCAGAGAGCAGAGACGATCCTCATGCTGCAGAGACGATCCTCATGCTACAGAGACGATCCTCATGCTGCAGAGAGCAGAGACGATGCAGGCAGCAGTGTTACTTGTTGAAAAAATGTTAATTACACTGCAAAAACTCAAAATCTTACCAAGAATATTTGTCTTATTTCTTGTCAAAATGTCATTTCGAGTCAAAACAAATCAAATTATACTCAAAATCAAACTTATCACATAAAAAGTAGCTTGTTTTTCACATTTTTTACTTCTTTCAAGCATATTTTCACTTGAAATTATAGAACATTTTGATAGTGGAGCAATTAAGTTTTGCTTTTGTATTACAAACAAAAAACTTGCTTTCACTGGCAGATTTTTCTACTTATTTCAATTGAAAATTTGTTTGAAAGAAGTAAAATGATCTAAAAACAACTATAGCGCCACAGGAAAAAGGACCAGAACCAGGTCTGCAGGCAGCAGTGTTGGGCACGCTACTTTAAAAATGTTGATTAGTCCATAGTTACTTGTTACTTTCCCTCCAAAAGGAACTGAGTTAGTAACTGAATTACTCCTAATTATTGCGTTACTTTTAAAAAAAATGCTCAACTATGTCAGATTACTTGGACTCGCCCCTATAACCTCCTGTTTATCTGGAACTAACCAGCTCACTCAGTATTACTACTAATAATTAATAATAATTAATACTGAGTGAGTTGGTTAGATGAACAGTTTTTTTCTGACTAGTTGATGGACTGACAAAAATTCTTGATCTAAGTTACAGAGCACATTTTATTGTCAGTAACTGTAACAGCGTTATAACGGGGCAAACAGTAACTATTTGGATTACTGTTACTGAAAAAAGTATAGTAACGCTGTTATTGTATTTCTTAACGCCGTGGTGAGCAGGTTTTTATCTCCACACAGCTTTGGTACGTTCATGTCTAGAAAACTGGACTTCAGTTTGTTTCTACTGTAACAAGGACAAAAACTAATTTAGCATCTTAATGATCTAGTTTGATGACGAGCAACCTCGGCTAATCCGACCGGTTTCCAGCTGTTTCCAGCTGTTGTCGCTGCAGACGCAGCTGGAGACGAGCGATTAAAGAACCTGACATTTACATTTGTATTCTTTTCTCAGGAGGCGGTGGAGACCAGAGCAGAGCTAAAACCTTCACTGTGACGTCGTTGATTTAAGATGTGTTGTGTTTACAGCTCGTTGTGCTGCCCCCTAGTGGAGAGAAACAAGACGAATGCAGCTTTAAAGGATCGTCGCATCAGAGGTTATCAACTGATTTCCATTCATTTTAATATGAAAATCAATTATCAGACTCTTGTGTAATCCTTCACGGCCCAGATTAAGTCTCTGTATTCACTTTCTTTCTATTTGTGTGTCTTTTTTTTGTTGTGGTTGTTGTTGTTATTCCTGTTTTGGGGGAAATGCAGCGCAGACTTTTCAAATCAATCTGCATTAAAACTGCATGATCGAGCATAAAATAATGTGACACTTCTGAATATAAATGCAGACGTGAAACATGAATGGAACGCATCGACTGCCTGGGAAAAAAAACTATTTATTTATATTTATTTATCAGGAAATCTATAGGAGCTAAAGAGGCTGAAGGTTTTTTATTTGTTGTTTGGTTTAAATACAAATTTAAGAGACTTTTTCTCTCTGATCAAAACAGGATTCTTGGTGAAACACAGACTTGTTGTCATTTCTTAGACAGAATAAACACAGAATAAACATATATATATAAAAAGTGACATAAATAAATATGAATTCTTCCTCCTGCAGCTGTAAAATATAAAAATAGACTCAACACAGGTTTCATCTCCGTCGTGTGACACCTGACGGCTGATGTTGCACCTGTGCAGCTTCCTGCTCCGAGATGAGAAACTAACAACAACAACACAACAACAACTGTCCAATTCACACACTGGCTGCTCAGTGTGTGTCCATCGTCAGTGTTTACAAGCCACATGCAGGACAGAAGGAGGAGCCGCGGTGTGTTTGTTGTGTTGTGTTCTGTTGTGTTGTGGGGCTGGAGGCACAAACCACCAGGGGGCATTGTGTATTCAGTATTGCACCGGGACAAAAAAAAAAAGAAATTACCATAGACGCAAAGCAGGGAAACAGGGAAAGAGGGAAAGAGGGAGAGCGGTGCATTGTCACTAACTGGCCTCCAGTGAAACGCTGTTGACAGGCGGAGGAAGAGCTGCAGGTTCCAGTGAGCAGTCTGTGCACTCTGCCGAGGAGGAGGAAGATGAGGAAGAGGCCGCCGCCGACCAGAAGAGCCCAGTCCTCGTCTTTAATTAAGTATCTGAAACATCAATTTAAATGTAAATATCGGCGCTGCAGCGCCACTCATGCGTAAATTAGAGGGTTGGCCCAGCCACGCTTCCCTCTCTCTCCCAAGTCCCTCGCTCACTTACGCTGACATCTGCTCACAGCTGCTCGGCCCGGGGCCGGCCCACCCCCAGCACACACACACACACACACACACACACACACACACACACACACACACACACACACACACACACACACACACACACACACTACTCATATTCACAACATTTTACAGGCACTTTTACTGTTGTAACCTTAAAGTTGCTGCATCTTGTTTTTCCATTGATGATA
The DNA here is from genome assembly GCF_045865225.1 of Trachurus japonicus. NCBI lineage: Eukaryota > Metazoa > Chordata > Actinopteri > Carangiformes > Carangidae > Trachurus > Trachurus japonicus. The sequence goes on along the minus strand of NC_140919.1, from coordinate 2,831,882 downwards.
TGTTTCATCACACAGTGACCACATGACCACACCATCCACAGCCCAGTGTAACACACACACTAACACAACCACACACACACACATTTATATATATATATATATATAAAAAAACATATAAATAAACATATATGTGTGATTAATAATATTAAAATGGCTCCACACAGATTACAAATATTTCTCAGAGATCAAAGATATCTCAGTGATTGATAAAAAAATGTAACAGGTAAATCACTCAGAGAAACCAAATCCTGCAAGTTGTTGTTGGATGGATGGTGTTGTCCAGGTGGTGGTGAGGGGGCGGGGCTTAGTTGTGACATCACAAAGTGACAGGAAGTCCTGACGGCTGGTTTTAAGGCTCAGTTTCTGAATACAGGTTGTGTGCATTTCTCTGTGGACTGAGGCTTTGATACTTTCACAGTATTAATATAGAACCTAGAGCTGCTTTATAATCACACTACACATGGACATCTACCTTTATACTGTATGGAGCTTTAACACAAACATCTACCTTTATACTGTATGGAGCTTTAACACAAACATCTACCTTTATACTGTATGGAGCTTTAATACAAACATCTACCTTTATACTGTATGGAGCTTTAATACAAACATCTACCTTTATACTGTATGGAGCTTTAATACAAACATCTACCTTTATACTGTATGGAGCTTTAATACAAACATCTACCTTTATACTGTATGGAGCTTTAACACAAACATCTACCTTTATACTGTATGGAGCTTTAACACAAACATCTACCTTTATACTGTATGGAGCTTTAACACAAACATCTACCTTTATTTTGAAGGAGCTTTAACACAAACATCTACCTTTATTTTGAAGGAGCTTTAACAAAAACATGGAAACATAAATCTGGGTCAAACTCTCTCTGAACCTCTAACTCTTCCTGTACCTTGATGACAGAGCTGTGATGTGAACCGAGCTTTACACATCCTGTTCACACACACACACACACACAGTATCTGCCTGCATGTAAACAGTTACAGTGTGTGTGTGTGTGTATGTGTGCTCGCCCTCCTTCTGGATGCAGCCGAGTGGCACGACTGGCCTTTCTCCGTCCGTCCGTCTGGCCCATCAGGACACAGCTCATAAAGAAGAAGGATGATTTAATGGAGGAGTGGAGGAGGCGATCTCTCCTTACTGCCCCCCCCCCCCCTCCCCCCTCCCATCTCGTTGCCACGGAAGAAGACAAAGCCGGCCTGCTGGATCACCTCACACTGCAAAAACTCTAAATCTTTCCAAGAATATTTGTCTTATTTCCTGTCAAAATGTCTCATTTCTAGTCAAAACTAATCTCTTTCCACTTAAAATAAGACTCATCACCTAAAAAGAAACTTGTTTTTAGATCATTTTCACTTGTTTCAAACACATTTTCAATTGAAATAAGTAGAAAAATCTACCAGTGAAAGCAAGTTTTTTTGTGCTTGTAATAAGAAAGAAAAACTTGCTCCACTATCAGATTTTTCTACTTATTTCAAGCAAAGATATGCTTGAAAGAAGGAAAAAGTGTCTAAAAACAAGCTGCTTTTTAATGTGACGAGTCTTATTTTAAGTAGAATGAGATTTGTTTTGACTAGAAATGACATTTTGACTAGAAATAAGACAAATATTCTTGGTAAGATTTGGAGTTTTTTGCAGTGCACTAACCCTGAGCGAGTGGAGGCTGATTAACCAGCTCACATTCAGTCGTTTGAGGGCGAAGACGTGAGAGTGCGGCGCTGACAATGTGTCCAATGTCTGTCTTTGTGCCCCCTGCACCCCCCCTCCCCCTCCACCAAGGTGTATTAGAGGATGACACCGCGGTCGGTGGGTGTAATGCCTCCGGAGGATCAGACTCCACTAGTGTTCTTCAATCTGCAGCTGCCAGTTTGCTGATGGCTTGTTAGCGGCGGCTGAAGGAATTAGGATCGACGTGTTCGCTCTGCAGAACAATGTAGCTTTTTAAAACGCCTCAGACGCCTCAGACGCCTCAAACGGCGCCGCCATAAACGTGCTAATCGGTTCGACGGCGCTAATCTGAAGTCAAGAGATTTCAACAGGTCGGCGCGTTTCCGTCGGGATTTTTTATTTTAATTTTTTTATTCTGAGGGTGGAGGCTGTTAGAGCTCTGACCTTCAGAGCTTTGGAGCTGAATTAGCGGCTGTATTCTGCCGCTCAGACACGATTGTTCTTCATGAATACAATATCTTTTTACACACAAAAAAAAAAGGAACAATGGCCTGGAAGCCGATCACATCCTGAGGTATTAAACCGTTTCTATTGTCATTGGACACCACTGATCCCAGGTCTGTGCTGCTGCTGCTGCTGCTGCTAGTGGTCGTATCTCATCTGTGGAGAAATGAACAGAAACAGAAACACAATAAAACTTCAAATTCAACCAAAAGAACTGTGAAAGTCTGACGGTCGGACGGTTTTTAAAGTGGAGTGTTGTGTTTGTATCTGTGTTGGACACGCTGCGTCTGTGTCCTCGTCAAACCCACTCATGGACAAATGGCTCCAATGAGCTGAGACTTTAATTAATGGTTCGTATTCTGATTTTAACCAACAATACACAGAATAAGTAATGTCCATCGTCCATCGATCTGTTGGTTTGACTGACAGGAAGCAGAATCTATACACAGAGACATGAAGTGATGAGTTACAGCTAAATAAAATGTAACTTTATATAACTTATAATGTGGAGTTATTATTGCATTAGACTGAAGACACCTGCTGCTCTGCTGAAGCTCGTGGAGATGGAGGTAAAAAACACATTAACTTTCAATGAAGACAGAAATAAAGTGACATATGAGACAAACATGTGATGATATGATTGACTTTACGACAGAAACAAACAGTTGGAGGAAGATTTAACTTGAAGTCGATGACTTGAGGAACCTCAACCTGCTGAATGACATTGTAGTTGTAGCCGTGGATACATGTCGTCTACATTTCTATATGTCGGCACAGCAGAAGACGATAGAATTTGTACTTTGTGTGACATCCAAGAGGCGGAGAATGAAATTCATTTTGTGTTCTACTGTCCTTTCTACGACTTTATAAGACAAAAACTGTTTAGTAAGGTGGTTGGATGATGTTGAGGAGATACATTTTCTATTTCAGTTGAAAATATTTGCATTTTCTTTATTTCTTGGAAAGGCCTGAGACGAGGAGCGACGTACAGACGAGAACTGAAAGAAATATTGAGTTGTTTATTTATGTGTCACACTTGTGTGGCGGGTAATACCAACAGGAAGGACTGTCAAGGTTTTCATTAAACGTGTCCAAAATGTGTCCTGTAATCCCATATGGGACGGGCCACAATGTTGGTATGACATGAAAATAAAATCATTCATTCATTTTCCTCTTTTCTTTTCTAATTCAGCTCATTTAGTCTATCATTATTATTCTGAAGCTCACTTTTATTACAGTTACTGTCAGTAGCTACTTTCATTAGGACTGTTGGTGTTGTTGGTAGAGATACGTCCACATCAACAGCCAATCACAGACAGCTGACGGTGATAGCTCAAGAGGTTTCATTTGTTTTAGTGAGTTGTCTGTATGAGTGTGTGTGTTTATGTTTCACTTTGTGCAATGGTAAAAACTGTTAATCACCAACCAACACCAATCAGACTGTAATTACCGTTTTTTATGTAAACTTGTCGCTGGGACATTAAATAAGTTTAAAAATCAGGATGATCAATTCATACAAACCAGGATTACAGTGCAGAACAGTGTCAAGTTGTAGCCTGTACATTAGTTAATATGCGTATATTAACTAGGGTTGACCCTGGACAGTCGACGATTGGTGACGTGAATGAGATAGGAAAACTCAACATGATTCAACGATTAGTCGACTAAAAGCAAAATCTGACGAATCAGATTCAACTATGAAAGTTTTTAGTTGAGGAAATCCCTTTCAAACCTTATCAACCTGCTGTATTCATGTTAACAGGGGCGTTTCTAGACACTCTGGGGGTCCCCGGGCAGCAAGAGGAACCTTGGAGCCCCTCCCTTGTCCCAATTTGTTTTTAACAAAAACCGCTTCTACTCTTCCAGAACATTAATAACAACAGAGGGCCGGATTTACTAAGATCCCAGATAGCGGGCGCTATATTGTTTGCTCCCGCTATAATATTGCGTGTTTGGTTAGTGCACGCAAAACAGGTGATCTACTAAGAGTAACCCGCTAAATGAAAACACGTGCAAACCGCAATATGTAAATGAGGGTTTTGCGCGTCGTAATCGTTTCCGCCATGGAGAGTGTGGACAGAGAGCTGGACGGACGAAGGGACAGAATGACATTTGATCCGATGCGTACAGTGACAGCACGTGTGTTCATCTCTCTCGCGCTCTGTTTAGATAAATAAACACAAATCGCTACAGGGCCCAACTCGTCATATAGTGACGAACAGGCAGCAGCTGCAGCGACAATCACACACCTATAATATGTGTGTGTGTGTGTGTGCCGCCCATGATCGAGTGGATTAATAGAGAGCTCAGGTGGGACACACGGATCTAAACGCTCTGACCACTGACCAGAGGGATCAAAGACGGGTGAAGGCAGCGGTGACGTGTCCCAGTCCGGGACCGGGACTGAGAGTCGGAGCTGAGCAGCCAGGTGAGAGGAGAGGAGAGGAGAGGAAAGGAGAGGAGCGCACTGCAGGACAGACGTGTGCCGTGCGTAACGGCGCGTAAATGACTTTTAACACGGCTGAAAAACTGTTACAGAATTACCCAGACGTGAGGAAATGCAGAGATGTAAGATCACGGGGCTCTGACAGGTATCAAATCAATAAACGCATACGTTTTGGCGAAGTTGTATCAGTTAGTACATGGTTTCAGACGTGGTGAATAAAGACGCAAAAACAGCCACCGCAATCTCTTCCTGGTTTGGTAAATCACATTGCACGCGCTAAATAAATCTATTTGCATCTACTCCTCCCAGTATTTTGCACGTTCTGGCTGAAACGCCCATATTTACATATTCATCAAGGCAAACACGCTAAATGGATCGCACGTGCTATTCTGCCCGTGTGAGGGACGCAATCCTCGGTGCGTCTGGTTAGTAGATCAGGTTCCACGTGTGTTTGCGCGTGCAATCACGTTTGCACACGTTTTAATACACGCAAAGCTTTAGTAAATCCGGCCCAGAATGTACATAACTCCTCCTGAATAAGTTTCCTCCATGTTTCATTTGTTGTTGTGTCTGAAGAGTTTCCATCATGTTGTCATTGATATGGACCAATGTCAGCCGTCCCTTGGGGGGGGGGGCTTCCAGCTCAGTGCCCCCACCTGCCCTGTTTAACGCCTCTATAGACCGAATCTCCTTGTTGTTTACATTCTACTTCCGGGTAGAAAACCAACACGTAATTTGAATGAGATCAATAGTAACGAACGAGAGTTTAGCTATATATCATATTTTTCACGCTCTATCACCGTTTAGACAAATCTGAAATGATTGAAGAAACATTACTATTTCTGTGTGTGTGTTTTGTGTTGCTATGTGTTGTATTTATTGAGTTTGGGGGAATCACAGTGTCTAGAAAGCATCAGTGGCTCAGCTGACAGGGACAGCTAACGGTAGCTAAGCTAACGGCGGTAGCTAAGATAACATCAGGACGTCAGCTGATAAAACCCTCTCGTTGTGGGACACGACATGAAACTACTCCAGTTAGCTCAGTCATGTTGGAACTCAGATATCCGCTGGAGAAAATATTTTTTCATGGAGCGTTTATTGAGTCACTGAGTTATTAAAGTTAAACAGGTAGCTAACCGTTAGCCCGGCTAATCTCTGATAACCATGACTAATTACAAAAATGTGCACACGTAAATAGTAATGTTTGTCCAATCATTGGTTTTATAAACTTTACAAACATCAGATTAGTCTAAACAGTGAAATAGTAACATGAAAAATTTGATATATATAGAGAAACTCTCACTATTGTTCTCATGCTGGTTTTCTACCCGGAAGTAGTTGTAAACAACAAGGAGATTCGTCCTATAGTGAGTTATTGTTTATATAGTGTAAATGTTGAGTTGTGTCAAATCAAAGACTGAACTAAACTAAACTTAACTTTTCCTGACTGCCATCCAGGTTGATTTTGTTTTTTTCTAATTTTGTTGTAAAAGACTACATGCACTCAGCACGTGCACACATCAGTTGTGCGCTCCGTCACCTCCAGCAGCAGCAGCAGCAGCTGTATTATAACTGGGATCTTCTTCTACATTTCAGAACACGCTGCTCAGCACCTCCCGAGCCGGAGCCATGAACGAGAGCCTTTGGCCCGCAGCACTTCCAGTCACTGAGAGCGAGTGAGTGAGTGAGTGAGTGGGGGGGATTTGTGGCAGCGAACCAACCAGCAGCAACACAACACGACTGACTGCTGGAGCCCGTGTCCCTGCAGCGGCGGCGCCCAACTGGCAGCCGTCAGCACGATGCTGCTGCAGCGGCGGCGGCGGTGGCTCCTGCTTTGGAGGACCACCCTCGCCTCGCCACGCTGAGTAATTCCCCTGTCATCGCCGCTCCACACACGCTCCGCACCTCCACGCCGGCTGGCATGGCTCCCCGTGCACATCCTTAGTCAACAGGATTAAGCTTGCTTAGTGTGAGCTCTCCGGGATCACCTATACTCCACATTATACACTCACAATGCTGGCTCGCCACTTTGGCTACAACAGCCTGCTTCTTTCTTTTTTTTTTTTTTTAACTCCCCTCCTCCTCCTCCTCCTCTTCCTCTTTGAATCGGGAGCATGTGAATGTGGTTCCCTCGAGCACAGAGCAGAGGATTGAGTGGTGACAGAGGCCAATCACAGCACATCCTGGCCTAAATGGGGAGATCTGAGCTAATTTGCTGTGCTATTTATAACTCGGGATTAATAGAGAAAAAAGAAAAACGTTGGCTGGGTTGTGTTGTTAGATTGTTGCACAGTGAGACTGGTAAAGACTAATAATAATAATAATAATGAGAAGAAAAGGCCCAGTAAAACCAGCAAGACTGAAAACCACATCAAGCTGGTAACACTGCTCATTTAGTGTCACTAAATATTCTCATTAGTAACAAAATGAATTTTGATTTGTTTTGTTTGATTGCATAAATGCCACACTCGCTTGATTAAATTCTCTCCGTGGTGTTTGACGCACGCTGTAATTTTAACCAACGAGCACAGTTTTTGCACAAAGTGACATTTCGTCTGCGTTTCCCAGAACAGGAAGTGTTGTTGTCATGTGAACGATGATGAAGACCAGTCGTGTGTCACAAAAAAAAAAACGGATTAAAAGGATGAACTGCGTCTTCTTCTCTCTCATTTCACTTCCCTCGTTCTTTAGAGGCGTTTACATTCAGGTGGACGCTGCAGAACGTCATCAACATCTGTCTCCAGATGTGGAACACAACAGAGCTCTGCTACAGATGTTAGCACGCTAACAACCAGCGCCGACCCGTCTCCCGTCACGACGCATCGTAACTGTGAACTAACAATGATTTAATTGGTTCGTGTTTAGGGAGCATTTCCTATATTGTCTCTCTAGTCTTTATACAGGTGACCGCTGGTTCGACTCCCAACCATAAACTGCATGTCTGTTCCCCTCATCATCTCTCCATGTTTCCTCCAGGTAAGAAACCATCAAAACAAACCCAAACCAGAACTTACAAACAGCCACTTTAAAGATATAACATGTAACAGTAACACTTTATAATAAGTACACACTATTAAGCATTAGTTAAGCATTAATAAATACTGAATTCATCATTTATAACACATGAATACTCATTAATATGTAGTTTATAAATACAGTTAGTGCTGATCAATGATGAGTAAAACATTTTCTTCTGTGTTTATAAACTCTATTCATGTGTTATAAATGATGAATTCAGTATTTAAAGCTTAACTAATGCTTAATACTGTGTACTT
>NC_140919.1:2765423-2823867 GCF_045865225.1 Trachurus japonicus | reverse complement strand
ATTATAAAGTATTACCATAAGTAAGTAAGATGTTTGCTATTAGATTTTTTTTGTTGATGAAATCAAAGTGGAAAACAAACAATGATTCACCTCAGATGGGGGTTGGGCGGGGTGGGGGCTAGACCAGCAGTCAGCAGGTTTCTGTAGGTAGCCTACAACAAAAACACAAACACAAATTTCAGACTGTTCACATGTATTTAGTGACATTTAGGGAAGAGTACCGAATCCGTTCCCACAATTGTATTGATACACATAAAATCAAATGGTACCACACTTCGGTACCTGAACGCACCGTCGTGTCTGTGAGAGAGCTGTCTTAACCCGACCAGACACACTGGGGTGAACTACATACTTATACTTATATACTGAGTATATATGCGTTATAAATGAAGATTTCAGTATTTATTATTGCTTAACTAAGTGTTACCCATGTAACTTTTCCGTATTAAAAAGTCTTTATGTTATATTTTCTCTTCAGTTGCGTCGTCACATGATCTCACCATGTGCAAAAAGTTTAATGCACGTCCGTGAACATCATTTCAGTCTAGTGAGATTGATTTTTATTGGCTGTGATAGTGAAGTGAACAACTTCCATCATCAAAATGCATCTTTTTCTATTGTTTTGATTAAGAGATTCCTTCATCTTTTTCTTCTTTGGACTCTTTTTATTTTATGTAAAGGGACAACGAGGAGTTTTGGAAAAGTGAAGTGTTTCCACACTACATTTATGAGCCTCCGCGCACCGTGAAATTCTTTGACCGGCGCAAGACAGACTCATGTTTTCATTCATCAAGAATTAAAGTCAGAGGTTGGAAGACGATCACATACCGTCGTAGTTCCCACCATAAACGGCGATTCGGCGGCGTTATTCTCATGACTCGCCACGAAACCGAAAGTAAAGAAACGCTGGTCGGCTCGCCCAGCATTTCCACCACCACTAATAATAACAAAATAACCATAGAGACAAAACCATATATTTATCGAAAATGGGCCCATTAACAAGCGTGGGTAGCGTAGACTACGACGAGACTTTTTTTTATAACCAAATAGAAACTCCTTGTTGTCCCTTTAATCACTTTTAAGTTAAATAAACGTGAAATATATAAATAAAGGATTTCATTCCTGTTAATGTGGAAAGTTACAAAACAGCATTGTATTAGAGAATAGATGGACTTTAGTGTCTGTGCATGAAGCTCAGTGTATATGATGAGACACCTGACTGAGCCTCTGGTCTCCATGGATAAAAAAGAAAAAAAAAAAATGTGTTAAATAATCCAGTGTAGACGTGATTTGTGCCCGTCACTCTGCTCCATTTAACCTCCTCCTTTATTATCAGGGCGATACGTTACTTCAGAGCCAACGTGCTCCAATAACAAAGCAGCACTTGAGAGTCTCAGCCTGACCTTCCAGTCCGGTGATTTTCCCCTCACTGAATCCTTGGGAAAGCTCTCCTGACTAAGTATTTTGGTATTAAATTGTACCTCGATGCCATTTGTGTCACATTATAAAATGCTGGCGGTACAGAATGTCATTTGGTAGAATCGGGGGCATTTGCTCCAGAAAATTAATGCGGTTTCCTCCAGGAGCTCTGTCTCTTTCTCCGGGCTTGTATTTCATCGGAAATGAAATGCCCTTCTCCCGGCAGCTCCCTTTTGACAAGAGTAATATTTAATGAATAGGACTATTATAAACTTCTAGGTCTTAGGGTATATTTCTTGGTAACGAATAGGCGCGCAGACATGACGGCGTATAGAACGTTAACCTGGTCGGGTGTGTATCACAGATCAGTCAGAAAAGGCTGTGAAATGCTCCAGTGTTGACTCTAGTATACACAATATTAAGTCCTGCACTGCAAAAACTCAAAATCTCACCAAGAATATTTGTCTTATTTCTAGTCAAAACTAATTTCATTATACCTAAAATAAGTATATTTATACATATACATACATAGTTATTCATTAAAAAGTAGCTTGTTTTTAGACACTTTTTACTTTTTTCAAGCATATTTTCACTTCAAATAAGTAGAAAAATCTGATAGTGGCAAAGTGATTGAAATTCTGTGTTTATCCTGCAGAAAGGAAGTAAAACACTGCAAAATGCGAATACAACACTGCGAATATTTGTCTTTTTTCTAGTCAAAATGTCATTTCTAGTCAAAACTAATCTCATTATACCTAAAATAAGTATATTTATACATATAGATACATAGTTATACATAACAAAGTAGTTTTTTTTCTTATATTACAAGCACAAAAAACTTGCTTTCACTGGCAGATTTTTCTACTTATTTCAATTGAAAATTTGTGGTAATGATCTAAAAACAAGTTCATTTTTAGGTGACGGGTCTTATTTTAAGTGGAAAGAGATTAGTTTTGAGCTAGAAATGAGACATTTTGACAAGAAATAAGACAAATATTCTTGGAAAGATTTTGAGTTTTTGCAGTGTGTTGTTTCTGCATGTGCAGGAGTGCGGTTAATTACCACCGTGATAATTAGATAACACGCATACATCCATATACGGTACAGTACGTAGGTAGTACAGCACGTGGGAGCGGATCTTTCTGCCAGGAAACAACGCGCGTCGTCGTGTTTATTCGACATGTGGGTGAAATTTTTCTGCCAGTTCTCAATAAGCATGTGCAAATATGTGCTCTGTGCACGGTGGGCATACTGTGTGTGTTTGTGCTCGCCGCCTGCAAACATATGCTCCGGCGTTTGTCTACGACGTGCACGCTGGTGGTGGCGGCCTGGCAGCTCCTCCGCACACACACACACACACACACACACACACACACACACACACACACACATCTACAGAATCTGTGTGTTTGTTCATGAGTCTGTAGGAGGATAATAGCCATCACATGGTCTCAAGTTAATTTCCCATGTAAATAGCACACTGCTGTTTAATCACACAGAAACCAGACAGAAATGGAGCATGTCTGCGCCGTTCATACATAATGAAGTCAAGGTTTTGCAAAGCAAATGCAGTTTTTTTTTTTTTTTAAACGCAAATAAAGAGAAATTCACCTGATTTCAGTGGAAGTGAAAAGAAACAGAGTCACGGTGGAGATAAGCGAGAGCTGCTGCCTGATGGACAATTACCGTCCTGCAGGAGATAAAGAGTTTAAAATTAAAATCCAGCTCTCATGTTTCTCACTGGATCCAGTTTACACACATCAGACAACTGCTGAGTGTTATTACAGGTCTGGGTTGATTCAGTGCTGTTGGGGCGCCAGTAGGGGGCGTCGCATTTTGTCTTATTCACGATATTATCCACCAGTCATCTGTGTAAGTTTGGGTTTTTTAGCAACATGAAGGTATAAAATGAGTTCATAGAGAAGTTTTCTGTTCACATGTTTCAGAGCAACATGTGCAAATTGTGTCACATTCAGAGTTCAATAAGTAAAGAGAAGCAACACTGACTTTACTAAATGTAATCAAGTTGTTTTTCAGCTCGTTCCTCTACACAAAGGGTTTAACGTTTATTATTTGTCAACTATATAATATCAGTGTTATGTCAGAGGAGGTCACAGCCTATAGTGGCTGAAATAACAATTACAAAAACAAATTCACGCACTCTCAGTTTCAGGGGCTTCCGTAGATTTGACAACAATGGCTAAACAGAAATATATTTCCACTAAAACAACAAACTAAACATCGGCCGCTGGGACAAACTGAACCAGGATCTGATCAGAAAGATTTTTAAAGTCTGTCAAATTAGTTTGTTGTTGTCACAAGCAACTCAAAAGTATTTTTCATGCTGCATTCACGTGAAATTTGGCAGACGGCAGACGGACGGCAGCCAAAACAATACACGTGACAATGTGTTGTCATGGTGATGTGGTATTGTTTTACCGTCTTTCTCTGGACTTCTGTGACTAAAATGACATCTGGTTTGTTAGCGACGGCCGTCTGCCCGACTGCAGGTGAATGCAGCATCAGTGTAACGCTCCATTCCTCCTCACTGCGTTACCGCGGTGACTTTTCACAGACGCCACCTGCACCTGAGCAACACCACATGGCAGCAGCACCGAGCTTACCCGCTCCATGGAGATATGAATGATATGAACGGCTCATTCAGAGCTGAAAGGAACACTTCACTTTGTTGATGGGGGGATTACTGATTAATGAGAAACAGACTTTTGAACCAAATAATCAATTTTCCTGAATAGATAACAGGAGAAGTTACACAATGTCCATTTAAAGTAGCTATTTCGTGTCAGATGAAACAAACTGCTGGACATCGGCTTGGTGGCATTTGGACACAAACACTAAAACATGGCCGACACCAGAAACCCTGACAGGAAGCTCTCACACCTGCTGCCGATGACTGAGCGTGTGCAGAGAGGAAGAGGAGGAGCACTGCAAAAACTCAAAATCTTTCCAAGAATATTTGTCTTATTTCTTGTCAAAATGTCTCATTTCTAGTCAAAACTAATCTCTTTCCACTTAAAATAAGACTCATCACCTACAAACTTACTTGTTTTTAGATCATTTTCACTTGTTTCAAACACATTTTCACTTGAAATAAGTAGAAAAATCTGCCAGTGAAAGAAAGTTTTTTGTGTTTGTAATAAGGAAGAAAAACTTGCTCCACTATCAGATTATTTTAAGTGAAAATCTGCCTGAAAGAAGGAAAAAGTGTCTAAAAACAAGCTGCTTTTTAATGTGATGAGTCTTATTTTAAGTAGAATGAGATTTGTTTTGACTAGAAATGACATTTTGACTAAAAATAAGACAAATGTTCTCGGAAAGATATTTGATTTTTTTGCAGTGTGTGGCGGGTGCACGTGTCGCCGGGTCGCTCGGTCACGCCTCGGCTCGCCACTGACCCCTCCTCGTCCTTCACACCGAGGGGCCGGGAGCAGCAGCAGCAGCAGCAGCAGCGATGGCGGTAGCAGCAGCAGCGTCGGCTTAAAACCGCCAAATCATAAAAAAAGCCGCGGCGGCGAGCTCTAGTGAATTACGAGGAAATATGGCCTTCCTTTACAGCGGGGGCCGTGAATGAAGCCATAAAATTATGAGCAGTTTTTATGATGGCCCATTGAAGTAGGATGCTTGTATATTGATGGTTCACAGGCTGTATCCCTCTTCCCCCGTGCGGTGGAGGAGCTGACAACGGCGCCCCTGTGTAACTATTTTTCATGCATTTAATATATTAATTATCCGGTAAATGTTCCCCAGGCAGTGCTTGGGATAGCAGGGAATGACAGCTTTCCGATGAAGCTCCCGGGTTGGCCCATCAGGCCGCAGTGTATTACGTGGGAAAGGTCAGAGCGGGGTTAATGTAACTTTTTATTTGCTGATTTTTCATACGCAGAGAGAGAGAGAGAGATGGAGAGGTGGAGGTGAGGGAGGGAGAGAAGGAAGCGTGGTTATTTTAGGAAGAAGAGGAGGAAGACAGAGAGGTGGGAGGGACAGAGCGCCAGAGATAACACCCAGGTTTTTATTATTGTGTTTGGGTCCAGATTTTTTTCTTTTTTTTGCCGTCCTGGTCTGATATTCCTGCCCAACTCCAAACGACACAAACACTGTAAAAACTCAACATCTTTCCAAGAATATTTGTCTTATTTCTTGTCAAAATGTCTCATTTCTAGTCAAAACTAAACTCTTTCCACTTTAAAATAAGACTCATCACCTAAAAATGAACTTGTTTTTAGACAGCGGTGGACAGTAACGGAGTAAATTTACCTGAGTACTTAAGTACATATCCAGAGGATTTGTACTTTACTTGAGTATTAGATTTCTTTGGTACTTATTACTCTTACTTGAATACATTTCCAAGACAAATATTTTTTATACTTTTACTGGAGTTAATTAGTAGGAAGGCTGAAAAGTACTGGTTACTTTCAGGTCTTTTTCTAAAATCCTATTGGACACAAGCTGTGTTTGTCTGTGAAGGAAACCCTAACCCCTAAAAGCAGCACATCAGTGCAGCTGCTTTCAAAGAGTTCATTCTCACTAACAAGAGTTAAAAGCTCCTTACATTCATTTACAAACAATTAGTCATTCATTGATGTGAAATATGTGAAAAAAAAGAAATTAACTCTTACTCTTCCCTAAAATGAATTTAAAAGCATGTACTTTTGGATACTTAAGTACCTTTAAAAGCAAGTACTTTTTTACTCTTACTGGAGTAACATGTCGACTGAGCTACTTTTACTTGTAACGGAGTAAATTTTGACCAGTAGTATTTGTACTCTTACTCAAGTACTCTGTCCATCTCTGTTTTTAGATCATTTTCACTTGTTTCAAACAAATTTTCACTTGAAATAAGTAGAACAATCTGCCAGTGAAAGCAAGTGTTTTGTGCTTGGAATAAGGAAGACATAGTTCACTTTCAGATTTTTCTACTTATTTCAAGTGAAAATCTGCTTGAAAGAAGTCAAAAGTGTCTAAAAACAAGCTACTTTTAATGTGATGAGACTTATTTTAAGTAGAATTAGATTTGTTTTGACTAGAAATGACATTTTGACTAAAAATAAGACAAATATTCTTGGTAAGAGATTTCAGTTTTTGCAGTGTAACACACATATAAACAACAGACAGTAGCTTGTGGCTGTGTGACAAGAGAGGAACTGATAGGTGGAGAGGGAGAAAAAAATAAAATAAAAATAAAGCATTACTTGGGTGTAAGTCACTGATTGTCTGCAATCATCCATATCCCACCTTCACATCCCATCCCAAATCAATTCTTGATCAATTTCATGCCAGGGAAATAAATCATTTCTCCAAAATGGAGAACATATTCAGTTTGATCATTTGTGCTCTTCCAGAAGTAATTAAACTGCTGGGTGGAATAACTGAAAAGATTACAGTGCTGCTGCTATGCCAACTATTTCTTCCCCCTCTACAATTTTAGATTATGATGCTGGAAGTATCTCTTTCAAACGTGGATATGAGAAGGAAAAGGAAACACACACACACAGAAGAAAAAGAAGAAAAACTGACTTTTTTTTAATCACCATATGCAGCCGCACTAATTCAGGTGCTCTGAAGTGCTGTCAAGAAACAATTGAGTGGAGAGTCGAGTTGAAATGATCAATTGTGCTCAGTCCTCCCTAGGTGTGGGCTCTCATTTGCTGGCACATTCCTCCAGCTGATTGAGTTAATTAGGCCGCCCCCACATCCTCGCTGATTGGATGTAAACATTAATATGCCAGAAAATGACTCCGTCGATGTTTACCGCCGCATCCCCAGCCCGCACGCTCAAATTGATCGGCTTTGAAAAAGAAGAAGAGGGAAGGAGCAGAGAGGAGTGAGGCTGCTGATTTGATCCCGCCTGGAGATAGTGATGAGGTTCACACGCTAGAAAAAAACACAACACCCTCATGTCCAAACCCCCCTCCCTCCTCATCTCTTTCTAAAAGCTGCTTGTCAGTTGTTTGGCGTATTCAGAAACTGTTTGTTTTGATTTGTTAAACTTATTCTAGATTTAATCAGATTTTTTTTTTTTTTTTTCCAATTTCAAATTTGTCTGTAAACTTCTAACGTTAATCCATCTGTACTGTGGGTTTGGTGGTCCTATCCTATCTAGCTAAGGTTATAGCAGATGAAATTAATATGTTTAACTTTAACTTCAAAACATGATTAAATGTAAAAAATAAAAAAAAAAGTTAAATCTAAAATTTAAAGTTAAAAAACAGTAACCATCTAATATAGCCATCCTAAATACTAAGAGGCGCCGCTATTTCTAACTCGATTTTTGTAACGATTTGTCTTGATCTAGTTTAAATTATGGAGTTCTTTGTATTTTGACATAAATTGTATATGTGTATATTTTCTATGTCCTTTTTTACTTTTCTACTTACCACAGGGTTTTTGCCGGTAATATATTTCCCTGATCACATGAGTTTAATCAAATCAAAATGAACTTTATTTGTCCCGCAAGGGGAAATTTGTCTTGGGCAAGTGGCGTCGTAACAGCTGCTTTGTGCATGCAATACATACATACACAATACATACACTACAACAGTAACAATTGAAAACATATCCAAGAAAAGAGAAAGAAAGATAATAATAAAGACAAATAAAAACCTACTAAAAAATAAAAAAGTTAGCCTGAAAAGGAGCAGTACGCTCGAAACGTTGCTGATATTGTTGGACGTGCTAAATAAAACCACATAAAGGGATCTTAAGTGTGCGGTCTCCTCTTTTTTTTTTCTGTAAACTTCTAAGCACTTTTCTTTTTTGTGTTTCCTCCCTGGACAACATCTCTCCACCTCCACCTCCACCTCCTGCCTGTGAACCCCCCTCGCCTCTCAGAGTTGAAGAGCAGCGGTGAAATACAGAGCGAGGACGGCGGCGGCGGCTGCAGCTGCAGCACAGCGCTGCATCTCTCTCTGAGATGGTCTTTTATAAATCAGAGTGCAGTGTGAAGCCCCGGCTCGATATCTCATCATAGACGTGGTGGTGTTCAGAAAGTGGCCGGAGCAATGAGCCAAGGCTCCACTATCTAGTCGGTGGTGGAGGTGTATATACACGACTGTGTGTGTGTGTGTGTGTTTCTATTGACCAGTGAATGCACCATTGTACGCTGATTTATGAATATGTGCTTTCATGAGTCCTGCATGCGTTCACAGTTTAGAGAGAAAACATGGTTCATTTGTCCGAGAGGCTAAAATTCATGCAGCTGAACCAGCTCAGATTCACCTGGACTGTGTTCATGGCTGCAGCTCACACATTATATCTGCTCTGCTCACTGTCACTCAGCAGCTAAACATGTTTCTATTAGAAATGCATGAATATTGTAAATAATCAACCGAAAGCTGGACATATCTAAATGTAAACAGCAGCTTCAGGAGGATCTGTAGTACTACTAAAATGACAGAAACGGAATCTGGACCTTCTATTTACTTTTTGTAACGTTTTCATCCATATTACTCACCTGACTCACACACAGGTTTGAAAATATAAATCTAAAGTTCCTTCCGACATGTGTAAAACTCTCTAGAATGATTAATATTTTGTTCAACATGTTTTTTTTTTGTTTTTTTTTAAAAGACACGTAAAAGAACTTGCACTACTTATTTTCATGTGTGTAAAATTGTGTATACACTGCAAAAACCCAAAATATTTCCAAGAATATTTGTCTAATTTCTTGTCAAAATGTCTCATTTCTAGTCAAAACTAAACTCTTTTCACTTAAAATAAGACTCGTCACCTGAAAATGTACTTGTTTTTAGATCATTTTCACTTGTTTCAAACACATTTTCAATTGAAATAAGTAGAAAAATCTGCCAGTGAAAGCAAGTTTTTTTGTGTACTTGTAATAAGAAAGAAGAACTTGCTCCACCATTAGATTTGTCTACTTATTTCAAGTGAAAATATACCAAATATTCTTATCTTATCTTATTTTAAGGATAATTAGATTTGTTTTGACTAGAAATAAGACAAATATTCTCGGTAAGATTTTGAGTTTTTGCAGTGCAGTAGAGAAGGTAGAGAAGTAGAGAAGAAGT
The DNA here is from genome assembly GCF_045865225.1 of Trachurus japonicus. Classification (NCBI taxonomy): domain Eukaryota; kingdom Metazoa; phylum Chordata; class Actinopteri; order Carangiformes; family Carangidae; genus Trachurus; species Trachurus japonicus. The sequence goes on along the minus strand of NC_140919.1, from coordinate 2,814,403 downwards.
TTCTTCTGACATGGTAAAGTCTCTTTCGAGAGTCATACGACTCTTCTTTGTTCTAAAAGTTGAGCAGCACAAGAAAGGAACCGACTTGTGAGTGGAATCAGCCTTTAATGTCCAGAGCTGCTGCTAATGTCGAACTCCACTTCCCCTCTCTGCTCCTCTGTGGAGAGTAACAGCTCTGTGCACTGCAAAAACTAAAACTCTTACCAAAAATATTTGTCTTATTTCTAGTCAAAACAAATCTCATTCTACTTAAAACAAGACTCATCACATAAAAAGTAGCTTGTTTTTAGACACTTTTACTCCTTTTAAGCAGATTTTCACTTGAAATAAGTAGAAAAATCTGAGCATGTTTTTCTTTCTTATTACAAGCACTAAAAACGTACTTTCACTGGCAGATTTTTCTACTTATTTCAAGTGAAAATTTGTTTGAAACAAGTGAAAATTATCTAAAAACAAGATCATGTTTAGGTGATTCTTATTTCTTATTTTAAGTGGAAAGAGATTAGTTTTGACTAGAAATGAGACATTTTGACAAGAAATAAGACAAATATTCTTGGAAAGATTTAGAGTTTTTGCAGTGCAGCTCTGTGGTCTGACAGACCATCAGTGGGCTTTCACCCCCCCTGCAGTGCATCAAGCCCCATTAACCCCCGCCTGCCTCTCTGCAGACTGCCTGTGTGCTTAACACGGTGGCGTTAGCGTCAGAGATGCTCCTTCAGATGAGCTTTGCACAGTTTAATAGAGGTCTCTGCCAGGTCCACATTAATATAGTTCGGCTGCTGAGAGGAGGCCGTGACTTACAGCCCCCGCTCCGCCCACGCTGCACCCACTCCCCCCCCACATTTTTCTTTCTATCTTTATTTCTCTTTCTTTTTTTTTTCCTTCTTCTCAGACGAGCCATTTGGCGGTGTGGTGACATGTCTGTCCTCACGCCGGCGGTGCTGTGTCAACTCTAACCTTGCAGCTGGGTTATAACCCGCTCCCATCTGTGTGTGTGTTGACAGCCTCGGTCAAACGGCCACAGCGAGGTGGCGACTCGTGCCGCCGTTAGCACCGCGCCGATGTTGTCGTGGGCGTCTGGTTGGAGCAAAGCCTTTGGCTCCGAGGCCAAAGAGTGTTGAGGACGGGAGCTTTTGTTTGGCTTCGGCGCAAAAGGAGGAAAGAAACGGACGGACGTGTAGGCGGCTGTGAACAGTCTGTGACTTAGTTCTCTACTTTTATTTTATGGCTCCTCAAACTTTGTGCCTTGGTCGCACTTTGGTTTGAAACAGGAAGTCTCAACAAATACTGAGCAGATGTGGAGGAATCTCCCATCAGCATGGGAAACACCACACCTTCCTTTCTGTTTGGTTTATCCTTCTTTTTACCGTCACAATATTTTCCAATGAGGTCAAACATAAGAGATCAGGAAAGGAGGTTATTTTAACTTTTTAAGATTAAAGGGATAGTTCACCCAAAATTGAAATTTCAGTATCTCAGTATCTACTCACCCTCATGTGGACTAAGGGCTGGGAGAAGTTTCAGAGTCCTCCGTGGCTTCTCTGAGTTACAGTGGCTCCGCGCAGCAGTGTTTGTCCATATAATGGTTGTGAATGGATACCAACTTTCTTCGTCCAAAAAGACACACCAAAAAACATCCAAATACCTCCATGCTGCTTGTATGTAATGTCCGTCTTGTATTGAAGCCCCGAAATGTGAAATTGTAGCGGAAGCTTGTTTGTAGCGGAAGCTTCTCTTCCTGGTCCGTCCAAATTTGACAAACCGGGAAGAGGAGCTTTGAGAAGCTTCCGCTACAAAACAAGCTTGAAACATAGACTTATTTAATTTTTTTCGGGACATTCGAATTTCGGGGCTTCAATACAAGACAGACATTACATACGAGCAGCATGGAGGTATTTGGATGTTTTTTGATGTGTCTTTTTGTTACGAAGACAGTTGGTATCCATTTGCAACCGTCATATGGACATGCACTGCTACGCCGAGACCCCCTGTAACTCAGAGAAGCCACGGAGGACTCTGAAACTTCTCCCAGCCCTTAGTCCACATGAGGGGGGGTAGATAATGAGTGAAATTTCAATTTTGGGTGAAATATCCCTTTTAATGTTAGTTTCTATTTTTCTTCTCTTTTGTCCATTTAATGCCATCCTTGGACAGCATTGTAGAGACAGACAAGGAAAGGCTGGGAGTTAAACTGAGGTTGTGTGTGCCCTCATCATTTGTCTGCAGGTCTGCATATATGAATCCAAGTCTGAATAATGACTCAGAAACGTATTTCTATGGAAACCCAATCGTTAAAAACTCAAACAGCCAAATCTGTTAATCAAGTTGAAAAGCATCTGGTGCTGTACTGATCATCAGCAATATTTGTAACTCTGCATCCAAAAATCAATCTTGCAGAACTACGACAAGCTAAAGTTCGACAGCTACAGTATGACCGTTTGGCCATTGCATCGGGTGTTCCTCAGGGATCCGTCTTAGATCCTCTTAACTTTCCATTTCCCTGTCTTGCACATGTTTCCTCTTGGCTAAATAACACTACAGCACCGCCGGAGGATGCTATATACCTATAACCGCCATGAGTCGTTCATTGGATGAACTGTAATAAAGCATGACTTTGTGCTGTATAGGTATTATAGGTGTAGGTATTCCATTTGTCGTAGTCTTTTAACACTATAGCTATTCTGGGCCGTGAAGTAGGCTACACCCCGCAATCTTTTCATTCCTTTTTTTACGGCAACATCCATAGTCCATAGTTTTCTTTGTTGGAGGTCAGGTATGGAGCTGTCCATCATGATTGATTTTTGTGTGAATATTTACTGTATTTAACAAAAGGGGGGTGCTACCCAACATCATTTTAGGGAAAGTCACAGACTGGTGGACTTCAATGTTTGTTTTTTTAAAGCTATGCTATGCACAAATGAAAATCAAAGTTGTCCAATGAACGGCAGTTGGCGGTTCCAGTTTCTTTAGTTGCGATGCTGTGTGAAGGCTGTTTTAATGAAGCTGAAAGTCTGAGATCAACTCTTAAGACTCACACTGACCCGTCTGTGTCACAGCAGATCTTTGACCTTTCCTTGGAAATGATTAAATTCCATTTGTGTTATTCTTTTTCTCCGTCCTTTTAATCAGCAGCTCGACTCCTCTGATCAGGAAGAGGTGAAACAGCAGCAACAACAAGACTACATGTCCATGTCCACCAGCAGCAACAAGACTGAAGCAGAAGTCGTCTGCTGCTGGTGGACAACGTCAAAAACGTAAGCCGGTTTTGCTGTTCCGGTGGAATTTTATGTTTACGTTTCCATGGTTTCGGTAGTCGCGGTAAATGCACGGATTTACCGTGGATTTTTTTTTTCAATGAAAATCTGTAAAACGCATGGATCATCACACTAGAAGCTTTTAACAGTGGATATCACACAGATGGACGTCCGTGTTACTGTAAAAGCCAGCGTTAATAGATCCATGCGTTTACCGCAACTATGACAACCACTGAAAACCATGGAAACGTAAACGAACCGGCAAAACCGGCTTCTGGTTTTGACCATGGATGACGTTTGGTAAGTTGTGGATAGAGTGTGGTAGTTGTTTGTTGTGTTGTGTTGCACACTGTGGTAGTTGTCTGCGGTGTGGTTGTTATTGTGTTGTGTTGTGTGGTAGTTTGTGTTGTTCAATGTGTTAATTGTTTGTTGTGTTGTGCGTTGTGGTCGTTGTTTTTGTGTTGTGTTGTGTTGTGTTGTGTTGTGTTGCGCACTGTGACAGTTTTTTGTGTTGTGTTGTGTTGCAGCAGTGGACTCTGGATGTTGATGTTTTTGATTTTTGACTGCAATTTTTTCACCTCTTCCTCTACTAACACACACACAAACGCACACACACACACACACAGACACACACAGTACACACTGATTGTTATTTTTTTCCTCTCCCTCCTCCGTCATAGCTGCGACCCTCTCACCCCATCAGCTGTCGTCCTGCCTGTCTCCACTCGTCTTTCAATCTCCACCTCTCTCTCTTTCTTCCCACTCTCCCCTCTCTGCTCTCCATCTAGATCCCTCCCCCCCTCCCTCCCCCCCTTCTCCCCCTCTCCCCCCACCTCCTCCTCCTCCTCCTCCTCCTCCTCCTCCTCCTCCTCCCCTGTTTCCCTTCCTGCACAGCCGTCACTCTGAATTATTTTCAATGAGCTCCTTTATAGCGGGCACCAGATCTCAGCTCCAACTCATCACTGAGCGCGGCGCTGGGGGGACGCGCTCTGCATTTCGATCAGCTCTGAGCCTCCACTTTGCTATTAACCCCTTTCACACTAACCCCCCCCCCCCCCCACCACCACCACCACCACCACCCCCCTTCCCCCTCTACACCCCCTTCCCTCCCCCTTCTACACCTTAGCTCGCTCATTTCTCTACCCATGTTTATGGCCTCACCTCTCTACCTTCATCTCTCAACCTGTGTTTTTTTTTTTTTACCCATGAAGCCTTTCTTCTCAGTGTCCACACACTATTGTCTCTTAATCCACTCACTTTATCTGCATGCTTTTCTTTCTTTTTTTTTAAATTTAATTTTAATTTTTTTTATTTGCAGCAGGTGCAGCTGTGATCCTTTTAAATATAAAAATAGTTATTCTTTTTGCACATATGCACATAGAGCACTTTATTGACCGATCAACCTCACTTGTCTCGTTTTTAATCTATTTATATTTATATATACATATATATTTTCTGTTTGTGCCAAGAGTCAGTGAAACGAAATTTCGTTCTATGCACACTGTGTATTTTGAATGACAATAAAGTACCTATTCTATTCTTCTATTCTATTCTAAATACAGATATGTCTGTCAGTGCAGACAGCCAAACAAAATACAAACATATAAAGATATACACATACATATATACATACATCTACCACAACATTAACCAAAAAAACAAACAAACAAACAAAAAGAAGTCACACCACAAGAAATACATCAATAATAATAAATAAAAACAGATGCACACACGTATACACACACTTATGTACTTAAAGCTCCAAGTATTAATCAAAATTAGCATTGTTACAATTGACAAATACAAATCATAACTAAAACAATGAAAGAAAAACACAGACCACCTGCATTTCTTACCCCCTTGACCCCACCCCACCCCACAGCATGCTTTTCTTTCTGAAACAACAACACCACCACCAAAGAGGGATTTTCATCATCTAAGTGTATATACATGAAGCAAGCTGAGCAGATAAAAATGTAGGAGTCTGAATAATTTCATGAAGTTGCACCGTGATAAATCCATACCTGTAATAACAGTGTGAGAACGTGCGCTACACTAAATTATATGGCAACATCGCGTCTCCTGTACGATTTATGTAAATCATTTAAAAGCCTGTATACGATGGTGTATCGTTTGTCAGCGCTCTGCACACACTGAGTCTATCTGAAGGGAGTGTGACAGACAGTCGCCCCATTTAAATGCAGGAGATGGAGTCTGTGTGTGTGTACGTACGTATATGTGTGTTTGTGTGTGTGTGTGGTTCTAAAATCAAATGTTTTCTGATAAGCATGACTCCAAAATAATATTTAGACACTGTTCTGGTGTTTGTGCAGATCTTCTGTATCATCAGAGGTTTCAGGTTTGGAAGCAGTGACCAGCTGACTGAGCTGTGTCAGATCGTTTTAATTTAAATTATGAAGAATAATTAAGAAAACTCCTAATTTTATCTTAATTTTTAACAACAATCATATCACCGACTCCTGAGTTACTGTGAGTGTTGAACAACGACCAGGAGCCAAACTGTCGAAAACAAGTCCACAGGTCTTAACTATCGTTGTAACTATGAGCAAAGTCCAAAGATTGTCGTACAAAAAAATCTAAATCCCAATTGTTTCTGAAATCTATTCCAGTCGTGACTGTTTTTTAAAGAAACCATCTTTCAGTTCCCAACCGCCGCCTCCTCCTAGCTGGCATCACCACAGCAACCCCATATACTCAACATCCCACAATGGCTCACATCTGTTGTTGCTATCCTAAACTTGGAGATTTCGGTTGCTAACATACTACATGGTGCCAATGTAGCAGCATTGGAAAAGAGAAGAGAGCAGGTCAAAACATTATTGGTTTCATAGTTGAGATGACATACATAGAAATATTATTATTATTCTCTGCCCTCAAAGCTTTCCTTTTTTCTCTTTTCTTTTTTCCTATTATTCTGTGTCCTTGTCTTGTTTTGTACGATTGTTAGTTGTTGGGGTTTTGTTGTCTGTATGTTCAATAAGGATTTGTATGGACGGTCTGGTAATTTTTAAACCAAATCATCAAATGAAATAAAAAAACAAAAAAGTTGATCAGAAAAAATAAAGAAACCATGGCAATGAAGCTAGCTACCCAACCAAAGACAGTTTAGAAACCAAGACCCCCCATGACGAGTCAGCTTCGTGTATCTATGTCACGTGGGTTTCTCCATGACTCCACCCCCTTTAGGAGACCAGCAGACCTTGACTCCGCCCCCTTAAGGAGACCAGCAGACCGTGACTCCGCCCCCTTTAGGAGACCAGCTGACCTTGACTCTGCCCCCTTTAGGAGACCATCAGACCATGACTCCGCCCCCTTTAGGAGACCATCAGACCGTGACTCCGCCCCCTTTAGGAGACCAGCAGACCGTGACTCCGCCCCCTTTAGGAGACCAGTAGCAGGTCTTACGGGCCTTTTTACACCGAGCACGGTATGCGCTGCGCCCACCGCGAGGTACAGCGCAGACAGACGCAGAGCAGGGCAGCCTGTCTGCGCCATACACATATGGCGCGAGTTGCTCAGCAACCGAACAAACAAGACAGGATTTGAGGGGGTATATGTTCGCCAGGAGCTACAAAACGACTGCTTCCAGGTGTACTTTAGCGTCAGGCTGAGCAGGGAGCAGTTTAACAGCCTGTTAGAGAGAGTTGGTCTGATCCTCAGGAGGATGACAACTCACTTCATGCATCCGTCACTTTAACTGAACGTCTGGCCGTTTGTTTTCACTCTGCAAGCGGCTGATTTTGTTTCAGACTCCACTACATCCTCTCCTATTGGACGCTCCGAGATGTCGTCACAGCACGCTGCACCTTGCGTGCCGCTCAGCTCGGCGCAGAGCCGTTCGCCCGTGCACCGCGGTAGCACATACACAATGAATGGGTTTGCTGCCGCCTTCCGCCGCCTGCCGCGTTCGGTGTGAAAGGCACTTTAAGTCTATTGACTCCAATGGGAGAAGTGAACGTGAGCTCAGATTATGGTCGATTCCTTTGCTCCATAGTAACTTGAGTAAATATTGGACTCATTTTCCACAACACATATCTCTTCTGAACATTTTGACACTAAAATGACAATTTTCAGACGGACACGTCAGGAGAAAATAAACTTTGTTCCAGACCTGTCTCTGTCTCTACAACACACTCTCACCAGATTTGGCACAGATCTCCTATGCAATGTCAAACAAATGTTTGCGAACGCCCGCGTGTCATATTAAGTATGGCTGTTAGCTGTGTAAATGTAACAGAGATCTGTGTCATGAGGTACCAGTAAGGAGAAGTGACGGCGTGTGGCGGTTAGCGGTACTGAAGTTAAACTCACTCGCCCATAAAAAAAGACGTGCTAATCCACTTGCCAAGTGGTCGTTGACCTCTTGGTGAAACGGTTAGCATCATTGCCCGTGGTGCGGGAGACCCGGGTTCAAAATCCACTGGGGGCAGGCCAGACAACATCGGTCTCATGAATATTTAATGTAATAAAATCTAAATATCTCACTTTCGTCTAGCTACGACTTGGAGGGACGGTGACCACGCCCACTTTAGGAGACAGGAAGTGTAGCTGAACCATTTCATATCACTGGAGCAGCTTCTCATGGGGCATCAGTCGTTAGACCAACAGCAACTGTTGGTACAGTCCCGGCCCGCCTCAGTCTATCTCAGAAACAAATATTAATATTATGTTTTTTTAACAGCATTTCACCATCTCTCAGCTCTGTCAGCCAGTCCCTCATTAAATTATTCAAATAGACCTTGTGGTTGCAGAGATATACTCATTTTATTATTGATATGCAATTTTCGAGCAGAGGCCTGGAAAATAGGCTCAGGGAAGAACAGGTTAAAGGACGAGTTGGACTTTTTGGGATTTTCATATCTGTGTTAAACTGAATCCTTTGCATTGTGGTTGAAAACACGTTTTGTGAGGTCACAGTGATGTCGAACTTTGACCTGTGATCACCAAAATGGAATCAGTTCAGCCTTGAGGCCATGTGAACAAAATGTGTCTTCATGTCTTCATGCAACAGACGTAAAAAAAAGATCAAAATGAATTCTAGGTAATGACAGGATTTCCAATTATGTTGCTGTTTGTACCAAATCACTTTTGTGTTGTTAGTGAAAGAAAAATTGAATCATATTGCAGCTCAATGTTTAGACAACAGTCTTTAGAAAATGTTTCCTGTATTTTAAGAATAAAAGCGTGAAATAAAAGAGGTTTGCCTTGTCGCCTGCTGTGAGATTTAAACGCTAAGAGCTGAGAGCTGAAGAGACATGTTGTCTCTAAATTAAAAAAAGAAGGAAAAATCAACATCTAGTGATCATGTTCTGAGAATAATTTACTCAAAATAATATCACACAGATAATATCACACAGATAATGTCCTCAGATACAAAAGAGGTTTGCAGAATGTTTCCACAAAACTTTTTATTTTCTTAAAAGTACATTTCAGAAACTCCTAAACAGAACTGCGGGCATTGAAGAGGACTAAACCACAAAGGTTTATTAAAGGGACATTTCATCATTTTATTCTTACACTTCAGAAAATGGAGGATTAGAAAACAACTCACGACTGTAAAAAGCTGGAACTTGCTTCACATGTGAGCAGAGCTCTGTGGAAGCAGCGCTGGACTGGGCTCCTCATGCATCAGTGAGGATGATAAACCTCGGTCCTCCAGGGGGTGATATAGAGATATGGATGTGAGAAGATGGGATGTGTGACTGTTGAAGGGCAAAGAATTTATTTCTCTTGTTCAGCCAATGCATTTTGATAAGGAGAAATACTTCCAGTGTTTTAGGGTGACATGCAGTAAATATGGAGATGTGCTGGAGCGTGTCAGGCCTCGGCACCGGGACCGGGCTCCGACTGGGCACTGAAAAGCAAATTTAGGTCAGTTCAATTAAAATCTCATTCAAATTCTTTATATTATCATGAAATTTTGGTTTTGTGATTTGATGCTTTTTAAATTCAGAGATCTACCCTAAGAAATTAAGAGTCATCCCCACTTCTCTCTCATCAAATGTCGAAAATGTTACTTTTTGTTTTGTGCAAGTTTAGAATTTAGAATTTTATTTCGTCTTCCAGTCAATTTCTACTGTTTTAAGTCGCATCGCCGTCACTTTAGTAACTGCATAACAAATATTGACCTTCAGTCAGATGAAGGTTTTCAGTGATCAGGTGTCTGGAGGAACAGAAACAGAAAACTGAGGAAAAACCTCATGAGCAACAAACTCTGAAACAACCCTGACCTAAAGATAAGACGGCAAAATTTTATGTTGACATTAATTCATTCATTCATCATCAATGCATCTGAACTTTATTGTTTATTTAAAATTTCAAAAGACAGAAGAACATGTGTAACCTAACAAACAAACATATGTCTCACTCACATATTAACTCAGATTAAAATTCATACAGTCAAGAGACTCAGGAGGAGTCACATCCTGATCAAGTAAAAATAAAGAAATACAAACAAATAGACAAACAAATAAAGGGTATATCACATCTCACATCATAAAAGAAAGTTACAACCTGTTTATGCTTTTATGTTTTTATGTTCTCATGTACCTGTTTTCAACTGTGTGTCTTTGTTTTATACTATGTATTCTGCTGATTTTACTGTGAAGCAATTTACTTTGTGAACCCCTTCTGCAAAAAAGTGCTATAGAAATAAAGTTTACTTACTTACAAATAGTCCAATGCAACATATTTAAGCATTAGCCCTCTGCTACTGCACCTTTGATTCACTTGTTTTATGTTATACATGTTTTTTTTAAAATTTATTTATGAATGTGTCATTTAATGCAGAAGTAAGTGGTCCGGTCGTTTTCGCTAATGCTGCGTTCCAGGCAGGCTTTTGAAATCGTAAATTACAGCTTCAAGTCACAACTTACGACTTTGTAGCGTTTCAGGCAACCCACTCGTGTTTTTCCGACCTGTTTTACCGGTGAAAGTGTCTATAACGGTGAACTCGTACCAGATCGAACTGGTACGACTTCACGGTCGGAAAAATACGAGTTTCCTTGAACGCACCATAACAGTCCTCGTCCCTACGTCGCCACATTCACGGCGTTCCTTGGCTGCACACACAGCCCTGCATGCCGTTCTCTCTCCTCATTGGATAAAAACTGTAGGATACGATAAATGTTTTCTCCTGCGCTCAGAGCAGAGCAGAGTGACTGACAGACCCGTGTTTCGGTCCAAACACTCTATAGAAGTGATTGCTGTCGGAAGATATAACTATTTAAGACTTATATTAACACAAATATATCACTTACTTCTGCTTTAAACAAAAAATAACAATAAAGGAAAAAGCAAACTAAGAAACACCCCCACCCCTCCTCCCTTCAGAAACAACTTTAAATACATATTACTGCATCATGCCAAAGAATACTACAGTTCACATCTTATTCCAAAGAAATATTGTTAGCATTTTATTGTCAATATAAAGTTAAGAGTTTCAAAAGTTCATGATGACAGACGGTGTGTACCTAGGCAGGTTTAAATGGGTAATTATGAGTGTATTAGCAGGTGTAGTAGTAGGTTTGTTTTGACCGTCGCGTGGAGAAGGGCTGAAGGTTTCACAGACACGAGGAGATGAAACGACTCTTTAAAACAAGAGGAGAGACTTTAAATGTAAAGGAACCAAAGCTACATCATCCACAGCGACCCCGGCGTTGACCCCTCGGCCTCTCTGCTCCTATTTCTGCTGAATGAAAGTGTATGAAGAGCGCTGAAGCCGAAGCCGCCTGACAAAGGTCTAGGAACGCGCTGCAGATAGATGCTGCTGTCGAGTGCTGCTGAGATTTTGTGGAGCAAAGGTGAAGCGGCTTAAAGCGAATCAATACTGAGACCAGAGTTGTGTTTCAGGTGAATGAGGTTCCTTTTATCCGCAGCCTTTCTCTGGTATTTTAGAGAAACGTGGATTGAAAAGTAACGCGGGTTTATTTTTCATTCTGAGGTCATTTGACTGAGGAGGTTTTTGCCGACCGGCTTCTTTTTACAAACATTGAGCAGTAAAGTACAAGAGCTTTTCTTTTTTTTTCTGTTGTGCTGCCACTTCCAGGCCACAAACTGTTTTCTGCCTCCTCCTGCCCCAGCACATCCTCCTCCTCCTGGGGCAGTAAACACATCCCTGGTCCTGTCTGATGATGCTCTGCAGAGATGTGGGGGCAATTCACTCACTCCCTGGATCCAGCAAAGTTTTTTATTAAAACATTTTCTGAGTGTGAGGCACCAGAATTGTTTTGTTTTTTTTTAACTTCTTTTTTTTTATTTTCGTTCAATTTCAGAAATGTTTCCAACAGTTTCCCCCAAACACTAAATAAACAAAGACAGCAAAAGTTAATTTGAAAAACAGAAATATAAAGATCAATACATGAACAGTGCACTACAAAAACTCAAAATCTTACCAAGAATATTTCTCGTCAAAATGTCATTTCTAGTCAAAACTAATCTCATTCTACTTAAAATAAGACTCATCACATAAAAAGCAGCTTGTTTTTAGACACATTTTACTTCTTTCAAGCAGATTTTCACTTGAATTAAGTAGAAAAATCTGACAGTGGATCAAGTTTTTCTTCCTTACTACAAGCACAAAAAACCTGCTTTCACTGGCAGATTTTTCTACTTATTTCAAGTGAAAATTAGTTTAAAACAAATTAAAATGATCTCAAAACAAGTTAATGTTTAGGTGACGAGTCTTATTTTAAGAGAAAAGAGTTTAGTTTTGACTAGAAATTAGACATTTTGACAAGAAATACGACAAATATTCTTGGAAAGATATTGAGTTTTTGCAGTGTGACAGTATAGCCTATACTATAATAATATCATATACCAAAGGTCATGGAATAAATGACCCCAATCATATTTTTTCTAAAGGAAGACATTGAGCTAAGTGATGTAGAAACATGCTGAATGTTGGTGAAGGTTCATTTTTCCAAAAGATAAGTTAAAATGTTTACATTTCTTGGCAAAATATGTTATGATGATTACCTGTCTATATTTTTGACTTTGTGAGTAAATGAATCATGTTCATGTGCTTACTGCTGCTTTAGGCCTCTGAAAAACCACACACACACACTGGATTCCTTTATTTATTTTATTTATATACTTTGATAACTTCTGCTGTAAAGCGTTTCCTCCTCTCATCGCTCTGGAAGTATTGTTGTTGTCATTGTCTGGTTATTTCTTCTTTTACTCGATGTACGTTGTTAAGTTTGGTAGCCGAACCAGCAGTGAGCAGCATTTTCCACTTGTTTGGTGGTTTAACTGGGGGGAAAACAATGAACGTTCCTGCTTTAGTTTTGCATCTTGGGCAGTTTGGTCAATTTTCTTTACAAATGTTATGCATTGATATAGGAGTAAGGGAACATTTATGGATAAACGTGTGAATGGAAAATGTTTCTATATCGCACGTGTTTTATTTTGCCAGGTATTTTTGTCCAGCCTGATTCTGATTCAAATTGTTCTGAATGAAGATTTCATGTCGACTGTTTCCATGTGAGTTGATCGGTTCTGCTTTGGGGTTTACATGAACCTCTGCATTTATTCAGAACAGACGTTATACAGCTGTGTGACATGTGCAGAGAGTTTTCAATGGGCCAACCCGGGTTTTTTGACCGGGTGCGGGGTGAGAATGAATGCTAGTGAGTTGGGACATGTGGAGTCTGGCTTTCAACATCCACATGTCGAGTTTTAATTTTGAGGTTTGTTGAGAACTCTAACACAGATTCATCAAAACATCACGTGACTGATCAAAGATGGAGATCTATGGTCTGATTAGCACAGTAGTTGTTGTTTTGACACTTTTATCCCGTGAAACTAAATGAAGTACCGTTCAGTCTGTGCCTGTTTATTCTGACTTAAGTGTTTATATGGAGCACTTTCATTCAGGTTGGACATCTAAATTGATTGTAATTGGAACATTTGGCTCCATGTAAACTCAGCTCTTGTCACCATATCTGTTGCCCTACTCTTTAATAAGGTTGGAAAAACTGATTGACATCCTTTAATTAGATTATCATACAATTATCTCATTTTACCTTTAATTGTGGATGAGGATATTAATATCTCCTCCAATCCAGTCAAAGTTCAACTTGTTTTCTTTAATGAGTGGGCGTGTAACACATTTGCATGCATTTTAAGAATTCCCTACTAGGTCAAAAAATGTGATGATATGGAGATACTATTCGTTTCCATGTATTGAATGTAGAGCATGAGCGGTTATTCCTGGGAATGCTGCTTCTTGTTGCCCCAGCACTCGGCCACAATGAGACTTCCTCTGAGAATGGCTGCCTTGCTTAACCGGACCCTGATAGAACCGGTGTTAATCGCTCCGTCTGTCATCCCAACGCTCCGAGGCAAGATTAAACTGTGGTGTAAAAGCAAAGTCAGGAAAAGCCCTAAAAAGACTCTCCGTCTCACTCTCTTCTCTTCTGCTGACAGCTCGGAGGCACGTGCCCGACCACGAGGCGTGTCCGTTATCGTGGAAATTTATCTCCAAGACTTCACTGATCGGTGAACGGCAGCAATGACCCGTTGGTTCTCGCTTTTTTTTTTCTTTTTTTTCTATTTCTTGCTATTTGCACATTTTGATGTAGCGAGGTCTGGTTGGTCGGCGTGAATGTAGGACAGAGGAGGGAGAGATATCTTTCTGGCAGGAGTGGTGAGCCGCCATTGTTAAGAATAACGTCTGTCGCCTACAGGAATGATTTGTCATCTACAGAGGGTTCAGGTTTGGTGGCAGTCACTCCCTTTTTTCAAGTTGGAAAAGCCTGTTTGTTTGAAGATCACTTGACTGTGCTGAATCAATTAAGTCATCCATGGCTAATCCAAGAAGAGTGTGAGGAATTGATTTGGGGACGCAGCCAAGTGATGGGTTTGACAGTGGCATTGTTTATCCTATATGTGCCGGGCCTTGATGTGCTGAGTATGATACAGCTGTTAGAGACAGGACCAGAGGAGAGACAGAGGCAGAGACATAAGCAACTCACTAGTTTCAATGTAAAATCATCAATCTGTCCTTCCTGGATATAAAATATAGAGTTTCATTACAATTTTCTTAATTTGCTGTTTAAATTGTACATCTATATATTCACTCTGTGTCAGTGCATGTCATATATATGCATTGCTCTCTTTTCAAATATGCAGTGTATTGTGTTTTTTAAATTACACTGCACATGTAAAAGCCTAGATTTTGCAAATCTACGTAGAAATTAAGCATCGGCATTAAACGTCATAGTCCGTTTTAAATAAACATGTTCAATAAATTAAATTATTCAGCAAAGATTCAGTTTTAATCCATTCAGGAAGATTTCATAGTGTGAGATTTGATTGGCAGCAGCTGAAAGAAGACAGTCATGTTTTTAACCATTATAAATCACATTAAATATTAGTGGGTTACACATACGCACACATTTGTACAGCTCCTTTGTGGGACCGTTGTTCATGTAACACATTACCTGGCCCCTGTAGCTGCAGCACTTAAAACAAACACATACACCCATTTAAAATCCCTTTATGATCATGTAGGGTTTTCATAATTGCAAGGAAGGTTGATGCTTGATTGTTTGATGGGTATCAATATCTCTTCTGATTGGCCGACTGTTTTCTAAAGTGATCCAATGAAAAATAGAGCCGATTTCAGAATAAAACTTTCATAGAAACCAAATCCTCCAAAGTTGTTGGATGGTGTGTCCAGGTGGTGAGGGGGCGGGGCTTAGTTGTGACATCACAAAGTGACAGGAAGTCCTGACGGCTGGTTTTAAGGCTCAGTTTCTGAATACAGGCTGTGTGCATTTCTCTGTGGACTGAGGCTTTGATACTTTCACAGTATAGAACCTAGAGCTGCTTTATAATCACACTACACACGGACATCTACCTTTATACTGTATGGAGCTTTAACACAAACATCTACCTTTATACTGTATGGAGCTTTAACACAAACATCTACCTTTATACTGTATGGAGCTTTAATACAAACATATACCTTTATACTGTATGGAGCTTTAATACAAACATCTACCTTTATGCTATTGTCTAATTTCATTTGAATCACAGTTGCATCCTTTTTCAGTAAATTAGTAAATAGATCTTTTCCCCCTGTCATTGAGCCTTTAAACCCGTTCTACTATATGTTTCATTCTCCCACTGCTGCCTTTTAAATGTTGAGTTTTGTTGACATCGTCTGATAGAAAATTCTTCGTCTTCTCCAGATTTTCATTGCACACTAAATTTTTGATAAGAGCAAACATTGCAGCCATGGCCAGGCTGCTCAATCAATAAGCTGCAGTTAAAGAGTGGCATCTCATCACACCCTTCTCCACACTGGGCCTTGCTTTCCCTGCATCTCTTTGTTATGGCAGCCTGATCAGTACTAAGCACCACTCACCTCAGCTGCACTCCACATGGAGGACCATCACTCCACACGCAGATTACTGTAATTGTTCCAACTTTGCTCTGTACCTGATAGAATACTACAGCAGTCAATGACAGCGCTCTCCAATGGAGGACTCGGGCCATTAGCACGCCTCAAATTGATTTCTGTCAGTGAGCACTCTATAATTATGCTGCACCTTGTCCTGCATCATATTTAGGTTGAGGAAAGCTGCGGCGTGGCTTTGTTGTCCACGATCGTCTGTCAGAGACACAGAATTGTGGAAATCTGTATTATCATTAGAGAAAACACAACTTCTCAGGCGTAGAACAAACATTTTTAAATTTTGGGTTTGATGCACAAAAGGTGCAGGAAAACATGCACTCGTTTGGTCTTGAGGAATCTGTTTAATTCAAACAAGTTATGTCCAATACATTTGCATTTGAACTGTGAGAAAAATAAAGATGTATTGAAGGGAATCATCGACATACATATAAACCAGCCCCTTCCATCAGTAAGGCAGAGTTTAGGGATGTTTCCACTGAACGAACGTTAGGGTAATATTACATTAACTTAATTGAACTGGGAGCTGTAAACTGAATTGCCCATATGGGATAAATAAAGTTTTCTGAACTGAACAGGACTGGGGCTGCCCCTGAAGGACGATCCCCTGGATTCTTTTTTTTTTTTTACTACGACTGTCATACGTCTTTTTCTGACTTATCTCTCTTTTTTCCATCAGTGTTGACACTTTTTAAATAATGCTGGGTTTTTAAAATGGCGCTTATTTTGGGGCTTATTTGGGAGTATACCCAATCAGCAACGAGTAAACCTCAAGCTCCACCCGGGAGTGAGTTTTTTTCGGAGCCGATCTGAGTACCTACCCCGAGGCAGGGACTCATTTGGCCCCTATAGTGTCTACACACCCGGAAAAACAACAACAAGCACATTTAAAGAAGACAAGATGTATGACTACGCAATTACAATCAGGAACTGTTGCACAATGATCACATTCCCTCATGAGTCCTGCAGGTCATGGGTTCTACTCTACGGTGGCCTAGAGGGCTGAGTGGGAGGATGTTCCTGTAAAGTTCCTGCAGGAACTTCCTCAGTGAAAACGATGCTTTTGGTAGAGAAACCAGACTGAGGTCAATTTAAGTGAAAGTCCTGAAGTCCAAGAGCATTTCAACACTGAGAACATGAGGAAACTGATTCTCTGGCCTTTTGGGCAGAACTCCAAACCCCAGGAATGGCTCTTCACCTGGATCATAACTTCTTTATAATCTGATCCAAAGTCCAGACCACCTGAAACTGGGGCAGTTGTTCACCTCAGGATGAGTCTCAACCAAAGTCCAGACTTGAACCTCAGCTGTAGACAGACCTGAAGACACCAGATCAGGCGCCTCCTGTCTAACACCAGGTGTGCAAAGGTTGTAGAGACTAACCCAAGAAGACTTAGAGCTGGAGTTGGAGTTGGATAAATGGTCATTTTCCTCTGTTTCAAACAGAACAAAAGGCAATAGATCTTGTTTCTGTCTGTCCAAATGCCTGTTGTGTCGTGTTCCCTACATTCGACATGTTATGCCCTGCACACACTGTGCCATTTTGCGCCGTCGCAGATGAAAGACGACCATCGTAGGAGAATCGTGGCGAAATCTTTGGTCGTGGCTCTAAATCGGCCGTCTTACGTCGCACTGTGAGACACGTTCTAGGACGGCCGTTGTCAGCGTCTTGCGACCAAAGACGACCTGCCAATGATTTTCGAGTAAATAGTCATTCAATTAAAAAAATAGGAATAGTTTATCTCGTCTTGTCTGGAAAAGCGTAATTGCTCCCTTTTACTGTGGCAGAAGGAGGAGGAACATGGACAGACTCATACAGCCATCAGAGAAGTTGTGCAAATTGAAACTATGTCAAAAAAAAGAAAAGAAAAAGAAACTCATGTGCGGACTGTGATGAGAAGCGGTCGCCTACCGGAGAATATTGACGTTTAGAAGTGCTCTCATTATTACGACGACCCGCGATTCAGTAGAACGATCATCTTACAGTCTGCACCGGTCAAACTGGACGTCGTACCAAAGATTATTAGATCCGTGTTGCACAGTGTGTCATGCAATAGTCTTATAAGACTGCTAAAATCGCACAGTGTATATAGGCCGTTAGACCTTCAACAGCTTCGACCTGAACAACATCATTTTCCTGGTTTCCCATGGGAATCGAACACGACTCTTTTGCATCACATTCCTGTGTTTTATTGACCCGTCCGTCCACCTTCGCCTCCTGACGTGGTATCTTTGTATCTTTAATCTACGTCACCAAACTTCTCCCAGTCACTTGCTCCTGTCATAATCACTATGACCACTAGATGTCGCCTAGCAACAAAATGTAACTATGGGTTATAATGTGGATATTCTCATTCATCTAGATCGTCGTTATCTCTGGGCAATAAATTGAATCAAAGGCAACTTGTATGTGTCTAGGAAGACGTTTCACCTCTTAACCACGGGGCTTTAAGTTTAACCCTTTATCAGGCAAGTGACCACATTCATTAACTTAATTTTGACAAATAAAATACGTTATATTTTAAGTTTAGAACAAGTATTACACATGTTTATGTACTATTTATAATTATCCCTTTTACTTCATCTGTTTTTAAAGGGATAGTTCAACATTTTGGCAAATTGGCCCATTGCCATAATCCCTATAGTCATAGCAGTAGGTTCAACAACTCTGTGTGGTAACGTTGTGTTATTATCGCATAGCGTGGTGAATGTGCAGCTCACAACTTGTCCACCAGAGCGTTGTGGAGTTGTTGGATTGTGTATTTGATGAGTTTGATGGAGGGAAACCAAGAAATCCCATGAGCCTCCGTAGCGTAGCTCTGAGCAGCTCACGGCTCTGCTCCGCCGTTCTAAAAATAGCTTGCACCGACAATTAAAGGTAACGAACCTACTGCTATGACTATAGGGATTATGGCAATGGGCCAATTTGACCAAATGTTGAACTATCCCTTTAAATACTTTTTCTATATATATAAAGAACCATAAGTGGTAACTTCACTGACCTTGATTCGCAGCAAAAATGTAAAAAGAAAAAAAAGTAAAAAACAAAAAACAAAACTCTTCTGACTTAAACAGTAGCCTAATATTTATGCGTTACAGTAAACAACCCACTGAGGCTTCGTTCTGAATATAGAATAATCCCTTCATCTGATTATTGGCCATAAATAGATTAGGAGGTATCAGGAAAAGCTTTTTATATATAGACGATGTTTTACACTCAGTTTGTGCCTTCATTACTAAATTTACACACACACACACACACACACACACACACACACACACACACACACACACACACACACACACACACACACAGTGGATGTTTCGAGACAACACACACAATGACTGAGTGATGTGTGTGATGGAGGAGGGAGGGAGGGTTTGGGGGGGTTGATGTGATGTGAAGCAGCAGCAGCAGCTTACTGTTCATCTGAGGTGAGGATAGCGACAATTTCAAAAAAAAAAAAAAAAAAAGGCGCTGCCTCCGCTGCTGCAGCAGAAACACACTTCAAAATTACTACTGTACAATGGAGGAAATTGTAGTTTAGACAAAAGGCAGAGAAAAATGAGCATTCTGTCAATAAAGGGAGTGGTAATTACAGTAGAAAGAGGCAACTATCGCATCTAATCCTACATCTCTAACCGACTGCCAAAATCCTCACTTCTATCTCGCACACAAACACACACACACATATAAACACAATGTGCTTCTTCTCCCTGTAATAACAGTTTACGGAGCAAACATTGTACAGCCACATAATAGCCATGTTATAATTTGCTCTAACAACTCTAATTATGCCTCTTATTGATTCAGCCACACATTTTAATAGGAGCGGCCACACCTCTCGTGTTAGCGGCCATTGACGGTGTTCAATGGCTCCAACATTTGAAGCTTCTCCTCCTCTTCATCGCTGCCTGCGTGGATGTGTCCCTGACAGTGTAATTCATCGCTCCAATTCTGAGGCCACTGTAAACATCGCACAACAACAGTCATTTTAGCACTCAGAGACCTTGTCCCCCCACCCGACCCCCACCTCTACCCCTCACACCACCACACACAGAGAGAGAGGGAGGGAGAGGGAGGGAGGCGAAAACAAAGGTAAAGAAAAGCTAGTTTATTGTTGACGCTGGCGGAGTGGGTCAATCTCAGTGTTTTTCACTGACAGCTCACCTCATTTCGTTTCTAATTGCAGAGCCGGGTTCGGAGTCGAGGTCGCTGGAGAGGAGCAATTTTGCACGTCTCTCTGTCTCTGTGTGTGTGTGTCACTGTACATTCACTCCTTCCCTCTGTCTCTCTGCTGCTGCTTTTCTTTACCTCGGACAGTTCACATGCAGCCTTCAAACTTTCAACGAGCAGTAATAAGTCATTTTTTTCAGAGTTTTTACCTGTTGGACGGAAAAATAAAATGATGTTAAGTCTCTGACAAGAAAAATATAAAGGAAACTAATAACACAGCTCAGCCACATTGTTTATACAGCGTGTAGAAAATCTGTTTTATACAACTTCTCTCCTTCAATAAATAAATAAATAAATGAAACCAGTTTAGTTTACAAACCAAAATTGACAAATATATGTTTTTTTGTTCAGTTGAAAAAAAAAGTGCAACACTCGCATTTTGTAATAATTTGGTGCATTATGTAACAACTTATTACAAAATGCGACACAGTCTATCACTACATTGACAAATAAAAAAACCACAAACTTTGAGAATAAAGTCGTAAATTTACGATTGCTAGTAAGGTTATGACTTTTTTCTCGTAGGAAATGTACAACTTTATTCTCGTAAATTTACAACTTTATTCTCGTAATGTTATGACTTTTTTCACGTAAATTTATGACTTTATTCTCAAAGTCTGTGTTTTGTTTTTTTTCTCAATGTGGCCCTAATACCCCGTCGTACATTATATTGTGTTCATGAATTTTATAACAAAATGCAGCGTTATTACATCAGGAGGTGAAAAATTACTACATTATTAAAAGAAAAATATAAAGGAAACTAATAACACAGCTCAGCCACATTGTTTATACAGTGTGTAGAAATTCTGTTTTATACAACTTCTCTCCTTCATAAATAAATAAATAAATGAAAACAGTTTAGTTTACAAACCAAAATTGACAAATATATGTTTTTTTTGTTCAGTTGAATGTAGTAAAATGTTTGATTTAGTCTTTTAACTCGTCTGTTTCATTGATTTCCCCTCAGGAGACGCTCCCTTCAGATGCCATTCAGAATCATAGTACAACAATAACATTCATTCACAAACACAAACGACTCTGAATCCAACTCTAACAAAACTTCAATCGATAGTATACAGAGGGTAAACACACATACTGTATATACTGTAGAGATATTTAGATCAAATTATGAAGCAACGTTTTCTCATCACGACTTCATCGAGTGACGACGTCAGAGTAAACACTGACATCTGAGAAAACGGCAACAACACACAATGTATAACTTTATTTATTCATCTTTATTTCTGCAACCAAATAATAAAATATAAAACCTGAGGGCTTCACTGTACAGGTCATGAAGCTGTACTCAGACTGAACATAAACACATCTCAGAACTTTAATTCAAGTAAGAGCAGTACTAAGTAAATACATTGAGTAAAAATACAAAAATAGTGCAGCAATGATATGAATGATAAATAACCACACTGAGCTGCTGCCTTCTCCCTCTCGGCCGCGTCACTGTTGTAAAAGAGATTTTGATAAATTATACATTTGAACATAACATAGCAAATAAAACGCAGAGACGTGCGTGCGGCCATCTTGGATCTGTTGCCAAGTAAATGTGATGTAATTAATATTTTAAAGAGCTAAAGCCTCAGACGAGCTCCACAATCCAGTCTGTCTCTTTACAGGAGAAAACATTTGATAAATCACTTCATCAGACGACGTCACCATGTTCACAGATCTGAGTTCATCCAGATCCACAGAATCTGATCTGAGTTCAGCATTAAACCTTTTTTATTTCTTGTTTTTATTACATTGTTTTCATCAAAAAAGCGCAGCACTCGCATTTTGTAATAACTTGGTGCATTATGTAACAACTTATTACAAAATGCGACAAAGTTTATTACTACGACGGAGTATTAGGGCCACATTGACAAATAAAAAAATCACAAACTTTGAGAATGAAGTCGTAAATTTACGACTTTATTCTTGTAATGTTATGACTTTTTTCTCGTAGGAAATGTATGACTTTATTCTCATAATTGATTTATTTAAGTCTGTGTGTTTTTTTTTCTCAATGTGGCCCTAATAGTCTGTCGTATATAGCATATTGTGTTTATGAATTTTATAACAAAATGCAGCGTTATTACATCATGAGGTGAAAAATTATTACATTATTACATAATGCAGCGCTACAGGGCCATCAATTCATTTTCAAAACTAAATGTTTTTTTTGGGGGGGGGAAATACAACTAAAATGTAATTATATAAATTTAAAAACTAGGGGAGACTGAACTGTAACATTTTCTGTCTCAGCTTCTATATAACTTTCAGAGTGTTCATGGTCGGACCCTCTGCCTCTCTTTTGTCTACAGTACTACAATTAGCAGCGTCTTGAACGTCTCAGTGACTGTGGAGCTTCTTACTTCTTACTTCTTACTCTGCTTTCAGGTCAGAATGTAAAAGCTGGCGGCACAACATGGCCGCCATGAAGCACTGAGCTTATACCAGCTCTATGCATATATGAATGGAAGAAGCTTAGCAGAACACTTGATGGGGCTAATTACGAATTAATGAAACACATACGAAATATTCAATTTTTGTGAATAGACAACAATTACATTAGAAGTTACACAGTGGGGCTTTTAATGAATAAATGCTCTGAGAACGCATCATTTAAATTGTTTATTATGGGTTTGGAGGTGGGCCATGAACAATTTTTTGAGATTTTCAAGTTGGAAAAAGGTTCTGGAAGCACTGACATGGAGACACGAGCCACGTCGTCACAACTCCGGTGCAGATGCAGATGTCTCTCGGCCCTGGAAGAAGCCGGGACGTCGCCGTCGTGGTGTTGGACCTTGAGTTGAAATAGCTTTAATAAACTAGAAGCATCATCCTTCAGGAACTAGATGATCCCGGGTCAGTTTGCTAACGTTTATCGTCGCTGAGTGACAACGTGAACATTACACCCTCAAAGTGCCACGACATCTCCACAGTCCTCAGACTCAGAATGGCTCCAATTTACACTTTGCACTCAGCACTATTTTTATGTCCGGCCCTTGAAAAAGACATTATTCCAGCTTTTATGCAAAGATTTGAGGAGACTCTCCGTTGTCAGAAATCCTAATAAAACACTTGCTCTCGTGGTGAATTCACCATAACCACGCCGAGTACTTTGAAGGTGACCTGTGTTTTATCTGTGCTCATTCTTTTTTTCTTTTTTTTTCTCCTGCCGGTGCATTGAAAATGAGTTATGGCAGCAGCGAGGGAGAGGGGGCGTGTGAAGGGCAGGGTTTTAAAGGGAGGACAGCAGGTCTAAACAAATGAAAGGTTGAAGGGCAAAAGGCGGATGGAGGGAAGAGGAAGGGAGGAGGGAGGAGGAGGAGAGGTTCATAAACACAGAGGAGGAGTCACAGACACAATTCATCTCAACTGCAAATTAGAGTCAGACTCATATTAACAGCATCAACGTTAAAACTGTGATTAAGAGTCCAGAATCTTTTACTGCTCGTAATAAAAACAACATTTCCTACAAATATATTATATAATATTCGAGTCTGCCACCACTACTACTTTCTATTTAATCTTTCAGCTTATCTTAATTATTTATTATCGGGTCTATTATTTAAATGTTGTTATCCTGTGTGCTGCTCGTTCTTTCATGTTCTTAGCATGTTGAATGACAATAAACTGAGAATAGTGAATCACAGTTTAGTTAGAATAACTTTGTTATAAATTATAGTGCTGATCTTGATTCATGCAAATGTAACTTCATCACACATTAAGTAAAAAAAAAAAAAAAAAGACAAACAGCCTTCAAAGGCCTCAGTGTGTTTGATATAACATAAATATACTCAAATAATAACATGTGTGGAAACTGAGACGACAGTTGATTCATCTCAAACTATGTGTGGGAAAAGGTCAACGTAACAAAACATGTGTTACTTGTGCATCAAAAAAGAAATACATGTGCCGATGACAGGAATTTGGATTAATGTGATATTATTTCCTGCAAAACTGTTGCACACCATCAAACTAATAATCACAAATAACATTTTCTCCAATGTTAAACACAATAAAGTTTGTTTGTTAGTTCATTTGCACATTTTAGAGATAAAGACAATGAGATTAGCAAAAGGCAGGTGGGAAAACACCGGAAATACCCGCACTATTTAAAAATACAAACAAGGGTCGTCTTAAGAGCCAGAAAAAAATGATAATACAGAAATGTATTACATTAAAAGCAAAAATTAGAAATTTACAAACAAAATGAAAGTTAAAGGTGAACAGATCCAATAAAGTGACAGTCCAACAATATAAGTCCAACAATATGGAAGAAAGTCTAGTTTAATCAGTACCCATTCAACTTCTTATAAATAAATGTATATATAAGACTTTATTAAAGCAGAAGTAAGCGATCCGGTCGTTTTGGCTAATGCTGCGTTCCAGGCAGGCTTTTGAAACCGTAAATTACAGCTTCAAGTCACGACTTAAGACTTTGTAGCGTTCCAGGCAACCCACTCGTGTTTTTCCGACCTGTTTTACCTGTGAATGTCACTATAACGGCCACTCGTAACTTCTGACCCGTGAACTCGTACCAGATCAAACTGGTACGACTTCACAGGTCGGAAAAACACGAGTTACGGGCTGCCTTGAACGCACCATAACAGTCCTCGTCCCTACGTCACCACATTCAGGCGCATCCCTTGGCTGCACACACAGAGAGGACTGCCCCTTTATGCCGTTCTCTCTCCTCATTGGATAAAGGTTGTAGGATACGATAAATGTTTTCTCCTGGGCTCAGAGCAGAGTGACTGACAGACCCGTGTTTCAGACCAAACACTCTATAGAAGTGATTGCTGTCGGAAGATATAACTATTTAAGACTTATATTAACACAAAAATAAAAAAAATATCGCTTACTTCTGCTTTAAGGACACAATCCAGAGATCCATATAGGGACTAAAAATACCTAAAAGACAGACAATGAAAAAAAATGCAACAGTTCAAGCTCCGCCCACAGACTGTATATAGGCTCCGCCCCTTTCCTTAGCTCAGTCACTGTTCTCAATGGACTGAACAACACCGGACGCAAAAACATTTAATAACTCAGGTCTGGTCGGACCACGGGCTTCTTTTCTTTTCTTTTCTTTTCTTTTCTTTTCTTTTCTTTTCTTTTTCTTTGGCCACATTAGCCTGGCAAGGTTTCTGTTTACTCCACTTTGTCTGCATTCTGGTTCCGGTCTTCTATCACCAAATTCAAACCAAAGTAAAAGTGTTCACCAACATAACACTTATAAAATAGACATTAACTTGTAATACAATAAAAGAAAAAGGTTAAGTTAAAGGGACAATGAGGAGTTTTGTTAAAGCGAAGTGTTTTCACACTACATTTATGAGCCTCCGCACCGTGAAATTCTTTGACCGGCGCAAGACAGACTCATGTTTTCATTCATCAAGAATTAAAGTCAGAGGTTGGAAGACGATCACATACCATCGTAGTTCCCACCATAAACGGAGATTCGGCGGCGTTATTCTCATGACTCGCCACGAAACCAAAAGTAAAGAAACGCTGGTCGGTTCGCCCAGCATTTCCACCACCACTAATAATAACAAAATAACCATAGAGACAAAACCATAGATTTATAGAAAATGGACCATTAACAAGTGGTAACGTAGATTCATCCACATTAATATCAGACTTTTTTATAACCAAATAGAAACTCCTCACTGATTATCTCCTCCCCCTCATGTGGACTAAGAGCTGTGAGAAGTTTCAGAGTCCTCCGTTCCTTCTCTGAGTTATGGGGGGTCCGTGCAGCAGTTTTTGTCCATATAATGGTTGTCAATGGATACCAACTTTCTTCGTCCAAAAAGACACACCAAAAAACATCCAAATACCTCCATAGTGCTCGTCTGTAATGTCCGTCTTGTATTGAAGCCCCGACATGAGAAATTGTTCCAAAAAAAATTAAATAAGTCTATAATTTAAGCTTAAGCTCCCAGTGTCTCAGTTCACTGCTCTTCCTGTGTCAGTGCAAATCACCGGCAGAACAATTTCTCATGTCGGGGCTTCAATACAAGAGGGACATTACAGACGAGCACTATGGAGGTATTTGGATGTAAGACTCGGGTCAAAACTAACCCTAACAGAGGAAGGTTTAATTGACAAAAAAGGCCCAGAGGCCCACACCAAAAATATAAAAACTAATATTTTCATGGATAAGGAGCCTAACAATGTAACCAAGAGAAGAAAAACACATTGGATGAAAAAACAAATGTTTTTAGTGTATTTTACAGCTGATTTAAAACATGACCCGAACACCATAGATGGCAGTAGAAAGCAGAAACACAAGACGAAGGTTAACTCAAACCTGGAGCCAGACTCCGTCCAGAACAGCAGACCAGAGTCTGGTGGAGAAGTTGTGGTATTTACGGACGATTGTGAACCAGCGATGGATGTAAAAACGTCTCGACGCTGCTAAAAAAAAAACAGAAAATTCTGCCCAAATTTTTCCGTGAAACGTCTGTCGCTCCTTGACTTTATTTATTTATTTGTTTGCCCTGCTGCCTTTGTTTTCCCTCTGGTCACGGAGCCGTGAGATTGTTTCAGCGGTGGAGAGGTGTTGGTGTTGCCCCCCTCCCCCCTCTCCGCTGGGTGGGAGCTTACCCAGTCAACGCCAGCCAGCCCAGGTGTGAAGTGTGGCTTTGGCATGTTGTGCTGGCTAGCTTAAAGAGCCTGCTGTGTGTGTGTTTTTATGTGTTTGTGTGTTTTTATGTGTGTGTGTGTGTGTGTGTGTGTGTGTGTGTGTGTGTGTGTGTTTTGTGTGTGTGTGTGTGTTTGTCGACATGCGTGCGTACTTGTATGTTTTTTCGGCGCCGCTGTTCCTTGACAACTTGGTGGTGTTTTCACCGTCTGCAGAGGGAAAGTGTTGGAGGTCAGAGGAGCCAAGAGGAGGAGTGTGTGTGTGTGTGTGTGTGTGTGCACTACACACACAAAAAGCTCACTGGTATTCCTCACACACACACACACACACACACACACACACACAACATCAGTGCAGCTTTTTACGGCAAGGCCACACACACACACACACTGACGACACGCATTTATTGTGTGATGTGATGCCGACAAAGAAAGAGTAAAAAGTTGCACTAAAGCTCAACACACACAGACACACACACACACAGACACACACACATCTATATGTACCTTCCACTCACAATATACAAGCACCTGGATGCACACACACCTAAACGCACACACACACACAGACACACACACACACACACACACGTCCCGGAGCCCCTGTTTAATTTTCAGCCTCCCTGTGAAGCTGGAGGACGGAGCCAAGTATCATCACATCCACCCATCACACACACACACACACACACACACACACACACACACACACACACACACACACACACACACACACACACACACACACACGCCCCACCGCCCACTGTCTGTGACCCACAGACACACACACCCCCCGGCGGCAGCGTGGCCCCGAAACGCCCAGGACAGACTGAGACCAGAGGAGGAGGAGGGAGAAGAAGAGGAAGAGGTAGAGGAGAATAAGGAGGAGGTAGAGGAGGAAGAGAAAGAGGAGGAAGAAGAGGAGGAGGAGTAGAGGAGGAAGAAGAGGAGGGAAAGGAGGAAGAGGGGAGAAAAAGTTGATGGGAGGATGAAAAGAAAAAGAACGAGTGAGAGCGGCTGATTGGCCCAATTGGAAAACATTAAACATTATTTTGTTGCAGCCTGATGATGCCTGTGATGTCATCCTTCGTTTCCATGGTGACCAGACATCAACACCACTGAGTCCCACTCTGTGTGTGTGTGTGTGTGTGTGTGTGTGTCATCCCTACACCTCCTTTAATCCCCCCCCTGTCCCTCCCCCTTGAACTTTATCACCTATTAACTGCAGACCAAATAAATCCCACATGGAAAATAGAGGAGGGACTGGGACATATAAATATATATAGTTATATATATAGCTATACAGTATAACTATGTATGTATGTATATTATATAACTATATATATATAGTTATATACACACTGTACACAGTCAGTCTCCTGCAGTGTGTATCCAGTGAGCTGTTGCTGCTGCTGCTGCTGCTCGTCTCTGCCTCTGCTCTATGACTTGATGGGGCAAAAAACTGTTATTTCCCACTACATGGCTTTTCAAATTGAGTCTTATCCACCATCACAACCCCCCACCCCCCCTCTCCCCCACCCCCACCCCCACCCCTTCCTCTCTACTCTGACTTTCTCTCCGTCAACCTTTCCACTCTCCTCCATCCATCCATCCTCCTCCTCCTCCTCCTCGACCCTTTTCCTTCAGTCGTGCTGTCATCAGTTTTTGAGCTGGATTAGTGGAAGTGAGGAGTCGGGAGGGGGGACAGAGGAGGGATAGAGGAGGGGGGGGTCGTTGACCTGTGAGATGGGTCGAGCTGATGGCGCCCGCCCCCGTGATGAAGCCGGGGACGAACAGTGATGGTGATGGTGATGGCGGCGTGTGGTTAACCTCGGCTCCTCAGGCTGGGAGGGGGAGGGGCCAGGTGAGGGAGGGGGAGGGGTTTGTAGTCATAACTGTGTTTTTATAAAGGTGAGGCCGGTTTTAAGGTGAAGCCGATGGAGCAGAGATCGTCCAGACGGGACGAGAGACCACAGGCTGCTGCTGTGTGTGTGTGTGTGTGTGTGCTGCATCAACATCTGGATGAAGAGGCAAACTGACAGTTAGCTGTAAACAGTGAGATGGAGTTGAGAAGCTGTGTGTGTTTTTTTAGGTGAGTAACTAGAAAATGTCCTCTGGGGAAATTTTGAATGGGCCGCGGGGCTACTGCCGGTTTTGCCATCTCTGTCAACATGGGAATCAAACCCACGATCTTAAGGTCAAGACAGAGCTGATCAGACAGACACATGATCATCTTTCTATAAGCACTGATATGGAGGAGCTGTAACCACATTAGGTTACCTGTGTGTGTGTGTGTATCTCTAACTTTTATCACATGAAGTTACCGAGCACTGGCCTGAGGCTCAGACGTTACCACGGCAACTTGTGGTGGTTGCCATTGGCGATAGGGGCCCCCCAGGCTGAGGCAGACAGAAACGTGGAGAAAAAGAGCGATTTTCTGCCTTTGCACTGGTCTTGCATTTAGGCTTACTGTGACAAAATGGTAACTCCTATCAGAAAAAAACACAGACCAAGAGTGTCACAAGGACTTCCTGAACGATTTGGTGTGATTTTGGTGTTTTTACAGTAAATATTTTGGAGACACTTGCGAGTTTAAAACAGGGGTCCGTTCTGCTTCTCTCAGAAAATATTTGTATTGGAGTCAATGAGGAGCAGAGACAGACGTGGCCGCACTTAGAGGCTGACAATTCAAATTCTGTAAGTCTCTCAGATATTTTGAGCACATTGTGAGAGACAGAACAAGATTGTCTACAAATTTGGAAAAAATCATGTGTGTAGAGTGTAAATTGTGTCCGGGAGGAGTGTGGAAAGAGAAAAGTTTCAGACGATTTCAGACAACTTCTCCCACTCTAAGCGATGTCACCCACTCTGACACGAACATTCCGTGCAATACACACCCATTATAATCTCATAATTTGCCCCGTGGCCCTAACTAATTATCAGGAAAAGTAACTGTTGTGGTACTTAAAAAAAAGAAAAAAAGATCAAATATGTCAAATAACTTGGACTCAGCCTCCTAACCCTGAGTGAGTTGGTTAGTTCCAGACAAACAACTTTTTTCTGACCTTGATGGACTGAAACAAATGTGTACATAACGTACAAGTACAACTTTAACAGGTGTATTATTATTTTATGACGGTTCTTCTTGAGTCAAGAAACAGAGCATTTTATTGTCAGCGTAAAAAACACTGCTGTGATTAGAAATTGGGATTATTCCACCAATGTTGATTTCTGAACCCTTCCTTAAAAGGGATAGTTCAATATTTTGGCAAACTGGCCCATTGTCATAATCCCTATAGTCATAGCAGTAGGTTCGTTACCTTTAATTGTCGGTGCAAGCTATTTTTAGAAAGGCGGAGCAGAGCCGAGAGCTTCTCAGAGCTACGCTACGGAGGCTCATGGGATTTCTTGGTTTCCCTTGAGGTTTGAGGTTTCAAGCGTACGATGTCACATTGAAAACAGGTTGATGTGAAGACTTCTCATGTATGTGGGGGGCTTTTGTTTAAAATAATAGTGTTGTGTTGATTAAAAATAGTGATAAACTTGTTTTCTATTATTCGAGGTCTGAAGACACTGGAACTTTTTTGTTAAAGCAGAAGTAAGTGATATAACCACTTACTTCTGCTTTAAGTAGACCAGTTCTGCAAATCAATAAATGCTCTGAATGAATGAATGAATGAATGAATGAATGAATGCTCTAAGTGTGGGAGAAATGTTGCCAGTAGTTTATAGAATGAAACTAAAATGTTAATTTTACTGAAACATGTGGCTATAAATAGTGAAACCAGAGAAACTCATCATTATCATTTTGAAGTGGTCTCTCACTGTAATTTTCTTTCAGCTCTTGTTTATTGATGCATCGTCTGCTGACTTTATTTCTATTAATGTACAATATTTATTTATGACTCCTCATCTCCATCTCCACATGTTGGTTCCTGCTGCACCAGACCCACAACGACAGGGAGGTCAGGATGAGTGGTGCTGATGGGGGAGGAGTGATAGGTTTCTTTTTTTTTTATTATTGTTGCCTTCATCCTCCTCTTCCTCCTCCTCCTCCTCCTCCTCACATCACTTTGCTCTCTTTAATTCACCCAGCCCCCCCTCTTGGATGGGCAGCGGGGGGGCTGGAGATTCTCTTTGGAAATTCTCTTTGCCTCTTCGACTCTGACCTGAATCTGGGAGAGAGGGAGGGAGGAGGAAGAAGACGGTTTTTACAAAAGAAGTGAGAGAGAGTCTGAGTGAAACATGGAGAGAGCGAGAGGAAGTTGGAGGGAAGTGTGTGTGTGTGTGTGTGTGTGAGTGTGTGTGTTGGCGGGGGGGGGTTGGAGGAAGAGATTGGGAAAATAACAAAATATATAAGTCGCAGCATGTTTGTTGCTGGCTGGGCGCCTGCTACAGCCTTCCCATGATGCACTGCTGCTGCCTCTGTATCAACTTACTGTACAAAACCGTGAAGGAGATTTTAAGTTCCTGAAGTTGTGTAAAAGAAAAAAATAAATAGAAGAATGCAAACAGATGTTGTTGAGCTGATGATGAAATGACGTTTCATCAGCGTTTCCTGTTTGTTGATTTGTTCACATGGTTTTAAAGGGAGGGCAGTTGGGGGCAGTTTTTCATCAAGCAGTCTCTGTATTTCCCTCTAAAACAACTCTGTGTGGTAACGTTGTGTTATTATCTCATAGCGTGGTGAATGTGCAGCTCACAACTTGTCCACCAGAGCGTTGTGGAGTTGTTGGATTGTGTATTTGATGAGTTTGATGAGGGAAACCAAGAAATCCCATAATGAGCCGCCGTAGCGTAGCTCTGAGCAGCTCACGGCTCTGCTCCGCCGTTCTAAAAACAGCTTGCACCGACAATTAAAGGTAACGAACCTACTGCTATGACTATAGGGATTATGGCAATGGGCCAATTTGCCAAAAATGTTGAACTATCCCTTTAAGAATGAACGGTTTACTTCCTGTTTCCTGTTTGTCCAAACTTGGATGGTCCTGTGTGAAGTGTTGTTTACCTTTTGTGTTTCTTTTCTTTCTTTCTTTTTTTTTTTCACATGTTATTGGAGCACGTTCTGTTTTTATTAACCTTTGACCTGTATAGTTTATATCAGCTCACAGTCACAACATAAAGCATCACTATTTACTTTGTGAGGCATTCAAGGGCTTCTGGGGAATGTTGTTCTTTTTTGGAACTTTTGTATGAAGCAGCATGTTTGTCCATCATTAACCCCTTTGCTCATTTAAATAGCCTATTGGAAGGTATTCAAAGAGTTTTACTTATTTATTATTTTATTTTTCCATGCAAACATTAAAAGGTACAAAAAAAAAGTCAAAAGAATATTTATCAATATCAACACATAAAAATGTGTAAAAAAACCCCCCAAAAAACCAAAAAAAGAACACTTATTTTAAACTTAAACAACTTGTTTTATTTGTCAAAATTAAGTTACAAAATGTGGAATGGGTGAAAATCCTTGAAAAAAATATTATTTTAAGGTAAATTTTGAACAATGTGTGATTAGTTGCAATAAAGAATTGATTCTCCTGTGAATGTGATATTCTAACCGATATTTATTGAAAATAACCTTTTAGTTAAGTTCAGTTCAGCTTCATAAAACCTGGTTAAAGAAGCTAATATCTTCTACTCGTTTCCTATTGGCTACCATAATTGTGACATCACAGATTGGGGGGCGTGGCCAGTCATTAACCTGCTTAATAATCAGTCATAGAGTAAATGATTGGCTGGGCTTCATCCATCCATCTCTTCATTAATCCATAACTTCATCCATTATTCTGTTCATCCATCCATCCATTCACTCATTAGTCTGTCAATTCATTCATTCATCCATCCATTCATTCGCTCCATCCTTTTGTTCCTTCATCCATCCATCATGCATATACCTTCATCCACCCATCCATTAATCTGTCCATTTATTCGTCATCTATCTGCTCCTGTTCTCTCACACCTCCATGTTTCAGTTGGACCTTGAACGCAGCATCGTTCTCTCTGTTTCTCTCTGTGATACGTTTCCACTCTCACCTCATCGGGCTCGGCTGCAGCCACTGCTGAGGGGCTCAGTCTTTATATTAACCTACATGTATATTTTATGCAATCGTGAGCATGATTTATACACAGTATGCACAATAGAGTTTCATTTACATAAATTAGTATTTCACTTCATTACGGCAAAATATATTTCCCTGCAGGACAGCTGTATATTTTAGATGAAAGCCTTATTTTAGCTCCGGTAGTCGTCCACCCCACCACCACCACCACCACCAGATTACCCCCCTCCCTCTCTCTCTATCCCTCTCTCCCTCTCTCTCTCTCTCTCTGTCCTGTTCTGTCCTTTGCCCTCTCACCCAGAGTTTTGATTGGTTCATGGTGTCATATCAGGTCCCGCTGCGTCTCTAAGAGAAGAGGACGCCGAGAGAAAGAGACGTCCAGCGGATCTCTTTCACCGCTAATGAGCGAGTGGATTGGACAGAAGTCACACTGGGAGAACACACACACACACACACACACACACACACACACACACACACACTCCCTCCTGCAGTTCACTGTGGCTGTAGGACAAGTAAACACCAACTGTAGCTGCAAATAGAGACGAAGCAGAAGAGACAAACTCTCCTGACGATGTGTGAGTCACAATCATTTATTAAACACCGGTTTGTTATCAGAACATTTTATTTCCATAATAACCACTGAGGTCTGGGAACAGAGTGACTTTAAAGGGATAGTTCAACATTTTGTCAAACTGGCCCATTGCCATAATCCCTATAGTCATAGCAGTAGGTTTGTTACCTTTAATTGTCGGTGCAAGCTGTTTTTAGAACGGCGGAGCAGAGCCGTGAGCTGCTCAGAGCTACGCTGCGGAGGCTCATTATGGGATTTCTTGGTTTCCCTCATCAAACTCATCAAATACACAATCCAACAACTCCACAACGCTCTGGTGGACAAGTTGTGACCTGCACATTCACCACGCTATGAGATAATAACACAACGTTACCACACAGAGTTGTTTTAGAGGGAAATACAGAGACTGTTGATGAAAAACTGTCCCTGAAGGCAACGCGCATCAGCGGTTTAGCATGAATTTACCAGTGGTCTGTGTTTTCTGTGTATTTTTGTACGTTATATGTTGGGACTGCACATGGAAATGAGCTGTGAGCTAAATCTGCTGCAACCATCTCTTCATTTTCTGCAAATGATTAATGTCATTGCACACTGTCCCCTAATAAACGAATAAACTAAACTAATTTCCCTCTGGAAGTGTGATGGTCGAGGATTGACTTCAGACTCCAGGACTTTGGTTTTGTATTCTGCAAAGTTTAACTCTTTAGAAGTTGGAGTTACTTCTGTCAGAGAAGCAGTGATTAGGAGCTTCAGAGGAGTTGGAAGTTGTTCCATCAAACTGTGGGCGGAGCCAGACGAGCCTCTTGTTTCACCTCGCTGACCCTACAATATGTTCAACTATTCCTTCTTAACTGTGTGTGTGTGTGTGTGTCAATGTGTGTGTGTGTGTGTAAAGCATTCTGCAGACACTCACAACTGCAGGTCTCCCGGTCTCGCCAACAAAAGCCATTCATAGCCCCTGTGTGTGTGTGTATGTGTGTGTGTGTGTGTGTGTCAGTCCGTCAGTGTGCATTCAAATGAGGGTGTTATCTCCTTACCCAGGGTGCTCGGGGCCTTGTCTTGCCACCCCCCCTGATCCCTATCTCCCTCCCAGTTGTCCCCTCCATACCTCCCTCTTCTCTCATTCAAATTCTTTCTCCATCACTCACCCCCCCCCCCTTCGTCTCTATACCTTAGCTCCGCTCCGCACATATTTCAATTATTGCACTTGAGAGGGTTTTTTTTTCTCCCTCTGCATGGTTCCCATTATTTTCCAGAATCTTAAATAGATTTTTTTTTTGAATTTTTTTATACCATTGTGATGTGGAGCTCTGGCGTGCACCCCCACATGTTTGGGACGGTCGTCACTCTGTCTGGTCCATCCAGTCTTCTGGACGATGGACGGGTCATTATTAAGGTTATTATGGGTCAGTTTAAGAGATTTCACTTTAGGTCACAACAACAAAAAAAACTAATGTCAGCTTTGAAACTGTCTGATGTTTGGTTTGGTAGAATCTGGTACAAACAGTAACGACACTGACGACTCCCCAGAGTTGAAACTCTGACACCAACAGGTTGGAATATTTAGTTTCAGATTGAAAATGCCATGAATTTTGTTTCTTATCTTGATATTGACCCACAGTAATTTGTAAAGATTTTAATGACTCTTTATCATTGAGTGCAGTCATGATGCTGAACTAGGTAATTACTAGTCTATATAAGCTATTGTGAGCATGTTACCAAACTAATTTAGGTTGTTTTGTGTGTTGCATCAATGTTATCCTCTGATATGGACTAAACCCATTAAATATTGTAAATGTATCACTATTAATAGAAAGAAAAGTGCTTGTTCTGCAGTGGTAGAGGAGACATTTGAAGGGTCATCAGAGTTGCTGTTGGGCAGTTGCCACGCTAACTGTGCAGGTTAGCTAGGCTACAGTTTGCATTGGTTTGGAAACACGGGCAGCAGAATAAAAACATTAAAATCTTGCTGAGAAATGCAGTAAAAAATAACATAGCCTAATCTGAGAATATATCCGACACATCAAGACTTGACTCTGCTATGCTAGCGTTTAGGATCCCCGTTAGCCGACGCACAAACGACAGGCTATAGTCTTCCTTAAAAAGTTCAAGTTGTAAATTAAAACAATACACAGATCCAGTTACAGTAAAAGAAAGAAAGAAAAAGAAAACGACATCAGTAACTCACAAGCCTGAAAAGTGACTTTACATGTTTTGTAAATGTTTTCTTACTTGAAATTGTTCTAATATTCAAGGGGAAGAAGAAATAGCCCTATATATAGTATATATACAATGCTTCTATTTAATTAGCCTAGTTCTTGGGTGTGGTATTTGATTAGCAAGAGTTGTAGGATATTTGGTGTAAATAATGTTTCTAATAAATAACAATAAACTGGTAGATAACCTGTTAATAACCTTCAGCCATCTAAAGCGATAATGCATCTGGTCAACACTGTAGGCTATCTATAAGTCTAGTTGCCCTATTTTGAGCTGTAGTTAGTTTTAAGTTGTAGTTGTTTCACTTTATGTTATTAAGATCTCATCAATGCAAATAATTGAAATGTAAAGGGTTTTTAACAGTTGTGCAGAGCTGGGTCTGCAGTAACACCCGGGAGCTAAGAGGCTAAGAGGCTAAAACCAGCACTGATCTCTCTCTGTTTATTATATTGCATGAGCAGCGAGCGTTGACCAGAACTACAGTCACGTCAAGCGGAGCGTGTGGTCGTTCTGTCGCAGCACATGTGTATTTCTACGGCAAGCCACGAGGGTCTCTCCATCAGACAGAAACAAATTGTGCCACATCTATGGTACTACTACTACTACTACTACTACAATGCCTTTTAAGCTGCAGCAGCGTTGGCACTGTGCTGCTCCGAAGGCCAGTTAATCAACATTATTGAGTGTGTGCGCTGGCACCTCCCATAATTCTTCTCACCTTAGCTACAGTCTTTCCCCACAGGTGACTGTGAAGTATATAGTTGCAGTGAATTGATAGTTTACTATGAATAAAGACAGTACACTGTTGGAGTGTTACAAAATATGGTGCGGCTGCTGAAGCGCTGCACATATGAAGGATGGTTTAAAGGTAATACAGCAAGAGACCACTATATACTGTAGTGTGATTCCCTTGACCAGGTGTGTGTGTCTGTCAGAGTGTGTGTGTGTGTGTGTGTCTGTGTGTGAGGCAGGCTATGAATTTTATTACAGCTCCAAAATAGACTCTGGCCCCAAAGCCCAAGCCTCTACACATCTTCAATTTCAAAACGGTGGAGAGCGAAGAGAGAGGAAGAGCAAGGAGAGGAGGAGGAGGAGGAGGAGGAGGAGGTGGAAAGGAGAGGAGGGGGAGGAGGGGGGAGAGGGAGAGAATAGGATGCTGTGAAGGGAAGAAAAAAAAAGAGTGAGAGAAGGGCCCAAAAGAAGGGCTGCAGAGAGGGGAGGAAAATGAAAGTGAGCTGATTCAATCTTCAAGCACCTTACAAGCGTTTGCGTCAGGTTTCTTGTTTAAAAGGACAGGATGTGGAAGAGGAGGAAGAGAGGAGGAGGAGGAGAGGAGGAGAGGAGGTGAGGAGGGGTAATGTCCTCTCTCTCTCTCTCTCTCTCTCTCCCTTGCACACATTTATTCCTTCTTCTTTTCTCTCTCTTTTCCAAACTGTAGTGAAAAGATTAAATTGTTTACGAGTGCGAAGCGTGGCTAGCCGCGGCGGATGAGCCGAGAGCGACAGAGATAGACATTCTAATTCACGGCTGTACTTAGCGCCCGGGTCCCTGTGTGCAACAACTAATTCTTTTATCTGGCTGCAACACTCCGGGCTCCAGCCACATTCAAAGAAAAAAAGATATATAGTTATATATATGTAATATATATATATATATATTTATATGTGTATGTAGGTTGTGCATGAGAGAGAAGAAGGAGAAGAAAAAGTGAATGAAGAGACTTTTACACACTGCAACTGATAAAATAATCAATCTGTACTTGAATACTTGATTTCATTTTTTCCTCCTCCCCCCATTCTCCTCACCCCCCACCCCCCCACCCTTTCCTCCCCTCCTCACCCCCCCTCCAGACTCACAAAGAAGGGGCCGTCCGAGTGCCGTCTTAACCCTTTATCTTGACTGAGCAGAGAGACATTGCCAGCATCTCTCTGTCTCTCTGTCTGTGTTGGGCTGGGAGGGGGTGAGGAGGAGGAGGGGGGAGGGGGTGAGGTGGGGTAATACATGTTCGTATGTGCTGGGATTGGACAGCTTGATGAGAGACGGACAGACTCTGGGATGTGTGTGTGTGTGTGTGTGTGCTGGTATGTGTGTGTGTTCTTGTACTTACTATATTGTGAGGACTGGAACGAGTTTTTCACCTACAAAGTGAGGACCTTTTTTCCACGTGAGGACATTTTGGCCCGGTCCTCACTTTTTTTCCAAGACTTTAGGTCATAATTAGGTTTATATTAGGTTAAGTGTTAATGGTTAAGGTTAAGGCATTTGTTTTGGATGGTTAAGGTTATAGGGTAAGGGGCTAAAGGGAATACATTATGTCAATGAGTGTCCTCACAAAGATAGCGTTACAAGGATGTGTGTGTGTGTGTGTGTGTGTGTGTGTGCGTGTGTGTGCAAGGCGAGTAAGGTGGGGGGATACAGCATGGAGAAGAATTACTGTTATCTCCCAGGCAGAAGAGGGAAGGAGGGGGGGAGGGAGGGGGGGAGATAAGAAACTGCTGCAGCCGACAGAGAGAGAGAGAGAGAGAGAGACGGAGAGAGGGAGAAAATCAGGCGTGCGAGAAGTCGTGTGTGGATGGGGGCCGCCGTTGTAAATTGGCAGGATATTCAGAGCGAGCGAGCGAGCGAGCCCTGCCTGTGTGACTGCATCCATCTTTCTCTTTTTTTTTTTTTCCCTCCCCAACCAGAGGTCTGCTCTCCTGATAGCGGCATTGTGCGTGCAAGGCCCACTGTATAGAAAGCTCATCAGTGCTGGTTGCCTATTGGTGCCGTTATCGGACCTAGTAAGGTAACTGCACGCTTATAGACTGCACCCAGATAATGGGGGGGCAGAAGAAAAGAGATAAAGAGGGTGAGTTGGGGGAGGAGGGGGAGGGGGGAGGAAGGGGGGAGGCCTCTTCTCATTAACAGCTATCTACTGCAGCGCAGACACTGGGTTGTATTGAGTGGTTCCTACGCCGGGCATAAATTAAAACGCACCCACGGAGAGGAAGTAAAGGGAGGGAGGGAGGGAGGGAGGGAGGATGAGTGAGTAAGAGGAGGAGTTCTGTAAATGACAGTGAAGCAGAAGGGTGGGGCGTTGTGCGTTGGGTGTGTGAGTGTGTGTGTGTGTGTGTGTGTGTGTGAGGCCGGCCCACAGACAGACGGCAGCAGAAACATGACGTGTGCGTGCAGCTACTAACAAGCTGCTGGATGGAAACGTCAGCGTGTTGGTTCCTGTGTCACTTCAGAGGCTGAAAACAAAACTCACGTTCACACCTTTAACACACACACACACTGCTTTACTGTTGTTGTTGTTGTTGTTGTTGTTGTTGATTTTGTGTTGTGTTGAACTACATTTTCTCTAAACACGACTCAAACAGCAGAGTAACATGTGCACACTTTACTCAGCCAGTAATACTCAACCAATAAGTATTTTTTACTTTTTCTTTCTTTCTTTCTTTCTTTCTTTCTTTCTTTCTTTCTTTCTTTCTTTCTTTCTTTCTTTCTTTCTTTCTTTCTTTCTTTCTTTCTTTCTTTCTTTCTTTCTACCCGCTTTCTCTGTCTTTTTCTTTCTTTCTACCCATCTCTATCTACTACCTCTTTCTATCTATCATCCCCTCTTTCTTTCTTTCTTTCTTTTACCCCCTTTTTCTGTCTTTTTACTTAATTCTTCCTCTCTTTCTGTATTTCTTTCTATCTACCCCATCTCTGTCTTATTACTTCTTTCTTTCTCTCTTCCTTTCTACCCCCTTTCTCTGTCTTTTTACTTCCTTCCTTCTTTTTCTACCCCCTTTTTCTGTCTTTTTACTTCTTTTTTTCCCCCATAGAAAGACATTCATCTCTCAGCTTTTATGTTTCAGGTAATTCAGCATTGTTTCAATAAGTTTTTCAGCTCATTCAGCATTTCTTCAGCAATGGCATTCAGCTCCTTTCAGCCTCCACATGCATTTCCTTCAAGAAATGCTATCTTTTTCTAGTTGTTTTTGTTGTTGATTTTGTGTTGTGTTGAACTACATTTTCTCTACATACGACTCAAACAGCAGAGTAACATGTGCACACTTTACTCAACAAGTAAAAGGTTTAGTTGTTTGACAGCAAATGAAGTCTAAAAACACCCAAAATGAAACATGCACTTTTTTTTTAATCTGTGAGTGGATGAATTGTGTGTTTCCACAGCTGGACTTCACTCAGCTTCTGTACCGATGCTCCTGATCACATCCTGTGCACTAAACTATCACTTTAAATCCAATAATATCCCTCCCCTTCTGACCTCTGGTTTTGTTTCTAACATCTCCTGAGAGAAACATCTTAGCTGCTAATTGTCCAGGATGTTCAAATGCTATCAGGGCTTGTTACTTAAAATTTTAGGAGTGCAAGTAGAAAATGTAGGGGTGCACACTGTAAATCGACTCACAAAGCAAATATTCACATTTCCTTTTCATTCATGATCCTCACACACATTGGCCTGACACCTGTAACCTGACAGATTACAGATTCTTTGAGTCACGCCTTCAGCGTTTCACCAGTGTTACAAAAAGAAACGGCTAACTAGCTGGAAAGGAAACAGTGAAGTTCTCCTGAAACCTCGAGGTGTGGCCTGTCGGGGCTCCGCGGGCTGAATGACGGGGTTAATGAACCAAATGGAGCCGCTGATTAAAATGTGCAGGTGTGTATCACTCACAGGGTGGAAACTGTTGTTTCAAGCTGCTTAAAACAAGAAAAAAAGGGGAAAAACTTCAAATAACAGACTGCTGAATCCTGATTATAGAGGCCACAGACCCGGGCTGCCTCGGCTCAGGTTTACATATCAAACAGGTAATCTCCAAACCAGAGAGAGAGTTCAATCTGGCCTCGAGTGCTGTGGTGGTGGAGGTGGAGGTGGAGGCTGCTCGCCTGTCTGCATACTGCAGCACCGGTTTCATGGCGACACTGTGTGTGTGTGTGTGTTCCCTTCGTCACACACACTCTTCTTCTCTTGTGCTGTTCAGGGACGTGGTGAAGAGGAGGGAAATGCAGCCAGCCTTGAAAAGAGCTAAAAAAGAAAGAAAGAAAGAAAAAAACAAAACAATACTGTCCTCTTCCTCCTCTTCTTCCTCCTCTACCTCCCC
The DNA here is from genome assembly GCF_045865225.1 of Trachurus japonicus. Classification (NCBI taxonomy): domain Eukaryota; kingdom Metazoa; phylum Chordata; class Actinopteri; order Carangiformes; family Carangidae; genus Trachurus; species Trachurus japonicus. The sequence goes on along the minus strand of NC_140919.1, from coordinate 2,773,889 downwards.
CTCCCCCTCCATCATCTCTGCTGACACACAAGCATGTGCAAACAGGCTGAACATAAACCGATGCACTGACACATGCTGCTCTTTTAGAGTGTGTATGCATGCATGTGTGTGTGTGTATGTGTGTGTGTGGACAAGACAATCATCAGCTGGCAGAGCCGACGTCTTCCTGATAAACCACCTCCCTCCCTCCCTCTCTCCCTCTCTCTTTCTCTGTCCTGCTCTCTTGTCTCTCCCCCTTCACAATGGAGCCGGTGCCTTCATTTGCATGGTGCAATTGGATCTCGGCAGCGGTGTGTTGTGGCCAGACAAGTGTAGCATTACGAGGGAACAAGTTACTATGGGGGAAGGTTAATACAGACAATAAGGGAGGCAGATAATGGGAATTGGGCTCCTGTTTTTCAAACCTCTTATCGGCCCCGGTGCGAGAAATCAGGCCCCTGCTTTGAATAAAGAGGTGGGGGGTATTTAAAGGGCCAGCTCTGTCAAGAGCGCCACTGTCATGTCCCTACACGACCGTGGTTTGTTCTGTGACATTTCCACACATGGGAGTGGGGGTGGGAGGCAGTGGGTGATGGTAGTATATGGTAACATGGTGTGGTGAAGCCTGCCTGGACTCGGCTGCTTTATGTGTCCTGTGTTCAGTTCAGATTCAGAATCAGAAAACCTTTATTGTCCCCTGCACATAGCAGTGGAAAATTTTCTTAAACGTGTGCATACGTGCGCATAAAAGAAACATAAAAACACAGTTTAGCATAACATAAAACAAACAACAAATAGATACAGAATGACACAATCAAGATACAGAATGACACAAGTAAAAACAGAATAAAAAACTTAAAAGAACATTAAAAGATGTCCTAGTGAATTATTGATGATGTTGACGGCGGATGTGATGAATGATTTTTTCCCTAAGCTTGTCCTTGCTAAAGGGACCCTGTAGCGACGGCCTGAGGGAAGAACTTGTGGAACTTGTTGGAAGTTGTGTGGAAAAACCCCAAGAACTGAAATAGAAAAGGTAAAATGAAATTCTTGCAGCCACTGATTGTCGGAAATATAGTGAAATGCACAAAAAAGAGCAGTGGTTGGCATGTTTTAATATAATAATGTGTGCTTTCAGCCAATGAAAACCAATGATCAGGGTGTGGAGTTGCAGCTGAAAGGCCGAATCTAACATTCCCCAACAATCAGGTAAATAAAGATGAACATGTTTGTCATGGATACTATCTAGATATCAGCTGATATAATAGACACTAGGTAGTAATTAGGAGCTGAGGTGAATCAATGGGCGGAGAGAGGAGTCAAGAGGAGTCAAGTGGTGAGGGGGGTCAGGACTAGAGATGCACCGATCAGATATTGAACAGGATATCGGCCCCGGTATTGACTAAATAGCTAGATCGGATATCGGATAACAGGGCCGATCCATGACGCCAACGATCTATTCACTTCAATTCAGAGCAACAACATTTTACAAAGTTAGGAAAGTGATGTTTAAGTCCAGCTCGATGCCTTCACTGTCAATTCAACAGTGGCATTGGCTCGGTATCGGGTATCGGGAATGAAAAAGCCGGATCAGTGCATCCCTAGTGAGGATGGACATGGTGGAAACACCCCACCATGCTGCAGTAGTTCTTCATCTTCTCCATTTCCAAGTATTGAAGACTCCTCGGCCCTTGTTGGTGAAACCTCAGAAGATCTCTATCACAGTGTAGGGAAACTCTCCATCAACGAGTCTGGTGGGAATCTGAAGGCTTTACTTGACTTGAGCTTTGGAAAGGGACCAGCCAGGTTCCGTGGATGGAGTACAGAGTCTCATCTTTTACCCCAGGGAGTAGGAGTAGTAGTTGGCACTGCCTATGGGTAACCACCAGGAATTGGTAGAGGAAGGTTGTTACAGGACTTGTGCCATTGGTGAAAAATGACCACAAGTCCAGAAGGTGCTGACATTTTCTTTGCAGGACCCTCGTACAGGCCAGTCCACCACCGAGCTAGGGGTTCGACTTGGAGCAGAAATCTGGTTGGAGAGGGTCTAGTTCTAGGTGTTGTTGGGGTCGTGTATCAGTGAGATATGAAAATAAAATCCAGAAGGTCCGGTGTGAGGAGGAGGAGGAGGAGGAACATCTGGCTCGGACTTCACCTTCCATCACCGGGAAGCATTTTCCTCTTCCTCTTCAGTTTGTCCAGGTTCTTTCATTCATTGTCTACACACAAGGTCGGTCACAGGTCGTCGTAGTTCATTGTTTATCTCCAACCACGTAAGTACACAGCTGCTTCACTCCCATCTGCAGTAACCGTGGTAACCAAGGTCACAGTGGGGGGGGGGCCCTTATCGATAGCAAGTGTGAGGCCCCTCAGAGTCCCAGGGACGGACAGGAAGTCAAGGAGGATCCTCAACATCAGTAAAGACATCGGATCAAAGGAAGAGTTGTGAAAATGACTTTTTGGGGACAAATGAGGTTTATTTTGTTTATTTTAATGTTTTATTATAAACAAACAGAGCCGGTCTCTGTACTGACTGTAGGTTCTGATTTATGGTTCATTTGATCCTTTTTCTGTTGATCCCGGTCCTGTTGATCCTGGTCCTGTTTCTGTCTGCTGAGCCAGAGTCAAGGTCAACTGTTTTGAATCGTTTTAATCATGATATATTAAATGAAAACCTAGAATAAAACGCATTTGAAATCTATTAGGAATTTGAACTTTTTTATTCTTTTAATACATATTTCTAATCCATACAAATGTGTATGTTTAAGTATGTATAGACATATGTCACTTAAATATATTAACATTAACGATGAGGAGACATGTTGAAACTCAATAGGGAATGTGTACGTCTGCTGCTGCTTTAATAAACATGAATACACAAATCAACCAATATTGTTTACATATTTGAGTATAAACTCATATTTTCTATTGTTAGAAACCTATATCTTCATATGTAAATATGTAATATGTATCTCCGCATGACATTCATACATGGCAACATCCCATTTATGATTTATGGACATACGTATATCACATTTCTATATGAGGTGATAAGGAAACAAATATGAAAAGCTGTGACGACAGCACAGTGCAGGAATGCAGCTGCTCAACAATTATTATTAACACCTTCCACTGATCTGCAGCTTCATTTAAATACCCCCCACCCTCCCCTCTCTCCTTCCCTCCCTCCCCTCCTCTTCCTCCCCAGAAGGTGAGCGCACCCAATTACCATGCGCTCACACAGGTCCTAACTGCAACACAATGGCTGGGCATTTTTCATCCCATATTTTAGGAGGGAGGAGGGAGGAGAAGGAGGAGGAGGAGGGAGGAGGAAGAGTGGCTGCAGACGGGAGCGGATGTTGTTAAAGGGTGAGGGGGGGCGACCAAACACCTCATATTTGGAATTAAGTTTGAGTGGAGTGTGTTCAACTCTGTGTGTGTGTGTGTTTTTGTGGATGTGTGTGTGTGTCAGATGGACCAGCGATGGGGAAGAGTCCTTAATCATCCCCCTTCCTCTTGTCAAGTGGTTCCCATCATCATGACATTTAAAATATTCAATAATTATCTCACTGACTTGATGAGCTTTCTCTGATGCTTATACCCCATGACACACACACACAATGACACACACACACACACACACACAGACACACACACACTGAAATAAATAAATAATAGGGAGATGTGTCATTCCCCATTCACTTGCATCATTTTGAAGGAGCGGTTGTTAGATACTTTATGGCCTATTGTGCGGCTGCAGCCATTACGCGGGCCGGCGCTGTGTGAGAGTTATGGGCCCATCGTTAATGTAAATGTGGCTCTACAGCCCCACTCATTCACCTTGCTGTGCTCACACTGGTCACTGCTGTGGATATAGGACGCTCTGTCTGTTCTCTCATCCTCCCGGGTCAAACCGAGTCCAGCCCAGTCCTGTCCTGTGGCTGTAACCAAGGAGATTCTGTCCTGCAGCTGCAAACGGGGTAAAGGTTAGCTTAGCTTAGTTTAGCTTAGCTTAAAGACTGGGTCTGTGGTAAACATCCCATATTTTTTTTAATCTACCTATTTGAATAATCAGTGTATTTTCCATCTCCTCTCTCAGCTTCTCTCTGGAGCTCTAGTAACAACAGGTCAGTGTCAGCCAATCAGAAGAGAGGAGGACGCTCTGAGCCTCTCTTCTGATTGGCTGACTGTTTTCCAAAAGTATCCAATAAAAATAGAGCAGATTTCAGAATAAAACACTCAGAGAAAACAAATCCTGCAAAGTTGTTGTTGTTGGATGGATGGTGTTGTCCAGGTGGTGAGGGGGCGGGGCTTAGTTGTGACATCACAAAGTGACAGGAAGTCCTGACGGCTGGTTTTAAGGCTCAGTTTCTGAATACAGGCTGTGTGCATTTCTCTGTGGACTGAGGCTTTGATACTTTCACAGTGTTAATATAGAACCTAGAGCTGCTTTATAATCACACTACACATGGACATCTACCTTTATACTGTATGGAGCTTTAATACAAACATCTACCTTTATACTGTATGGAGCTTTAACACAAACATCTACCTTTATACTGTATGGAGCTTTAACACAAACATCTACCTTTATACTGTATGGAGCTTTAACACAAACATCTACCTTTATACTGTATGGAGCTTTAACACAAACATCTACCTTTATACTGTATGGAGCTTTAACACAAACATCTACCTTTATACTGTATGGAGCTTTAACACAAACATCTACCTTTATACTGTATGGAGCTTTAACACAAACATCTACCTTTATACTGTAAGGAGCTTTAACACAAACATCTACCTTTATACTCTATGGAGCTTTAACACAAACATCTACCTTTATGCACAGAAGAAAAAATGATTTTCCACATGTTGTTCTTGTTTTTAAAGCCATTTAAAGACTCCGTCCCCGAGGTCGACGATCAGCGTCGATCTTCATAATCATAATCATCTCTTTCCGCTGGATAACTTTCCTTCTCTTTGTGTCTTGCAGCTGTGGGAGGTGTCGACTTTACACCGGCAGCATAATAACACTCGCAAAGCATCATCAATCAACCTCCAGTCTGTTCACACACACCTGATGACTGTCTGCAAATCCTGTCCTATACACCTGACCTTTGTCACCATGACAACTTCTGCTCGTGCATTCAGAGGCAGGTAATTATCAATGACATGACACCGGATTCAATAACAGCATATATTGTAGATACTGATAACATTATTCTGAAAACGATCCGTATTGGTCTTCAGAAATCAAGGAAAAACACACAGTCGGCCGCGGTCTTCATGAATAAAAACAGACTGGGGGGGTGGGCTTATCCTCCTGGGGAACCGGCGTCCATTTGTTTTCATTTTGCACATGGTCATTGCCCCGCGTTCACATCACACACTCCACCTCCCGCCTCCCTCAGGCTTCATGTCTCGTTCACCCCCACCTCCTAATAGCATGAGAGGGGGGGGGGTAGAAAGCAGTGACCTTCTGAGGATCAGAGGTGAATTCAGATGAGATTTATTTGTGTACCTGTTGATCTAAGTGCATCATAAACATCGGAGCGAGGACGTCGTGGTTCCTCTGGACCGGACCCGACTCAGTGAGGATGATGATGATGATAAAGGTTCTGTTTCTGCAATAACTGATCAATGCTGCTTCACTCTGAGATTACGGAGCATTTCAATTAGATTCATCCTAAGCGGTGCCTTCTTTCAACCTGTCATATCCTGCTCTGTTTTGTCATAACTTCCTGTCCTGCTCCAAACCTAACTGGCTTCCCCCACAAAAGCTGGGTTTACATGGAGCTAAATATTACGATTAGAATTGGTTTAGATGTACGGACTGGATGAAAATGCTCCATATAAACAGCTTAATCAGAATAAACAGGCCCAGGCAGTTTCAGAGAGGTGGAATAAACCTTTTCTTAAACAGAAAGTAAAATGACGTCATGCAAAGGGTGAAACTGAATGTCGACCGGTTTCGTTCTTTCTGCTCCGTGTGGATGTAAATGTGTAGTGATGTTTCTTCACTTTCAAATGCTTGAATGAAAGAGTCAAAACTATTAAAGAGATAGTTCAACATTTTGGCAAATTGGCCCATTGCCATAATCCCTATAGTCATAGCAGTAGGTTCGTTACCTGTAATTGTCGGTGCAAGCTGTTTTTAGAACGGCGGAGCAGAGCCGCGAGCTGCTCAGAGCTACGCTACGGAGGCTCATTATGGGATTTCTTGGTTTCCCTCATCAAACTCATCAAATACACAATCCAACAACTCCACAACGCTCTGGTGGACAAGTTGTGAGCTGCACATTCACCACGCTATGAGATAATAACACAACGTTACCGCACAGAGTTGTTTTAGAGGGAAATACAGAGACTGTTGATGAAAAACTGTCCCTGAAGGCAACGCGCATCAGTGGTTTTGCATGAATTTCCCTCTAAAACAACTCTGTGTGGTAACGTTGTGTTATTATCTCATAGCGTGGTGAATGTGCAGCTCACAACTTGTCCACCAGAGCGTTGTGGAGTTGTTGGATTGTGTATTTGATGAGTTTGATGAGGGAAACCAAGAAATCCCATAATGAGCCTCCGTAGCGTAGCTCTGAGCAGCTCACGGCTCTGCTCTGCCGTTCTAAAAATAGCTTGCACCGACAATTACAGGTAACGAACCTACTGCTGCTATGACTATAGGGATTATGGTAATGGGCCAATTTGCCAAAATGTTGAACTATCCCTTTAAACCAACAGATAGTAAAATGACATCACATAAACAGTGAAACTGAATGTCGTCTGGTTTCGTTCTTTCTGCTCCGTGTCGATGTAAAGGCGTAGAGACGTTTCTTCACTTGTAAATGCTTCAATGAAAGAGTCAAAACAAAGAGCAACTACTAAACCACCTACAGTGTGACATGAGACAATTAAAGCTCCGTCTTTGCTCTTTGTCCTCAGTCTGTTCTGGAAAAAGCATTGAAATTAAAAACTTGTTTGAATTTTTAGCTCAAAATCTTCTCCCTCATTGTCCTGGACAGAATCATCGGTACCTTTCTTCTGCATGTGATGATTGAATACGTGGATTGTTGTGATATTTCAAGCGGACTGAGCTGTACGAGTCTCTTGAAGAGCTATAGAGTAGTTTTATGGAGTGCTTTATCAAATCCAGAGGGAAATTGCAGTGTTGCTGCAGTCACTTCACATGAATCACAAAACCAGTGAGGTTAGTAAATAACAAAGGCTCGACTCCGTAAAGAGCTAAATACACCAAATAAAGGAACAAAGCAGACAAATAAAAACTATATTTAAGTAACTGAAAGAGAAAATGGAGATTTAGCTATTTATATTGTGTGTTTAATATGCATTGCACAGTGGTGGTAATATGATATACTCTTATTCACTGTTAATACTCAGTAAAACATAGTAAAACCCAACAAGACATTTACCTTTGGAAACATTCTTACTTATCATGACAGTCTGTAGTGTGGTCCGTGACCTGTCGCCCTTTTCACTGCCACCTGCTGCCATAAAAATCCCATTTAAATAAGCATAATATGTGATGACACCTCAGTCGGGAGGCAGTAAATCAGATTCATTTAACTGTAATTGAATTAAAAAGCTGTGAAGACGGAACGGGAAAGCAACCTGAAAGCAAAGAACCGATGAAGAGATCTGAGCTTCCAGTCCACAACTCCACCACAGCAATAACTAAAAAATAACAATAATCCATGACCCGACACCGCGCTGCAGAGTCTTATTTATCTCACAGACCTTTATTAATTGTTTGCTCCAGTTTGTTTTTTTGTGAGGCCCACTATAGCATTAAGAGGAATTGCCTGGTTAAAGATTGATAAGGGCTGAGCCTGTGTGTGTGTGTGTGTGTGTGTGTGTTTGTGTGCAGAATTGTACTTGTGCCTTTCAGGTAAAAACATCCACTAAGTGTGTGTGTGTGTGTGTGTGTGTGTGAATAGGTAAATGCAGCCATAAATCTACAGTAAAGGTATATAAATACTAACAACGTGTTTTTCTCTCTCTACATTCATCACATCATCACTTTAGTCACAGTTAGTTTTCCACCGGTTCCAGGTAAAAAAAAAACATATCTTTAAATTTAATTTAGTTTCATTTCTCATAAGCTTACAGGTAAATTCCCTTAAGTCATCTTTTATGGATGAGATTCCCTCTCAGTTATATCAGGATTTGCTCAAAAATGAAGTGAAAGTCGGTGTATTTTCAGTTTGACATCATGAACTCAGAAACAAGTCACAGAAACACATGGATTTTGAAAATAAATACTAATACAGATAGACCAAAAAATTTAAATTTAGTTTCTCTGACAAGGCAAAAAAAATTGAAATGGAAAAACATTGTGATATGGAGACTTGTCCTTAAATTTTTAAATTGAACAATATTATAAAGAAAAACAAAAAAAAAACAATGACAAAAAGAAGAAAAAACACAACATCATTCAGTGCACTGCAAAAACTTAATATCTTACCAAGA
>NC_140919.1:2648742-2765323 GCF_045865225.1 Trachurus japonicus | reverse complement strand
ATTTGTCTTATTTCAACCTGATCTCACAGAAATGCGTGAAATGACCACGAACACCTAGTACCAGATTCCGTGCTCCTTTCACGTAATGTGTTATATTACGTGAAAGAAGCACGGAAACAGTCTCCACTGAAAGCCAATGAGTCCAAATTCCGTGAGATGGCCACGCAAACCGTGTCGTGGTGGATGCACGCATTTTCAGCTTCAAAGACAACACCCCCAGTGCGTCAACAGCCTGACGAACGGTCACTGTCCCTCCTCGTCACATGCTTAGGTCCCCGTTTTTTTTGTTGTTGTTTTTTTTTACTTTTCCTTAAAGCTTTATTGAACCTGATGCTGCTGTGTCTGACGTAGTTTACAGCAAGGACGTCCTTTCGGTTATCTATTTATTTATTTATTTAGTGATCATGGTGTTTGGTGCAGAATAATCAATCAATAAATAAATAAATTAGGTCGGAAGCTACGTCAGACCGGGGGGGGGGGGGGGTGGATTCTACAGGTGAAGACCACTTCCGCGTTCAAAAAGCTGCTCTGTTTAATCAATATTCTGAAGAAAGATCTGATTATTAGCCATAACGCTGTAACCATCCAAGGAAGACTGTGTAACAATATTATGTGCTTCTGCTGAGTCCAAAAGCCCTGTGTAATATCAACTTTATTTTAAGAAAACACGTTTTGTTTCCAATGTCATATCACGGAGAAGCACTACATTACCCATAATCCTCATATTTATCAGCGACGTGTCTGATTGGTTGAGCTTGCTGTTACCAGCAAATGAAAAAATAAAACAAATTGAGCTTATATTATTTTCTTAGTAACTAAAAGGTCTTAACATCTTTTTTGTTTTCAACATTGAATAAAAAAACGGTGCTATATTGTTAAAATTCAACAATAAAGTGCATAAAAGTTGGCTTGACTTCTTTCTTTTTTTCTTTTTTTTCATAATTTTCACCAGCATCTTTCTGGTCCACATCACATCACATTTAATGTAATTTAATTCAATGAGTGACATTTTATTTTTTATCTGAAAAACATTATTATGAATTCAAGGGTCAGAGGTAACTGATTAGTGTTAAATTTAACCTTTTTGACCCTGTTTCCTTGAATAAATCACTAAGACTTTGATGCGGGAAGCTGAGATTTTGATTTGATTTTGTTCAGAGCACTAGGGACAAAGTTTCTGTAGAATTTCAGACCTGTCGGACGTCCAGAAGGGTCACAGCTGACCGTCCAGGCTCGTTTCTCGGCCTTCAAAGCCTAGATTTAGAAGCCTTTTGTCTAATAACGTTATACATCCTTGGGGTTATAAGGCTGAAAGTTTCATGTATTTGTCCGGGGGCCTAAGGCCACCCACCATGTGCAATTTCAAACCCGTGCGACCTTCACAAGTGTCAAAGGTCACTGATTTGTGACCTTTTTGACCCCGTTTCCTTGAATAAAACACCAAGACTTTGATGCGGGAAGCTGAGATTTTGATAGGTTGTCCAGAATGTCTAGTAGATTGTGTGTGCAAAGATTCAGAGCTCTGTGACATTCAGAAGGGTCACAAATAGCCAAAAAGCAATGCTGCTTTCTCTGACCTCTTATTAAAGGAGAAATGTTGCAATTCTTTAATAGCTTCCAGATGCTTTGGCCTATCAGGCTGAATTTTTAGCTAAAGGAGCTGGTGTACGATCAGGAAGTAGAGGAGCTGTGCATAAAGCCAATTGGTAAGTGTCAAAGGTCACAGGGGTCAAACATCAAAGTGAATCCAGCCATTCCTGCTTTTTCTCAACAAAACATACACGCTTTAAGTTATCATCATGAAAATTTAATAGGTTGTATATCAGAGAGTCCTCTATCAGAATATTTTGGTCCCGTTGCTCTAGGGGCCCCGGGGGGCCACTTGGCTTTCCCATGCTCCCACAGAGTTGGGCCTCGGGGTGATGGATAAGGGCCTCACCATGAGTCCACAGACCAAGTTTCAAGTGATTTGGTCGGTTTCTATGGAAACGGCGGCCTCAAGGATACAGAGGAATGCGGCTGTTTGAAGCCCCGCCTCTCGAAAAGTAATGGCTCAATCAGGACCGAACACACATCTACGCGTTCGTCTTGGGCCCCCGAACCATATATTACGAAATCAGAACTGTACGACTTTTGGAAATGTGTTTTGTCTGTTTCGGCTTTTCTGACTCAGTGTCTGTCAGACTTATAGCGTGAGAGACCCTCTTAGTCAGAAAAGCCAAAATAGACAAAACACATTTCCAAAAGTCGTACAGTTCTGATTTCGTAATATATGGTTCGGGGGCCCAAGACAAACGCGTAGATGTGTGTTTGGTCCTGATTGAGCCATTACTTTTCGAGAGGCGGGGCTTCAAACAGCCGCATTCCTCTGTATCCTTGAGGCCACCGTTTCCATAGAAACCGACCAAATCACTTGAAACTTGGCCTGTGGACTCATGGTGAGGCCCTTAACCATCACCCCGAGGCCCAACTCTGTGGGAGCATGGGAAAGCCAAGTGGCCCCCCGGGGCCCCTAGAGCAACGGGACCAAATATTCTGATAGAGGACTCTCTGATATAGAACATATTTATATTTCATGATGATAACTTAAAGCGTGTATGTTTTGTTGAGAAAAAGCAGGAATGGCTGGATTCACTTTGATGTTTGACCCCTGTGACCTTTGACACTTACCAATTGGCTTTATGCACAGCTCCCCTACTTCCTGATCGTACACCAGCTCCTTTAGCTAAAAATTCAGCCTGATAGGTCAAAGCATCTGGAAGCTATTAAAGAATTGCAACATTTCTCCTTTAATAAGAGGTCAGAGAAAGCAGCATTGCTCTTTGGCTATTTGTGACCCTTCTGAATGTCACAGAGCTCTGAATCTTTTGCACACACAATCTTACTAGACATTCTGGACCACATTTTAAAATCTCAGCTTCCGCATCAAAGTCTTGGTGTTTTATTCAAGGAAACGGGGTCAAAAAGGTCACAAATCAGTGACCTTTGACACTTGTGAAGGTTGCACGGGTTTGAAATTGCACATGGTCGGTGGCCTTAGGCCCCGGACAAATACATGAAACTTTCAGCCTTATAACCCCAAGGATGTATAACGTTATTAGACAAAAGGCTTCTAAATCTAGGCTTTGAAGGCAGAGAAACGAGCCTGGACGGTCAGCTGTGACCCTTCTGGAGGTCCGACCGGTCTGAAATTCTACAGAAACTTTGTCCCTAGTGCTCTGAACAAAATCAAATCAAAATCTCAGCTTCCCGCATCAAAGTCTTAGTGATTTATTCAAGGAAACAGGGTCAAAAAGGTTAAATTTAACACTAATCAGTTACATCTGACCCTTGAATTCATAATAATGTTTTTCAGATAAAAAATAAAATGTCACTCATTGAATTAAATTACATTAAATGTGATGTGATGTGGACCAGAAAGATGCTGGTGAAAATTATGAAAAAAAAGAAAAAAAGAAAGAAGTCAAGCCAACTTGTATGCACTTTATTGTTGAATTTTAACAATATAGCACCGTTTTTTTTATTCAATGTTGAAAACAAAAAAGATGTTAAGACCTTTTATTTACTAAGAAAATAATATAAGCTCAATTTGTTTTATTTTTTCATTTGCTGGTAACAGCAAGCTCAACCAATCAGACACGTCGCTGATAAATATGAGGATTATGGGTAATGTAGTGCTTCTCCGTGATATGACATTGGAAACAAAACGTGTTTTCTTAAAATAAAGTTGATATTACACAGGGCTTTTGGACTCAGCAGAAGCACATAATATTGTTACACAGTCTTCCTTGGATGGTTACAGCGTTATGGCTAATAATCAGATCTTTCTTCAGAATATTGATTAAACAGAGCAGCTTTTTGAACGCGGAAGTGGTCTTCACCTGTAGAATCCACCCCCCCCCCCCCCCCCCCCCCGGTCTGACGTAGCTTCCGACCTAATTTATTTATTTATTGATTGATTATTCTGCACCAAACACCATGATCACTAAATAAATAAATAAATAGATAACCGAAAGGACGTCCTTGCTGTAAACTACGTCAGACACAGCAGCATCAGGTTCAATAAAGCTTTAAGGAAAAGTAAAAACAAACAAAAAAAAAAAAACGGGCACCTAAGCATGTGACGAGGAGGGACAGTGACCGTTCGTCAGGCTGTTGACGCACTGGGGGTGTTGTCTTTGAAGCTGAAAATGCGTGCATCCACCACGACACGGTTTGCGTGGCCATCTCACGGAATTTGGACTCATTGGCTTTCAGTGGAGACTGTTTCCGTGCTTCTTTCACGTAATATAACACATTACGTGAAAGGAGCACGGAATCTGGTACTAGGTGTTCGTGGTCATTTCACGCATTTCTGTGAGATCAGGTTGTCTTATTTCTAGTCAAAACAAATCTCATTCTACTTAAAACAAGACTCATCACATAAAAAGTAGCTTGTTTTTCAAGCAGATTTTCACTTGAAATAAGTAGAAAAATCTTTAAAGTTTTTCTTTCTTATTACAAGCACAGAAAACTTGCTTTCACTGGCAGATTTTTCTACTTATTTCAAGTGAAAATGTGTTTGAAACAAGTGAAAATGATCTTAAAACAAGTTCATTTTTAGGTGATGAGTCTTATTTTAAGTGGAAAGAGATTAGTTTTGACTAGAAATGAGACATTTTGACAAGAAATAAGACAAATATTCTTGGAAAGATTTTGAGTTTTTGCAGTGTGGTAACAAAGGCAATTAGCAAATTTGATTTGTTGACATTCATTAGAAACATGTATTTCTGGGTAAGCTGAAGGTCGGTGGTCTGACCCCCTGGTGCTTGGCCAAGATACTGAGCCCTAAATCTCTGATCCGTGCTCAAATGCTTGCTGACTTGTTTTGCTCACGTTGTGATTCTGCAGAGCTAAACGTAGCCTACCGCAGCTAGCTAGAGTTTATCTTACTACTTTATTGCTAATGTTATTGTACGAGCATCTGTAGCCTATATAAGAACTGGCTAGCGTTAGCATCCAGTCCAGTAGGACACACAGGGGCTGTCAATCCTCTTGTATTAGCTACTGACTGCAATGCAAATAAAAGAAGCTGCAGCCACGCTGTGCAGAGCTGCTGCAGATTCACTGCAGACCACAAGGAGCCATGTTGAGTTTGTTTTGCTGTTGATCTGATCAACTGATAGAAAACGTCTCGCTGATCAAAACCCCCCTCCTTCATCCACTGCAGTTCAGCGAGACCGGCCTGATTCTAACAAAAGAAGGTAATAATAATGTTGTTCTGACACGGTGGGAAAAAAATGAGCCGACCCCAGAAAGTCACAATCTGAGTGTGAGTTTGAGTGATGGGCCGGAGCGGCATGGATCCAGAGCCGCAGCTGACAGGGCTCTGCTGCAGGGCCGAGCCGGGTATCGATCCTCAGTCTGAGCCGGGCCAGGTGTCTGCCCCGAGAGAGAGAACAGGAGCAGCCATGCAGACAGACAGAGAGAGGAGGAGGAGGAGGAGGAGGAGGAGGAGGAGGAGGAGGAGGAGGAGGAGGAGGAGGAGGAGGAGGAGGAGGACATGGCCGGTTAGCTCCACCCTGATGGAGAACGGGAGGAGAACATGGTGTAAAGAGGAGTGAGTTGTTCTGACAGTGATGAGCTTCATTTAGTTAAATCTGAAGGAGGAAGTTCACAGACTGGGGGGTTGATGCTGATGCAGCAGAACTCCTCTCTGGTCCTTTGATCCCATGGTGGGAAACCTTAAAGTCTGTAATTAGATGTTGTTTAATTTGATGGTTCAATGGTAGAAGGAGCAGGATCTCCGGTCAGATACCGCCCCCCTAATACAACAACGGGTACATTATCACTATAGCACACATCTAGGCTGCAGCACCAATGCAATGAGGTACATGTGCCAATATGTGGTTATGCCCTCAAGCATTTCCCTGGTTTACCTCTTGTGATAGTGCAGCTCTGGTGACGGATCATCTCTACCTGCATTCACAACTCTCAACCTCAATCTGTTGGTCCATCTTTTAAAATGTGGATGATTTGTTTTCAAGTTGGACTGATACGTGTCTTCATCTTGAGACATCAATCAAATTCTTTATTTACAAGCTCAAGACTAAGGTCGCTTTCACACCAGAGCTGATTGGTCCGCTTTAAACAGACCAGGAAAGTTGCAGCTTCATTTGGGCAGGTGGTGTTAAAGGGATAGGTCAACATTTTGTCAAATTGGCAGCGTGAAAGCAGAACCGAAACAAGTGATAAATGCAACAATGTTACAACTTTGAGCTCCTCAATCAAACTGAGTTGAGAGGTGTGAAAACGACCAGAGGGTTGGTTACAGTCCAGGTTGGTTGTAGGAGTTAGGAGTTAGGAGTTAGGAGTTAGGAGTTAGGAGTTGCTGACCAAGTGAAGGTCGGACTGGGAGATCAGCAGGTTGTTGATGCTTCAGTAGAAACCAGCAGCAGAACCACATCGCCCTCGGTGGCTCGGTGGTTGATGAGCTCAGACGTTGCAGAGGAGCTTGGATCAAAGCCACCGCTGCTCTGCATTGAAAGCAATCAGCAGAGGGGGTTTGGGCACCCAATCAGGATCCCCCCCCCCCCCACCCGAGTGGTTTTCATGGGTCGGTCCAACTGGAAGGAGACCAGAACATGCTGGAGGGAAATCAGATCCCATTTGGCTGGAGAACATCTCAGGAAGAGCTGGATAACATGTTTCTGGAGGAAACCGTCTACGGGAATTATGTTAGAACAAATAACCTGCTCCAGGATCTGGATCCAACCGGTTTATCCACCGGTAAAGAGCATCATGACAGGTTTTACTACATCTATTAGACCCGTACTCCTCAACAGGATGGCATGATTGGCATAAAACCAATCAATCAATGCACATCTGTCCTGGACAAGATCTTCACACTTTGTGACTCCGTTTGTCTGACAATGATTCTTGGAAAGTCTTTGAACAACAACGAGCTAAAAATAACCAAAAAAAGTTCAATACGACTCAATAAAAACACAATAAATCTCTTAAAGGTTCATAAGTCTGACGATACTTGTCCATTGTTGACATCGAAGAGTTGATTACAGCAAATTTTAAACAATATTTCCTCTCACACTAAAGAGGCATCAACTTTGCTTTGATTCAGTTTTTACCACTTTAAAGGAATAGTTCACCAAAAAATGAAATTCACCCTCATGCTGATGAATACTCCGCAATGGTTTTTTTTATTCCTCAAAGTGCATCTGGAGACCCGGGAGGCCGGTTCCTAGTCCAACCAAAACTTTATATGAGAGTAATAGGGCCTGACACAAAAACCTCCATAAAACTACACAACAACCATTTCATATTCCTCCACACCGCTCGTCCACTGCAATCCAAGTGTCCTGAAGGGAGATAGTCCAGAGTTTACTGGAAAACAATAGGACATTCTTACAGCCTAACAGTCCCAAATTCAATACAGGACTGTTCAGGCTGTAAAAATGTCCTAAATGAGGTAGTTTCCAGTAAACTCCGGACTATCTCCCTTCAGGACACTTGGATTGCAGTGGAGGAGCAGTGTGGAGGAATATTCAATGGTTTTTGTGTAGTTTTATGGACGTTTGTGTGTCGGGCTCTATTACTCTCATATAAAGTTTTGGTTGGACTAGGAACCGGCCTCCCGGGTCTCCAGATGCACTTTACTCCGGCGTCAATAATGATTGAATTTCAATTTTTGGTGAACTATTCCTTTAAATGACATTGGTCTGGGATTAACACATATCAGAATATTCCTTCCTAAAGATGCCAAAACTATGACCTCGGATTATTATTGAGTATATTCTTTGAATTTTCTATTTTTACGTGTCCAGCTCCCGTGGTGTGTTCATGGACTGACTCTCTACCAGGAAATATCTGTTATCGACCGCTGGAAACACTCTCTCTCTCTCTCTCTCTCTCTCTCTCTCTCTCTCTCTGTCTCTCCCACCCAAGGACAAATCCCTTCATCTCCTCCTCCTCTCCCTCCAAACATGGCCGCTGAGCAGGATTTATGTTGTGGGCTAATTTACTGCCCTGTTTTTTTATGTGAGTGGTGTAAACCCTTAACAGGCTAATGCATTAACAATATCCTCTTTTAACCAAAATCCAGCTTAGCCATCAACGCCACCGTCTTTAACCCCCCAACATCAGTTTGTGAGAGTAACAGTGACCTGTCCTCCTCCTCTTCCTCCTCCTCCTCCTCCTCCTCCTCCACCGCCGCCGCCGCCATCTCACCCCCCACCCCTCCCACCTTCCTTTCTTGTGTTGAGATGCTTTTGATGTCCCCCACACCTCCTTTGGTAGTTAAGGGTAAGGGCTTAAAGGGGTCTTATCTCAAATTCATCATGGCTCCGGCTGCTCTCAGGTCACTGACGGACAGCCATATTCCTCAGAGGAGGCTTTTATTGTGGAGGGGAGATAGGAGGGTATCAGAAAGCAGCTGAATGTCACTTTGGTCGGAAACACTGTTCACATGGTAACCTGTGCGTGGATGGATGGATGGATGGATGGATGGATGGGATGGAGGTGTTTTACTTTACTGCAGCGTTTGGCAAAAAGTCAGATGGTCACAAACATCACTGCTCTCTTTTTTTGTTGCTCCTCAAGCCTTTGATACGACCCACAGCAGCACCTGTTCTGTACGTCGGCTCGGCAGGTGTAGAGGTGTAGGCCGCCAGATCTTGGTTGTCATGGTTACAGTACCCATACATAGGCTACAAAAACAATCGGACCTAGACCGAATCGCCTTGTTGTTTACAACGACTTCCGGGTAGAAAACCAGCACGTAATTTGAATGAGAACAGTAGTACCGATCATGTTTTTCACACCCTATCAGTGTTTAGACAAATCTGAAATGATTGAAGAAATGTTAATATTTCTCTGTGTGTGTGTTTTGTGTTGCTATGTTTTGTATTTATTCAGTTTTGGGGAATCACAGTGTCTAGAAAGCATCAGTGGCTGCAGCTGACAGAGACAGCTAACGGCGGTAGCTAAGCTAACATCAGGACGTCAGCTGTTAAAACCCTCCCGTTGTGGGACACGACATGAAACTATTCCAGTTAGCTCAGTCATGTTGGAACTCAGATATCCACTGGAGAAAATATTTTTTCATGGAGCGTTTATTGAGTCACTGAGTTATTAAAGTTAAACAGGTAGCTAACCGTTAGCCCGGCTAATCTATGATAACCATGACTAATTACAAAAACGTGCACACAGAAATAGTAATGTTTGTCCAATCATTGGTTTTATAGACTTTACAAACATCAGATTAGTCTAAACAGTGATATAGTGACATGAAAATCCATCATTATTGTTGTCATGCTGGTTTTCTACCCGGAAGTAGGCCTATGTGTAAACAACAAGGCGATTCGTTCTAATTTTGGTTAAAATAAGTCGCTATGAAGTGTACAGTTTTTCTCAATTGCTAAATCACTACACCCTATTGTCTGAACCAAATGCTCAGCACCCTGAACCCATTTATTGAATCGGTCGCCCTTTTGTCAGAACCTTAAGCACTTTTCACCTCGTCAGACACAACTTGCAAACATATTCTTACCCACAAAAACATATTTAGCACTGTCATGCAAAGTGCAGGCAGCAAAAGTGAAACTCGATCAGAGCACAGCTGTCTAAACTTAAACACAGCAACTCAAAACTGATCACACTTGTGGCTAATGATGTGAAGAAACCGGTATAGGCCATTTTTACCGTGCACTTTTGTAGTTGTAGCCTAATGTCATTCCTGTTTATATTCTTATTTTTTACTAGAAGTGCTAAACAGGAATTTGATTTTGTTCTGCAAAATGCATTTTCCTGAAGTTAAAGGTTATTTCTACAGCTTTATGATCTGACCATTGTGTTTTCATTTTTTCTATGTTGTGTATAATCTAATGACTGTTCAGTGGTGTTTTTCAGTTTGATTGAAAACACAGTTTGAAATGTTGTTTTGAGGCAATAGTTTGGTTTTGCAGGAAGAGTCAGAGGTTTTGTGAATGTACTTTGAAAATTGGGTTTTGTGTTTACAATTTAGAGAAAAGGATGGAAGGTTTCAAGAAATGTGTCTAGCAATTGAGAAAAACTGTAATGGACGGTTTAGTTCTTCTGTGTCTTATTGATCCGTATGTGTCATAATAACTACGACCACTAGATGTCGCCTAGCAACAAACCGTAACTATGGGTCATCATAACATCCGGCTGCACAGACGACCGCTGACCTGTGTGTGGTTGTTTCTTAACAGGGCCGTAAAAAACTGACAAAAATCAATGCTCATGCAAATCTGATCAATGGAAAACTTTATTGATTACACAGTTTGGCGAGTTCACCGCCAGCTGGACTCGTGTTTGTCCTTTGGCTCATTAACAGGAAGCTGCAGCTGCATGTGAAGCTGCGAAAATATTACATTGTATTCAGAAATAAAGCAACATGAGAGGCTCGGTCATTCATCGATACAATAGTTCTCCCTCATGTTAATCATTATTATTATTGCCTCTAGAAACAGCACTGATGAGAATAGAGCTGTAGAGAGGCAATAAAATGTTATATTATATTAATTGTAATTGGTTTATGATATTTATTATATTTTTTCTCGCTTCATTACTGTCAGAGAACATAGTTTTGTCTTTTTGTTGCGATGCACATTTAGGTGTCATATTCACAGTTCTTTAATGTGTAGTTTCATCTGATTATTTTATTATTATAATGTCTGTAATTGATGCTATTCTATAGATAGATAGATAGATAGATAGATAGATGGATAGACCTTATCATCTAATCAATCTGTTTTTGTCTTGTTTCTTTCTTTTACTTATTTGAATTTAGTTTATTTTGTGTCTCTAGAAACCAAACATCTACACACACACACACACACACACACCCCGACTCACACACTGAGGGGGAAATTCCTCCCCGATTAGTTTAGTAAATCAAAAACCAATACATATAACATGCGAGAATTAATTTGTTTTATATTCCTTTGGTTACATTTTTTTTCCGTGGAGCACATTGGGAAGATTTAGAAGGTATTTGTGCCCGCTGCTACCCGCCATTATATGCTTCAATTCATACATCTATTTGTGAGCCCATAAAACAGGCAT
Source organism: Trachurus japonicus (assembly GCF_045865225.1). NCBI lineage: Eukaryota > Metazoa > Chordata > Actinopteri > Carangiformes > Carangidae > Trachurus > Trachurus japonicus. Next base: position 2,754,241 of record NC_140919.1, on the reverse strand, counting down.
TGACTACCCATGTAAATTGTGTTCCCTACAATAAATTATATGCATACTTGCAAAAAAAAAAAAAATACATAACCGCTGTCGGTCTCACCCCCCCCACCACTCCCGCGCTCCATGTCGCTGGCATACTAATAGCGCCGTGCTCGGAGGCCAATGATGCCACTTCCATTATTTTTCCATTTAGCCATAATTTTGCGGAGGAAGTTAAGAGTTGGTGAAATTGCCTCCCTCTGCTTTTTTTTTTTTTCCTTGTGCCTGATTACCAGCACCACCCGCACAGCCCGGCTCCACATCTCCCCCCGGCCTCCACCACTTCTTCCTTTCCCTCTTTTCCCTCTTTTCCCTCCCTCTCCCTCTCTCCGTCTCATTCAGCCTCTGAGGCACGTGCCGGTTGTTTTCATCCTTGTGGAGTGGATAGAAAACGCCAGTGACCTGTAGCAGCCGCCGGTTCAGTGGGCGATTCCTCAAGCTGCGGAGGCTACGAGCTCAGAGGAGGGAGGGGGGTCAAAGGTCAAGTTATCCCACAGTGAAATGGACACCGAGGGGAAAGTGGTGATGCAGCCAGAAGCTGCTCCGTAGCCTTTGCCTGCATGGCATGGCTGACACCGAGCTGATTATCGCAGCACCAATCCTTTATCGCTGCTTAAAACTCAAATTAAATTGTATGTTGTTGTTTTTTTGTTTTTTTTCTTCTGCCGCAGCGAAAACTGATCCGCCTTGGAAATTACAACAACAGCAGCAGCAGCAGCAGCAGCAGCAGTGTACATGAGGGAATCAGTATGCAAAAGAAAAGGAAATTTATGTATTGTGGTTTTTTTTTTGTGTGTGTGTGTGTTTGGTTACATGATGGGGCGCCCACTCCTTCTTTGTCTACACACAGACACATTTACAGGCTACAGCCCATTGAATTATTTCATTTTCCATGAAACAGTGAAGCTGTGTTGTTCACCCTCACTGTACCACTGAGTAAATGAAACACACACACACACACACACACGATGCAGGAGACTCGCACAGGTTTGTCCAACAAAACCTAGTCAAACCTGAGTTGTCTCTTTCTGCCTGAAGAAAAACGCTATATTATAATACACTTCACTATATTCATTGAATCTGTTTTTATTTGTATGAAGGAAAATTGCAAAAAAGTCGGACAAATCCCACCGACCCCGACACGAGAATTCAAGATGGCTGCTTCTAACGCCAACATTAGTCAACACTCTGCAGTTTTACTGTTTATTTTATTTCTCTGGTAATTGTTTCACATTATAAAGTCAGACATTTACATAGTAGGCTACAGTTCAGTTTTTATCCCTGGACATTTTCCTGTTAGAGTGTTGTTGTTGTTATCAATAAAGGCTATCTCTTGCTAACGGCTAACGGTGCATCTTACATGTTTTTGTTGTGAGTTTGTGGCCTTTTTAAAAATATTATTCATTGTTTGCATTGAAATCTAATATCTACAAGTTGTTTTGTTATATTAATCATCATTTTTTTCTGACTTCTGTCTTTGTTTTTCAACTGGAACGAGCTCAACTCAGAGGAGACGTGCAACATGAATAGACTTGAATCCCAAAGAGGAGGCAAAAGCAACAATTTGTGCCTTTTGAACATTGATATATCCTTATTTCTTATAACTGTAAATGTATTTCCCTTATTAATACCTGTAAGAATCTTGTGTTATAATTTCAGACACCCCTGATGAGGACCGTACCATCTGTACACCGACCCTGTAGGTGAATACAACCAACAGTGTAGCTGATATCGTTAGCGAGCTGACGGTCGTGAGCAGTGAGACAGTGAAGGATCCGTCGTTGCAGAGAAACGATCATGAACGTGAATGTGGAGTTAATTATTTCCCTCTACAGTCGACCTCTGTCTGACCTCTCTGTGGATCTCTGCTCTGATAAAACTCTGCTGAGGCGTCAGGATCCAGGATCTGAGGGCGACCTGCACGACCTGCACGACCTCCAGGACTCTGCACGGTGACGGTCGTCGTCCAGACAGACTGGACACGGAGCAGGAGGTGAAGAGGCAGGAGAAGCAGAACTTCAGACAGAACTGTGTTATTGTCGTCCAAATGTGTTAAGTGTGTTAGAATGTGTTCTATTCCATGTGGTATTTATTTCTGCTCTTTTTAAAGGGACAATAAGGAGTTTTGTAAAAGCGAAGTGTTTTCTCACTACATTTATGAGCCTCCGTGCACCGTGAAATTCTTTGACCGGCGCAAGACAGACTCATGTTTTCATTCATCAAGAATTAAAGTCAGAGGTTGGAAGACGATCACATACCGTCGTAGTTCCCACCATAAACGGAGATTCGGCGGCGTTATTCTCATGACTCGCCACGAAACCGAAAGTAAAGAAACGCTGGTCGGCTCGCCCAGCATTTCCACCACCACTAATAATAACAAAATAACCATAGAGACAAAACCATAGATTTATCTAAAATGGACCAATAACCAAATAGAAACTCCTTGTTGTCCCTTTAAATAATAATTCAAAAATGTTTATTTTTATTATTATTGGATATTGTGTCACCACGTTTAGTGGAGGCTGATGAGCCGATCAGGGAGCGACTCGTCAGGTCTGGAGCTGAAAAACTCAGAAAAAAAATGAATTTCAAAATAAAAGTCAATATCAAAAGCCTTCATCTCAGGTTGATCCTGCCTCACATTTAATTTAATTTAATTTATTTATTTAAAAAGGACAATGTACATTAATAACATCAACTCTTTGCTCTTTTTAAGGAAAAGAGAAAGGAAAAAGCCCAAAGTAAATGTACCAGAGTTAGCAAATAGATCATTTTCACCTGCTGTCCTCTGGCAGTTTACATAGAGAAGATTTCATTACAATTAGACAAGACACAGGCAAACAAGACAGACATAGACTCAGACACAATATTGACAGATGAAGTAAATCAGACAGTTCAATAAGAAGTCGACAGAGAAAAGCACCGGGATCAGAGGTTCAAAGAAGTTCTAACAAACATTCAAAACAGGCAACAAAACACAAACCTGCATACAAACCACAGCACAGAGACCAAGAGGTAGAAGAAAGTGCTATAGTGGCAATCAACCAGGAGTTTCATATCAAATGAATGTGAATTTGGCTTTGACGATAGAGACAAAACCATAGATTTATCTAAAATGGACCATTAACAAGTGGTAATGTAGATTCATCCACATTAACGTGAGACTTTTTTATAACCAAATAGAAACTCCTTGTTGTCCCTTTAAAGGTTGCCCTTTACAATCCGGCAGAGGGACTAACGATGAAAACTAGCTTTTTAAGCATTTACATTAGTTTTTTTTACAATGTTTTATTAATGCACATTGTCTCTTTTCAAATAAACTAAACTGAAACTAAACTGAAACTAGAGACAGTTTGTAGTCACACGTAGACGACATGGTGCAGCGTTTTGTTTCATCACCTGGTGAAGAGTCTCTACAGTGAATCTGGACCCTGGACCCTCAGCTGTCAATCAAACTCATCCTGCGGCCCCGCCCACTCCGATCCTCTGACCCCCGTCAAACATCAGCACGGATCGTTTTAGACGGGGAGGCAACCGCCATTCCGACATCCCACCAGTCCGACATATAATAGGCCTCTAACTGTCTAAATGGCAACACTTCATTTTCTATCAAACGTCCCGTCATTCCGACACCTTTTGCCTCCTATGGTCAGAATGACGGTATTTTTTTCTCTTTTTAAACATCCTGCCTTTCTGACAATTCCTTTAATAGCGTATTTTTTTCCCCAAAAAGATTTTGCACTGGTTGGGTTTAGGCCATGAAGAAAGGAGTTGGTTAAGTTTAGTAAAAAGAGCAGGTAGAGGTTAGACAGGCAGACTAGTTCCTGTCTGCACTCTGCTGCGTAAATACACACAACCATGTGGGTATTCCTCTATCAGCATGTCTTAAAGGGATATTCCCCCCTTGAGAGATGAAGTCTGCTAACCGCTAGCTTCTCTAGTTGTAGCAACTGAAAGAGGGAGAGAGCCGGTGGAGTCTATGTGCTGGACCCGGGGGAATCAAGTGGTCAGTGTAGTGGTCAATGCCTGTCGTTGGCCGCTGAAACCAGATGTTTGTGCTGAAACCAGATGTTTGTGCTGAAACCAGACGTTTGTGCTGTCGGTGGCCGCTGAAACCAGATGTTTGTGCTGAAACCAGATGTTTGTGCTGAAACCAGATGTTTGTGCTGAAACCAGATGTTTGTGCTGCCAGTCGACCTCAGACGTGTGTTGTCAGCGCCTGGACTCTATGCTGGACGCGGAAAGTTGCTGCATAACGTATAACTGGAGCAGAGTGGGTGAGTTGTTTTCGTCTCTTTTCAATAGAAACCAGGCTAAGCTAACAGATGTTTGATGCTTCGTATTATGGGATGGGACCCTGTTTGTACTGTTGAAGACGTTTGGTGCTGTTCTGAGCATTATTTGTGGCTGTAAGTGGCTTTTTGATCGGTGGATAGTGGATTCATATACTGCGCTGTTTGTTATAATGCGGCCATTGCTAAAGTTGCTACAACTAGAGAAGCTAGCGGTTATGCAGACTTCATCTCTCCAGGGTGGGTCTAACTCGGTGTCACGGTGCGTTGGACCATCGGTTAAACTTTCCCTTTAAAGAAGGGAGTCACCTGTTGAGTAATGCACATTTCCTTATAGTGAAAGCCTTGTCGGTATGGTGGGACGTTCACATGTCGGAATAGCGGTATGTTGGAAAGGTGGGATGTCGGAATGACAGCTGTAACCGTTTTAGACTGCAAAAATGGACGACTGGTGATTTCAGACTAAGAGTTTATCATAGATGTTTCGTTATGAGGCGTTAGTTCATTTACTCTCATTTCTCTGTGAATCTATAGATTATAGATTATATAATATATATAAGATTATATAAAATAAGATATAATATAGATTATTACTCTGTTGGATGAGACCAGGAAACACAGTTTTATAAGAGAGAGAGCTGATAGGTGCAGGCTGGTTGGTGAGGAGAGTTTACACACAGCGACTGAGGACTGAAGGTCACCAGAGCTGCTGAGCACATATACACACATGGCACAAAACACACACACGCACACACACGCACTTAGTCAGAGCCCTCTCACAGCTCTTACGGTTGTGGAAAACCAATAAAATTGCAAATTTCCCTTCATATTTTCACAATATCCTAAATAAACAGCAGCCGAGCTCTGCACCTCTCCCTCTCTCTGTCTCTCTCTCTCTCACCAACATTAAATATTAATCCGTACGTGGCGAGGATGACTCCAATCAGTGGAGGGTTGACATACAGGGAGACGGTGGCTGCCCCTCTCTAGGTAAACAGTAAGGAGATTGTTAACTCCACACACACACACACACACAGACACACACACACACCTCCTCCTCCATCTCTTCGCTCTCACTGCAAATTCTCCTAATTACACAAATCTCTCCTCCATGGAAACGCCGGTTGTTCATGCAAAAGAGTCATAATCCACAATGTTGATCAGCTGCACAATAAACATCATCATCAGGTCTTAAAGGAAGGACCTGTGTGTGTGTGTCTGTCTGTGTGTGTCTGTCTGTGTGTGTAAAGTACAGAGTTGCAGGATGGATGTGTTCAGCACGGAGACAGGAAGTGCAGAAGGCCGACAGCACGACAGAGTCTTGATGACTGTGTCTGAAATCCTCCCTACTCACTACGTAGTGAATTCAATATAGTGACTAAGTAGTGGACTCACTGGTCAAATGAAAAACACTTTCGGACACTACTCCGCCGAATAGTTAATAACGTATTAGGCTACGTCGCCTAATTAAAACGTTCTGACCGTGATCGTAACGGCCGGTGTAGGTAGGCTACCAAAATAAAAAGAAGAGTAAAGCAATATATTAAGCGGTAATATATATATTTAAGCATCAAAGATGTTCAATCAAACCCACATAGTTTGAAACAACGTTCAAAACACACACCGCTAGTGTCACAACTAAGCATATAAAGTTCGCTAGCTTAATGCTAACATATAATGTAAAACCCCATGGACGGGCTAACAGAAATTAGCATCGCTATCGCCATTTCGCAGCAACCGACAGCCATAGAAGTAAAGCTGCTAAAAACTGTTTTAATTCTGGCTTTAGCGCTGTTAACACGTCACCGTTTAGAGTCTGTGGTCAGTTTATAACGCTTGTTAGGAAAATTTGCTCCGACGTTTGTTTTGGGAGTCTGTGGAAGCCTGGACACATTTATTTGGTAGCTACACCGGTCGCTTTTACATGTAAGTCAATGGGACGGGCAGAAAAAAAAGAGCGAAAAAGAACAATCATTGGAGTTTTTGAAACGTCTACTGCTCAGGTATACTTCCACCTAGAGACTTCATTTGAACTTTAATCTGTAGACACAAGTCTTGTGTATTGATGTATGAATCCACGTTTTGATAGGTAGCCCTATTATAGTTTTTGATCAATCCAGGATCAATGACCATGATCATTTTGGGAGAAATGTTGACAGTTGCATCAGTGGCTGCTGAACTGAGCTGACACCTTGTTGTTGTTGGATCTCAGACCTGGATCTAGATGTATTATCCAGATGTTGCCTTGCAGACCCCAGATGTTGACTCTAGTGATGAGGTGGGAGGTAAAGTTTCTGATGCTGCGTGAGATAAAACCTCCAGCTGCTGATCACTGATCAGATCAAGTTCAATCTCAACCAACAGAGCATCGACTTCATGTTTTCTGATGAACTTCTACTCACTATCTCACAGTACATACTATATATCTGTATATATCTGTATACAATGTGTTTACATGTTATATAGATGTATGTTCACTGTCTGCAGGAAACATAGAAGGATTAAATGTTAATTCACTGTTAGTTTTAATATCGTGAATAGAAACCTGTAACCCTAGTGCAGGATAAGCGGTATAGAAAATGAATGAATGAGAAAGTGAACAGTGATTGGTCGATTTCTATTTACACTTGCTGAAAATTAAAATGAAAAAAACCTTTGTTTTCTATTTTTATCTCTTTTTCTGAACCCTTTTATTTCATTATTGTCTTTTTTAAGGCCGGTGCACACAGACGTCGCACAATGTAACTATACAACACTTTCACAACAAATTCTTTGACTTGTTGTTTTACTTTAAACCAAAACTTCAACTTCAACAGTTCTTTGATTTATTCTCAGTTCGATCTGATCCGTGAATCTGCACTTTTTTATTTTACTGCAACACTCGTTACTGAGTTTTTAATAAAAAACAAAACAAAACTGTAAAACAGAGAGAAATCATGTTTTTTTTTAATCTAAACTGAAAAAACTGAAAAAATAAACATGCAATAAACATACACGGATCAGCAAAACAGAAAACTGAGTTTCCACATCCAGTCTGACCTCCTCCTCTTCCTCCTCCTCCTCTTCTCCTCTTCTTCCTCCTCCTCCTCCTCCTCTTCTCCTCTTTCTCCTCTCAGACTGTGTTTCACCACCGGGGGCAGCAGAGGAACACGCTACAACACCTGCAGCCTCCTGATCCACTGGGAACAGGTAGAGACGCTTCTCTTTGTCTTAGACAGACAGAAAGAAAGAAAGAAAGAAAGAAAGAAAGAGAGCAGCAAACAAACAAGCATCCAGGAAGAGACACAACAAGGAGAGAGAAAGAGAGAAACAGAGAGAGCGTGACAGAAACAAACAGGTTTAATCGGACAGAAAGAACTAAATACAAACAACAAACCAACAAGAGAAAAGAACAAATAGAAATCAATGCATCAAAGAGACAAACAAACAAAATCTGAAACAAACTGACAGAGACAGAGGCTGAAAGAAAAGAAAAGACTCTGAGGGGAATAAATGGAGGAAAGACAAAGAGAGAGAAGAAAAGCAAGAGATGAAAAAAATGAATACAAACAAATAAGCATATGGAAAAAAAATGTTTTCAACAGATTAAAAAGCTTTTTTTAATAGAAGAGAAACATATAAATCAGCAGAAAGATGCGGTGCATGTTTAACAGACACAGAAACAGGGTTAATACGCTGCAGCTCCTCCTGCAGCAGCTTCCACATCACCAGACTAGATTATGTTTCCTATTAACATCCAGATATTTTTAGCTCTTCAGTCCCAAATACACGGAGATGAAAATATGTCAGGAGGAGAAATATCACATCTGCTGCTGAACATCCTGAACATCCTGAACATCCTGAACATCCTGAACATCCTGAACATCCTGCAGCAGCGTGAACCTGTTCCTCACCGACAGAGAAGACTCAGACTGGACCAGGATCTCACTGGGCCGGTTCGTCCACCTCCAGGATTACCATCGTGCTGCGTTCAAGTGCCTCTGAACAGAAACCAGATTCTCACCAACTATGGATGTTTTTCAATTTTGCTTTTTAAAGAGTTAACTCAGCTCCATGTGTCCCTTGTCTCTAGTTCTGGTTAAATCACTGCCTAGTAACTAGTTCCAGGGAGAATGGAGGCTCTGGTTGAAAACCAACCTGGTAAGATCAGAGCCTCCGACCCGGTGTCCCAGCTCTCATCTCCATGGCGACACCGCCACACAAATATTTGTTCTGAGACAGAAGAACATTACATTTTTAGTCAATGTTATGTATATGTGCAGATTAGAGCCAATGGCGTGAATTTGTGGAAATATTGCTGAGAAAATTCTGGATTTTTTTCTTTCTTTACAAAATAGTTATACAAATTAACAAAAAAAAAAGTTAAATATTTTCTCGAAAAAAGTGGTAACATTTTTCAAAAGTTTAAGAAAAATATATAGCCTATAGAAGAAACTGGTAAAATGTCTCAAAAAAAAAAGTTTAAAGAAGTAAAAATAATAATAGTAAAAGTGGTAAAAAAAAAAAAAAAAAAAAAAGTTTAAAAATTGTAGAAAAAAGTGGTACAATTTTTCAAAAGCAATTCTAAAAGAAGTGGTACAATTTTTCAAAAGTTAAAAAAAAATTATAGAGGAAACTGGTAAAATTTCTCCAAAAAAAGTTTTTTAAAAAAATCTAGAAAAAGTGGTATAATTTCTTTAAAAAAAAAGTGAAAAATAATAATAGTAAAAATGGTAAAAAAAATTATTGCAAAAAAAAAAAAAGTTTAAAAATTCTAGAAAAAAGTGGTGACATTTCAAGAAAAAGTTGGGGACCCCCTTGAACCCTCTCAAGGACCCCTGGGGGTCCCCGGTCCTCACTATGAGAACCATTGAAATCAATGACTAGTAACTAGTTCAGGGAGAATGGAGCGTCTGGCCTCCGACCCGGTGTCCCAGCTCTCGTTTCCATGGCGACACCGCCACACAAACGTAACGCGCTAACTCGTAATCTCTTGTATCTCTATGTGAATGATATAATTCATGGCATCTTTACCTCCACCTGGTCCTTAATCCAGACAGTCGTTGTCCGTTTGACTAAAGAAGAAAAGGGGGTGATTATCACTTTTTTATTGATATGAAACATTTCCTATTGCTGCTTCCTCAGGGATTCATCATTTACTCCTTAAACTGGAGAAATAATAACAAAAACTTCAAAACTGAAATGATTTTTTATTTATTTATTTTTATATATCTTCTCCTCTCACCAGAGAGATCTAATGAAACTGAGCTGCAGTAAAACTTTATAAACATGTGACTTGTGACCGTGTAATGATAATACGACTGAAAAGTTAAAGTGTAAGTTAAAGACACTTAAAGGGCTTTGTCGTCTATCGCTCTTTGTCTTTAATCAGATAAACATGTGTGACCTCTGACCCCGGCCTTAGACCTGCCAGGTAGCGACGCAGCAGCAGCTTCACCTGAATGTAGAAAGATGGTAAAACATTTGAATCTAATGATCATCAATAACCTGTGATAACAACCTGATAATCACAGTGTGGCTGACTCTTCAGGAGAACGAGGAGCAGGTGGAGGTGGATCTACACAACTCCAGGATGAACAACTTCTGCATGAAACACAATCAGTTTGTTTGACGGAGACAAGGAAGGAGGGAGGAGATGAAGAAGGAGAGATGAACAGATGAACTTTGTTCAATCAGTTTGTTTGACGGAGCTGAGGAAGGAAGGAGGAGATGAAGAAGGAGAGATGAAGAAGGAGAGATGAACAGATGAACTTTGTTCAGTTTGTTTGACCATCATCCTGGGAGGATGATGGTCAAACAAACTGATTGAACAAAGTTCATCTGTCCTTCCTCATCTCCTCTCTCCTTCCTTGTCTCCTCCCTCCTTCCTCATGTCCTCTTTCCTTCCCACTTCTTCATCTCCTCTTTCCTGGTCTCCTCCTTTTTTTTCTCCTCTCTCCTTCCTCATCTCCTCCCTCCTTCTTCATCTCCTCCCTCCTTCCTCACCCCCTCCCTCCTTCCCCCTCTTCTCTCCTTCCTCATCTCCTCCCTCCTTCCTCACCCCCTCCCTCCTTCCTCATCTCCTCCCTCCTTCTTCATCTCCTCCCTCCTTCCTCACCCCCTCCCTCCTTCTTCATCTCCTCTCTCCTTCCCCCTCTTCTCTCCTTCCTCATCTCCTCCCTCCTTATTCATCTCCTCTCTCCTTCATCTCCTCCCTCCTTCCTCATCTCCTCCCTCATTCCTCATCTCTTCTCTCCCTCTTCATCTCCTCCCTCCTTCCTCACCCCCTCCCTCCTTCCCCCTCTTCTCTCCTTCTCCTCTCTCCTTCCTTGTCTCCTCCCTCCTCATCCTCATCTCCTCTCTCCCTTCTCATATCCTACCTCCTCCCTTGTCTCCTTCCCCCTTCCTCATCTCCTACCCCGTTTCCTCTCTCCCTCCTCATCTCCTCCCTCCTTCCTCATCTCCTCCCTCCTTCCTCATCTCCTCCCTCCTTCCTCATCTCCTCTCTCCTTCTTCATCTCCTCCCTCCCTTCCTCGTCTCCTCCCTCCTTCCTTCCAACAACGATCAAAGTTTTCCTCCACTTCCTCTTCGTTTCCTCCCTCCTCATTGTCTCAGTGTGGCCACGTTAACGAAACCCTGCTGCACACACACACACACACACACACACACACACACACACACACACACACACACCCCCCCCCCCTCCTCCAGGATGATGGACTGGGATTGGCTCCCGCTGTCACAGTGTGTGACTGCGACCTCAGTTTGACCTGCTGGGATATATGGCGTCGCTGGGTTATCTACATAATGCACAGGGAGAGAGGTGAAGGAAGCATCGTAGAACAAGGGAGGGGGGGGGGGGGGGAGAGGGGAGGAGAGGGGAGGGAGAGGAGGAGAGGGGGGAGATAAAGGGAGAGGGAGAGGAGGAGGAGAGAAGTCTGGATGAGAAGATATTGCCGGGGACAGAGTTGGATTAGATAGACAATAGTGTTGGCTAAATGACAGGGGGGCAAATGTTGCTCTTTATTGGAGGGCGGGGGGCAGTGTGTCTCTGTGTGTGTGTGTGTGTGTGTGTGTGTGTGTGTGTGTGTGTGTGTGTGTGTGTGTGTGTGTGTGTGTGATAGTGGACTTGTTTCTAATGGAGATTCAAGGACAGAAAATGTTTGTTACATCTAATTCACACTGATAGAGACATAATGGATTCGTCTCTAACTGAGTAAGATGTTTAAAACAAAAACTTTTTTTTTTATTATTATTATTATTTTTAAAGAATACATTTAATTTTTTAAAGGGACAATGAGGAGTTTTGGAAAGCAAAGTGTTTTCACGCTACATTTACCATGAGCCTCCGCGCACACGGTGAAATTCTTTGACCGGCGCAAGACAGACTCATGTTTTCATTCGTCAAGAATTAAAGTCAGAGGTAATTAAAATAAAAAAATAGAGACAAAACGATATATTTATAGAAAATGGGCCCATTAACAAGTGGTAACGGAGATTCATCCACATTAATATGAGACTTTTTTATAACCAAATAGAAACTCCTTTTTGTCCCTTTAAATAATAATTCAAAAATGTTTATTTGTATTATTATTGGATATTGTGTCACCACGTTTAGTGGAGGCTGATGAGCCGATCAGGGAGCGACTCGTCAGGTCTGGAGCTGATACTCAGAAAAAAACATGAATTTCAAAATAAAAGTCAATATCAAAAGCCTTCATCTCAGGTTGATCCTGCCTCACATTTAATTTAATTTAATTTATTTATTTCAAAAGGACAATGTACATTAATAACATCAACTCTTTGCTCTTTTTAAGGAAAAGAGAAAGGAGAAAGCCCAAAGTAAATGTACCAGAGTTAGCAAATAGCTAATTTTCACCCGCTGTCCTCTGGCAGTTTACATAGAGAAGATTTCATTACAATTAGACAAGACACAGGTAAACAAGACAGACATAGAATCAGACACAATATTGACAGATGAAGTAAAACAGACAGTTCAATAAGAAGTCAACAGAGAAAAGCACCGGGATCAGAGGTTCAAAGAAGTTCTAACAAACATTCAAAACAGGCAACAAAACACAAACCTGCATACAAACCACAGCACAGAGACCAAGAGGTAGAAGAAAGTGCAATCAACCAGTAGTTTCATAACAAATGAATGTGAATTTGGCTCCGACAAACCATGACTATGCTGCCTATTCATTCATTCAGGTTCCAGGGCCTTTCCTCTTATTATTCAGTAGGCCTACAGTTTCTATCTTGTATTATTATTTGCTGACATGTGGCTTTGTCTTTCTAAAGAAAAGAAAAGAAAAGAAAAAGACAGTACAAATTCTAATTAAAGGTTATGGAGTTCACGTTTTATCTTCTCTATTAATCTATTCAGATTCTGTGTGATGTGTTTTTTTTTCTTATTAGAGGCTGATTAGGGTCAAATGTGCAGAAAACACAGAGGCACCAGAAAATAATACGAGTCATTTCATATAATATGATGCAGCTTTTTTTCTACATGTTTTATAATAAATGTGATCCCACAGCAGCTAAATCATGATGGTGGTGTTGCAGTGGCTCAGATTACACACCTTGTGATGGTCCAGATGGAGAAGAGAGAGTCTGACATAAATCTGGTCGTGACCTACATTCTCACCCAACAGAATAAGCCGACTCAGTCCCACTCAAATTAGCTGAATACTTTTCCTGAAAATCTATATAATTGATTTTTTTCCTTATTTTTTCTTCTCATATCAGTGATTGGTCGGTTTTTGATGATTAGAGGAGGAGGAGTCGCCGTGGTGTGACTCTATCATCGCTGTTGGTGATGAAGCTGCTGTTAAACCACCACAGAGGATTCACTTCCTCCTTGTTGCAGGTGTGTAGCAGAAGCTACGGTGGCCCTCGGGTGCCACTGTCTATTCAGTTTGTCCATTCTGGGCTCCTGTAGAAACATGGCAGGCTTCACAGAGGAGGATCCAAGTCATTATAGACTGACAAATTGTATTGATTATATTATATTATATTATATCTGTTTTTTTGTTTTATTCATGTTATTTTTAACTTTTAAAAATGTTGGTAATCAATGACACGTTGGGATATTATGGAAGCATATTGCATTCATTCGAATTAAAAAAAACAAAATGCAGTTTTTCTGAGTAATTTATTTTTTGGTTTGTTTTTTTGAATATTTTTTTCTGTTTTTCAGACAATTTTTTTTTCTGACTTAGTTTAGAGATTTCAAAATCCCGCGAGAATCTCCCACCTGCAAGTGACGTACGGACTGATTTCAAAATAAAGGTGCTACATCAGACTGCTCTAATATTTTCTCGTGTTCTGTAATAACAGGTAGTTTCCTTTCAATATGAATCTGAATTTACTGGGAACACATTGAAAATAAGAAAACTGAGTGGGGTTTTCCTTTGAAAAATCTAGAAAGCCGGTGACAGCTCCACTGTATTTTTTGTGGAGCATATCCATGGAAGTATCTCATGGATCTAAGATCTAATAGATTCGTGATGAAGCGGAGGCTCGATCGCAGCGGTCTAACGTTACTTGCAGGTGGGAGCTTCTCGCAGGATTTTGAAATCTCGTTAAGTCAGAAAAGAATTACCCCGAAAGACAGAAAAGATTATGCAAAAAAACAAACAAAAAAATAAATTCAACTAATGATATATGAAAAAAGATAAACAATAAAAGAAATATTGATCATAGATTATCCAACAATGTCCAGACTTGGATAAATAACTGGATAAATAACATTTGTAAATACGAATCAACATTTCTGATATTTCTCGCTTCTTTTCCACTCCCACTAATGATATAATTCAGGACGTGCGTCTCTGGAGAAAGGTTTTAATACCTTTAATACGTGGGCACATTACACTGTGACACATTGTGCTCAAGTAGAGCAGGAGTTATTTGTGTGCTGAGTCCCTTTAAACGCCGACTAAAAGCCTCAGGTCATTGATCATCTTCAAACATTGCACAATGATGCATAATCCCTATCCCATAATACCCCTCTCTCTTCATAATCATCATGGCAACTGGCAGCAACCCCACACAAATAAAACACACTTGGAGAACAGATAGAAATAAATAAATAAATAAAATAAAACAACATAGGGGCATTTAAGAAGTGGACCATTACCACACAGTCTCTCTCTGCTTTTATTCCTTTATGATCGCAAACAATCAATTATCCAGATGGCAGGAGATGTGGAGGGGCAGCTGCTGTCCACACACACACACACACACATATTTACACATGCACAGAGACAAAGATGCATAAATTCAAAAGCAGAGTCATAAACATCTGTTGTGTTGCGTATGCAGGTATCTACATAGCAGCGGCCTCTAGCAGCAGCAGCAGCAGCAGAGAGAGTTGTTGCAGCAGCTGTAGCTGCAGCTGCTGCTCGACTCCCAGTGAGAGCGTCGCAGCGCGTCGCACCGCGTCGCACCGCTGTGATGGATAAGGTGGGATTCCTCCAATTGACAGTTTGTGGGGAAACAGATGGTTTATTTGCTGGCATTTATCACGTCTTTATGACCGACAGCAGAAGATAACGTCACAGCCAGAGGAGAGAGTTTTTCATAGTGTAGTAGGTTGGGAGGATAGCTGCTATAACGCTGTGGAGAGTCCTCAAGTGTTTCAGCCTGAGTGTGTGTGTGTGTGTGTGTGCAGGGCCGGCCCTAGGATGTTGGTGGCCCCCTAAACAAGGTTTTTGTTTGTGGCCCTGCACTCTAAGCACAAACACCAAATCACTGGTTAAAACTGAATACAGACGTGTTTATGCCCTCTGAGGTTTGAGGCCATTTTCTCGAATTTAACATATTTTCTTAAATTGATCTTTTCAAGATGCTTTCAGATGTAACAATACTCAAGTGTTTTATGTCTAAATATTAGAACCTCCGCTGTAAGCACACTGAGGCCAGTTTGTCCTAGAACACTGTATAAATGTCAAATCCCTTGTGAAAACACTCCTTCAGTCATGAGAATGAACTGTTTTGGTGCTTGAAATAGGATATGAATACAGTAATAGATAAGTCTAGAAAACAAGTCTAAAATGACATTTTGTAAGATTGTTTTTTGAGCACAAATGTTGTCATTCTGCCATTTTATTTTCACCAAATGTCTCAAATGTGAGATAAAAGAAGCTGAATATTGACTTCACATTACATATAAAGCTCATAGCTGCACGTGCAGACCTCAGGATGTTTAAATGACTTGATGAACCCCGGTACCTTTCTGATCATGTGGCCCCCCACCTAACGGCTGTGGCCCTAAACAACCGCATAGAGTGTTTATGCCAGGGGCCGGCCCTGTGTGTGTGGGTGTGGGTTTATTTATTGAACCGTGGTGGCGGCAACAGTCTGTTCTCTAACCTTAACCAGGTCGAGGTGTGTGTGTGCCATCTCCAAGCACCTGTACACCTCTCTGTGTGTGTGTGTGTGTGACCAACTTTGTCTCCGTCAGTCAGCCTCCTTCTACCTCCTGGAGTTTCCATTATGTCTGTGACCGTTCTGTAAAATGGAGGTCGTATCAGGTGCCATTTCCCCCCCGAACCTGCCTCATCGGAAAAAAAAAAGGGAGAAAAAAAAGAAGAAGGCATCGTTTTCCCCACAAATGACACACGCATGATGTTCCAGCTGTGGAGAGGAGAAAACAACAACCAAACATGACTGCTTCAGCTTTCAGTTTAAACCACGATGAGCAGATATATAAATAACACACTTGTATCTGTGGATAATTATCTGCCATGTTTTCATCTGGATCCTTTATAACCGATGACATTCATATAATAATATAATCCTGGAAACACACTACAATACTTCACTGTCAGTGGAATATCTCTACATAGCTCCAGTAATTGGTTAGCTTAGCATTTAGCCTAGCGACAACTGGACAAAACCAGCAGCATCGATATCGTATCGAGTATCGATACGATTGACTGGTTAAACATGTGATATCCAAACATAACCAAAATGTAAAACATCACATCAGTTGTGTCTCAATTCAGCGGCATTTGAAGGCCGGTGGCGTCACAGCGTCACAACAACGAGACCTCGGATTTCCCTCTACAACAACTCTGTGTGGTAACGTTGTGTTATTATCTCATAGTGTGGTGAATGTGCAGCTCACAACTTGTCCACCAGAGCGTTGTGGAGTTGATCCAGATGAAAACATGGCAGATTATCCACAGGTATGTGAGTTTTTTTTTTTTTGTAGTCACATGTTTGTTTAGTTTAAACTAAAAGCTGAAGCAGTCATGTTTTTTTTTTCCTTCTCCTGACCAGTAACATTCATAGAACAATATAATCCTGGAAACACACTACAATGCTTCACTGCCAATTAAACCTAGCTCCAGTAATTGGTTAGCTTAGCATTTAGCCTAGAGACACATGGACAAAACCAGCTAGCATCATAACAAGTAGCCTATCAATACGATTGACTGGTTAAACATCCAAACATAAACAAAATGTAAATGTATCACGTTAGCTGTGTCCCTGCTTCCTTTCGTAGGCGGCATTTTAGCGCAATGTTTTTATTAGCCACCTAGCATGCTAGCTATCAGACGTTGAGGCTGCTCCGTGCTGTAGCCATGGAAACCCCGCTCTGCTGTGGCCGGTTTGGCTGGCTGCACAGCCCGAGGTGAGGACCTGAGGAGCCGTTGATAGAATAAAAAAAAGACGCCACTTTCATATGTTTAACGTTTTTTATGTTTGGACACAATCAGACGGCCTGGCTCCAGAGCTGTTACCTTCCTCAAGTCACTTCGTCACTTCTTCCTTTTGCTTCCGACGACCACTAGAGGTCATGCTGTGTCCTGAGTTCAGCAAACGACCTGTTTGGGTCGTATTTGGGTCCTTATTTATTTGAAAAGTATTGATTTATTTTTCTATCGTTGCTTCTTCGTCTGCGTGTGAAGTTGATGAGTAGCCTACGATCAAAGACAGCGCCACTCTGTCAGTGAAACTATTTACAATAATTAAAATAATTTACGATAACCTAAAATAACAGCAGTATAGAATAAGAATGCAGCAACTAGCCGACCTGGAGGCCTCATCTTTCTCGCTATATTGGCTGAATGGTTGGCAAAATTTTTAAAATCTTTTTATTATGATTTTATTTTTTTGATGCCCAGTTTCAGTGTTGCCGTGGTAACGAGCCAATGTTAGCCAGCTTCTGCGGTGTGTCTGGAGAACTTGAACGGCGGTGGTTTTGTGGTTTTCAGGTGTAGTAGCTATAAACACACTAATGACTGAACGATTACTCCTCTGTCTCTCTAGCACCTTCCTCTTGTGCGTTTCCGTGGGAACTGAAACACGTGCAAACCCCCCCACCCCCCCAGACTCCCCCAACCACCACCACCACCTCGGCCAACGACCACAAAGTGTTGCTGCCCCTGCTGCTGCATCACGAGGGGCCACTTCTGGACCCTTACTGCCCTGACTGCCCCTCAAGTGCCACTGAAACCCTCCTACCCCCCCACATCAGGACTCCAGCTCCAGAAGCTGTATTTACCCCTCCTACCCCCCCCCCCACCCTCCACCTCCATCACAAGAAGATAATCTCCAGTGATTACCTTCTATTCCTCATCTGCTCGCTCCTCTCCTCTCCTCTCTCTCTGTTTTGTCGCTTTCCCACTCCACTCTGTTCTGTTGTTGCACGACCGCCACTGCCCCCCCTCCTTTACTCCTCCTTTACCCCTCCACCCCCCCTCCCCATCCCCTCCTCGCTTTCTTTCTTTCTTTCTCTTTTCACCTCTCCTGTGTGTGGAGTTTGGAGGTGGAGGTGCTGAATAGACACCGTCTCCCCGTGTGTTCCTTTTGTACAGGCGCTCCTCGGCCAGCTGCCTATTCACACCGCGCTGCCAATTAGGACCCCATTCAGAGAGCAAGAGAGAGGACATGAGATGAGATCAGTTACCCCACTGCCCCCCCACTGCCCCCCACCACCACCTACTCCACTCCCCCCGCCCAACACTGTAGACACGGTTTGGTTTGACTCACCTCCTCTTTCATCCTCTGACCCTGCGTCCAGGAGTTTCTTCAATAATTGTTTTATTATTATTATTATTTGACACCTGAACTGTTTATATTATGTTAATTACACATCAGCAGGAGTCTAAGTCATAACTGCACATTAGAATAAACACAGAAGAAATCAATCAACCTGATCTCAGTGAACCCACGGTGAGGAGCAACGACCTGCTGACCCTGTTTCCTCTATTTATGTGTTTAACCTGTGACTTTATTTAAAAAATAATTCTATAAATGGCAAATAATGTCATTATTATTGTTTTAAAGCAGTGGTTTCAAACTTTATTCAGCAGCTGCCATGTGTAAAGTAATATATATATTACAACCTAGTGCAATATTCTATCATATTTCCTTTTTTTAAACCCATTGTTATTAAGTTGTGTGCATTATTCATTATAGTTTTGGTTTGTTTTCTCAAATGCACATTTTTCTCCTTTAATTTTATTGAATTATTTATTGTAGTCTTGTTTATTTTATTACTATCTTATCTTATCTTTAATACAACGAATTCTAAAGTTCTTAACAATAAATTGCATTTGCTCAAGTAGTCAATACATTTATATTTATTTCCACCAAAACATTTTTGATTGTTTTTCACTTTACACGTCAGCGTCCTGTATGTTATACATTTCTATCTTTTTTTGTTTAGTTTTTTTAATAATAGTGATTGTAATGAGTGGTGTTTTTTCACCATCGTCACCACATGCAGTGTCATTTGAGCCACTTTTCCTAAAATGTAAAAAAAAAGCGACCTCTTGTGTGAGTGTTTGTGCCGACGGGGCCACAGGTGGGTCGGGTCCAGTCGGGTTGGAGAGGTTAACTCAAGGAGGCAATTTTACTACTTCTTTTTTTCTTTTTACATCCCTGAAAGCTTTAATCAACACCGACGCCAAGTTACACATTGGTTTCCTTGTGTTGGCTGCCCCCCCCCTCTACCACCACCACAATGGCCCTCTAATCTCGCTCTGTAGAGCAATCATTAACAGGCCGATTCCACTGTGGCTGAGATGGGTGGAATAAAAAGAAAGAGGGATGTAGGGAGGAGGGTGTAATGGATACTATGGCCAGTAATTAGGCACCAGGTCCCGTGTTAAAGTGTCGTGACTTTGGGAGAGCTATTTAGCCTGCTAATGAGTCTCTAACAGTTTATTGATGCCACTTTTCTCCCATCACTTTCCCGACGCCGGCTTTCCCTTCAGCCCATTTCTTCTTCCTGCCTCTGCCCTGTGGGACTCCCCGAGCAACCATTGTCGCTAATTAATTGAAATTAGGACAGATCAAATGCATTCCAACTTTTCTCATATGAGCAGAAGTACCTGAGGGAATGAAATTCCAATTTAGAAACTTGGGGATTTCTGCTCCGCCCCCCACCCCCCCTCCAACGGTGTTAAACGAGGATCCTTAATACGGGCACGAGGTGCTAATGCATCCCAGTAATAGACGCTAATCTGGAGGCCATTGTGGTCCCATTGTCCGACGTGATTCATTGTGATACTGAAGCATTTGTACCATAGTTTGGGGCTTGATTGCTTCGCCTCAGGCGCCTTTTTCTCCCCCCTCTGCCTCCCCCCATCCCCCACCCCAACACCACCTCTGAATGTCCAATTGTGTTTTCTCCAGAAAAGTAATGAATTAAGACTTTTGATTACAGGAACCTGTGTTTGGTTTTTCCTCGGCCGTCTGCTCCTTTTCTAAACTCTGCAGCTTGATCCTCTCTTGTTGTGTTTGTTTTCCCTGGCTGCGGGAGTTTCCCTGTGTCCTCACACTGGACTCCTCCTCCAATTCCAACTCCAGCTTCAATACCAACTCCAACTCCAACTCCAACTCCAATTCCAATTCCAATTCCACCTCCAATTCCAATTCCAATTCCAACTCCAACTCCAACTCCAATTCCAACTCCAATTCCAATTCCAATTCCAACTCCAACTCCACCTCCACCTCCACCTCCAACTCCAACTCCAACTCCAACTCCAACTCCAACTCCAACTCCAACTCCAACTCCAATTCCAATTCCAACTCCACCTTTTACTCCACATCCACCTCCAATTGACCTATGGCTAAGCCACGCCCCCAAACACGATGAGCCAATCACAGTGCGCATAGCTAGCCCATACACTCGGACATTCTCTGCTTCCACGTCCATTGAAATGCATTGCAGTTAGTCAGTTTTCATTCGTTTTTATATGTTTTTTCTTGACATTTTAAGTTTAAAATGGTCAAACGGTGTTCATGGGGTACATGCAACTCTGAAACTAGGTATCCTGAGAGGCTGGGGGCCACGGGGGGGATTTTTTTTACCTTTTCCCAAGCCACATCTCAACCAAGAGAAGTGTCTGCTCTAGATAAAGTTATGCAGTAGACCACAACACCAACTAAACGTGGATAAACTTAACAAGGATGTCTACATCTGTTCTAAGTTAAGTCAACAACGTATTTGAGGCAACATATTGTGAGAGATGTTTGGATGTTAGCCCGTATCACAACTAAGCATAAAGCCCGCTAGCTTAATGCTAACGTATAATGCAAAACTCCATAGACAGGCTAACAGAAGTTAGCCCGTCGCTATCGGCGTTTCGTCACTACCGACAGCCATAGCAGTAAAGCTAAGTGAAGTTTTGGTGACTTCCAGATGATATTTAATCTTTCTGTCTCCAAAAAGCATCAATTGCCTCGTGTGAAATGTGTCCTACTGTGACAGCTGTTGCCATAGCAACTGTCACCGAATGTTGACTGTTTGTCCGTGTGAGTGGAGGGGGCGGAGCTTAGCCATAGGTCAATTCCAACTCCACCTCCAACTCCAACTCCATCCTTCCTTCATCTGATGGTCAGAAGGTGCTATAGGAGGTGATGTCAACCTCAGTGTTTCTCTTCATTTTTCAGACTGTAATTGGTCACTTACCTTCAAACTCGTTGTTTTACACTAAATTGGATTCAGCTTTTTTCTTCCTTGTGATAAAAACAGAAGAATTCATAGGAAGGACCAGTGAGTCCTGGAGGTTCAGCCTTAAAGAAAACCTCTGGCCCAACATCTGCCTGGATCTTTGGCCCCAGTTCGGCCCATATACATCCATATATAGGCAGGTACTGACTGTGATTGTTATTCACCTCTCAACTCAACTCAACTTTATTTATATAGCACCTTAAAACAACCGTAGTTGAAAACAAAATGCTGTACATAGAAACATAAAACAATTATAGGCAATAAAATAAATAAAACAGACAGTAGAACAGTTGTTTCATTGTCTCATGCGGAGTTGAAAGCCAGGGAGTAAAAATGGGTTTTTAAGACCATAGTTTTATAAATGGACAGTGAGGAGGCTCGTCTGATGTGCAACGGTAGCTCCTTCCATCATTTTGGAGCAGCAGTGGAGAAACCTCTGTTGACTGTCGGCCCAGATGTGGAACAGCATCTGTATTTGGGCCTGAAGTTGGATTAATGACTTGAGTCTTGAGTATGATCTGCTCGGTTTAGTTTTATATCCTAATTTTTTATGTTTCATGTGAAAATTCCTGTCACCATTTTTATTTAACACTTGACCTGTATATCTGTGTATATTGTGTATTCTGTTGTGTTATTATACACTGTGCATACTGAGTGGCTTATAATTGCCCATATATGACCCACTTGAAGCCCGCCTGTCCAATTAATGACAGAGGTGTGATGTCATCAGGCCTGTCACGCCATTTCTCTAGTTGCCTGAGGAAGAACACTTTGGTCGAAACGTTGCATTTACCCAATAAACATATGGGAGCCTTAATCCAGTGTGTGGATATTCTCTTTTTCCTGTTTCACCATTTTAATTTTAACCGAGATCTGAAACACAATATTTACTGTATATTTAAAGGTTTGATCCTCAGACTCTTGGTCAGTTTGCCGTCATATTATCTTCATATCTGGAACACAGTGAATTCTGGGATACGATAGAGGACTTCACAGGTTCTGGATGAGTAGACGATAGATGCTTTGGTTGAATTTAGGTGGAGACAGATTTTATAAAATCCACAAATCAGTTTGATCGACGTCAACAAATGTGAATTTATTATTATTTAATGTCGGTAGAAAACAGTAAAGTCAACAGGGGAGTTGTGTGTTTGGTCCTGTAATGCACACAACATAATTACTGATAAATACCGTCATTGTATGAGTTAATATAAAGGTTTCAGTAAATGTAAACATCCTCATCCTCAGTGCCAGGTGTGGACTGCAGGTTCAATTCCTGCTCGGGGCCTCGTCGGTTGTTTATGTTTCAGTGTGTTGTGTTTTTTTTTTATCAGTGCAGGCGACGTAATGAAAAGTCAATTATGGGAAATAAATTAACTTTACTGAACTATTTCATCAGCAGAAATAACTCTCATTAAACTCCACCGCATTACACACAACATTAGTTTTTAAAATAAAATGTATATTTAAGCTTCATATACTTCACTTAGAGCCACTGTTTTAATGATACGTTTTAATTTGAAAATAATAACACTTCCTGTTTCTGCCTCTACTTTTATGATCCATTATGGCCTGAAAGTTTTATTTATTTATTTTATTATTGTTAACCAGCACATTTAAATGTAAAGTGGTTCACTTTTCCACTGCTTCCTTTATTTGTCTTTAAGTTTCTGTGTAGTTGAGTTTGACCTCAGCTGCTCCGGGAGAATTAATGAAATCATTCAAAACACACAAACTGGATGATGTTTAGCCATAACCATGGTTACACGTGTGTGCCACAGGTGCGCTGTGGTTCACCTGGGATGGTTTTGGCTGCATTTTATCCCTCAGTATAATCTAATATTTTAAGTGCACAGCTTCACATTTAACCACTTAAGGTTCTTTTCTTGCAAACATTTAATCAATATGAGTTTATAAATTGAATTTAATGGAAAAAAAAAAACTAGATTGAACTCCTTGTTCCTGCTCTTGAACCCTGGTTCTGGTCTCATATCTGGACCTGAATGATGATGATGATGATGATGAACAGTAGACAACACAATCAGACGACTGTGTTTATTGTTAGTGGATAAACGACTGCAGCTGCAACACAAACATGTTTTAGTCAAAGTCGACTTTATTTGTAAATGTCATACGCATGATTTACATGAATTATAGAGAATGAAATTGTTTCTCTCTGTTTGTGGTGCTGTTTAACCTTTGTCTTGTGTTTACTTTCTGCTACTATCTATGGTGTTAGGGTCGGTTTCAACCTGAGTCTTAAATCAGCTGTAAAACAATTAATTATTATCCCATTTGTTTCTCATCTCTTGGTTACATTGTTAGGCTCCTTATCCATGTAAAGGTTGGTTTTGCACTTATGATTTCAGTTTTAACTCTAATTATTGTTCTTACCGTGACCCCAACACAAGAGGAAGGTTAAATGGACCTACACACACTATAAAAATATATGAAGGACACATTTAAATAAAAAAAAGTATATAAATCTGATAGATTACAGTCTCATATCTCTTTAACATGATAAACAGTTAACATATTATGAGTATAAGTGAATATAAACTATACAGATGACTCGAAGGGAACAGTATTGTTTATATGAAGTGATGCTGACACCTGCTGTTTTAGGCTCTGCCCCCCCAGTCTGACCAGTGACCAGTTAAAACCTGTGATTCGGCTTCTGGCTTCTTCTTGTTGTTTTCTGTCTTTAACGTTTCACTCTAGTTTCCTCTTCACACCTGCACAATGAATCCTGACGCTCGGCTCGGAGCAGCAACTGTCAATGAAACGTGCCACATATGTAAAACTCATGTGTTTCCTCCCCCCCCACTCCCCCCTCCTCCTCCTCCTCCTGTCTGTGGGAGTGGGAGCAGCTCTGGGGGGGGGGGGGGGGCAGGGCCGTATGTCTTCTTTAAAAGTCAATCTCTCCCTCTTGTGTACTGATTAAGAGCCTTATTGGCATGTACATCTGTATTAACACCGCCATCGCTGACCTGCGCTCTGTGTGTGTGTGTGTGTGTGTGTGTCTGGCCAGGCGAGCCCCCCCCACCCCCCCCACCCCACCTCCGCCAGATTGATTCACAAAAGGAAAAGGGGGCTGCTGCTTCACGCTTGTCACAGCCAGGGACTCGTTGTTGGAGGGAAAGAGAAAAAGTGCCCGGCCTCTTTGTCCACCTCACCACAGGGACTAGGATTAACCCAAGAGACGTCCACAATAGGCGCACATGTGTCCCCCCCCCCTCGGCCCCGGGGCCCATTCAGGTTTCCTCTGTGCCCCCCCCCCGTCCTGACAGGGATTAGACTTAATGAACTGGAAGGAGTTAACAATAAATGAATCATGGCCGGGAAGCAGCAAACTAATTCCATTCTGTGTTCTGCTGCTTTTCTTTTCTGCCGTTCTGTTTGAACACAAGGTGTAATCCACTTGACTATCAAAGGTGCAGGGAGGGTATGAATTGAAACTAGCCCTGCCACATGCACACACACATTTATACACACACACACACATATACACACATACAGATACACATACACACACATACACCGCCTGCTCCTGATGCAGCTTGCTGATACCATCTGCTCCCATCAATACTCACTCAAACACACACACACACACACACACTATGACAGAGTATTAGGGCCACATTGACAAATTAAAAAAAAATAAAACTTTGTGAATAAAGTCGTTAATTTACGACTTTATTCCTGTAATGTTATGACTTTTTCCTCATATGAAATGTACGGCTTTATTCTCGTAAATTTACAACTATATTCTTTTACATTTACGGCTTTTTTCTCATATGAAATGTACAACTTTATTCTCGTAAATTTACGACTTTATTCTCATAATGTTATGACTTTTTTCTTGTAGGGAATGTACGACTTTATTCTTGTAAATGTACAACTTTATTCTTGTATGAAATTTACGACTTTATTCTCGTAAATGTATGACTTTATTCTCGTAAATTTCCAACTTCATTCTTGTAATGTTATGATTTTTTTCTCGTATGAAATGTACGATTTAATTCTCGTATATTTACGACTTTATTCTTGTAATGTTATGACTTTTTTCTCGCATGAAATCTACGACTTTAGTCTCGTAAATTTATGACTTATTCTCGAAGTCTGTGTTTTGTTTTTTTTCTCAATGTGGCCCTAATACTCCGTCGTGCACACACACACATTTACACATTTGCACACACACTTTGCTTTAGAAGAAGGAGAGAAAAAAAAACAGAAACAATTCCAATATATTTTTATATTCTCCTCTAATTAAACCATTACAACCCCCATTCAAAGAAGCTAGTGAAGAATGGAATAGCTAATTAAATGCATTATTATTGAATGCAGCCTACTGTACAGAGTGGAGCCTGCAGGGGGAATGTGAAATGTTTGTTGTTTCTGTTTGCAGCAGCACATTTTTTAATTTCCTCTGTAATTACTGACTTTTTCTTTCTTTTCTTTTTTTTTTTTTTTTCACGCAGCTTTGTCGAGAAATGTTCTGACATCTCCGTATGAAATCAACTTGTTATTTTGATGATTTACAACTCAATTAGAGGCCGGTCACGAGAAAAGATGCAGAAGAAAAGATACAAAAAGAAAAAGGGGAGAAACAGAAAGAGAAAGAGACAAGAAAAGACATAAATAAATAAAAAGAAAGGGGGCGAGATGGGCTCCGTCATCTGAGAGATTCTGTCTCTGTGTGTTTGTAACTTGTTCTGCTGACTGTGTGTGTGTGTGTGTGTGTGTGCATCAGTGCAGTGAGCTCCTTCCCTGCATCAGCGTGTCCTTCAGTGTTTGTATTGACTCTGGTCTCTGAGGGAAAAACCTGCACATTCCTCTTCCCTGCCCATGTTTTTTAATTGGAGTGGCTGTAGTGACACACACACACACACACACACACACACACACACACTGCAGAGGGTTCTTTTGTGTGTCTGTGAATGTGTGTGTGTGTGTGTTTACAAACATTTAAATCAGTTAATTGTACAAAACATCAAATGATCATTTTGTTTTTAATGAAGAAGGAAATAAATATTCAGCCTGTGAAACCAGTGAAGCTTCAGTTTGAACCTGAACTTGTTGTTAAAAATGTTCAAACCCACAAGAAGAAACTCACACATCACGTTTTAATAATAATAATAATAAAGAATAAAAACATGCGGTATCTATCTGTGCTGACGTTCATCTACATTTGTAATAACCAATAATTTATCAAGTGAAACAGAAACTGAAGTGAAGTGAAAATCTCCTTCATCTGTGTTTTGCAGAGAAAGAAACAATCCAACATGTGACGCCGTTTAAAGTCTGAGGAGGAAAAAAAACAACAAATAACAGAACAAATAAAGTGTTTTGTGAAAGAAAATAGAAACTAGTTTGTTGTTTCTCATCACACACACACAAACACACACACACACACACACACTGTTAAATGAGGAAACTTTGTTATGTTACATTTCATTTACCTGTAAAACTGTGGACAAGACTTTGTTTAATCTGAGTTACACAAGAAATCTGAATCAAATCAAATCAAAGTTGATTAAATCTGTAGAATAACGTCAGCGAACCTCCGTTAGAAAACAATAAATGATGGTAAACACATTAAATAAATAAATAAAGCTGCTTGTTACTCCAGTTGTTTGTTTGTCCTGGTTCCAGGGCCGTATAGGTGATGGTAGTTCCAGGGGCCCAGCGCCCAGTGGGGCCCATAAAAACAAACCCAGTAGTCTAATCTTTGTATGACTGATTTATTCTGCATAAGACCCTGATTGATACTCATACTAATGCTGCATTAGCCTAAAAAAGTAGGCTAAATAAAAAAAGCATAATAATACATACGTAGTCTAAGAAAAAAAAAAAAGGAAAAGTTAGGGGCCCACTTTGGTATTCTTTAAGGAGGTCCAGAATTCCTAGCAACGGCCCTGCCTGGTTCCATATGACGGTTGTTCATGTTCATGTGACGACGTCTCTTTAAGTTCACGTCATGATTTCACTTTGAAAAATACACAAACTACATGAAACACAGAGAGTGAACCAGATACGATGATTGATTTAATAAAAACACAGTTGACTCTGAACACAACATCACAAAAAAACACAACAACTTTCTCCTTCAACAGCTGATCAACCCTTCTGGACCTACCGACCATGAGGCTACCTGATGTGTTTAGCTGTTGTTGTTATGTTGTATTGCTGTCATTACCCATTATTTCCCTCACAGCTTTGTTTATTATTGAGAAAAAAGCAACAACAAAAAAACCACTTCTGAATAACAGGTTACAACCAAAGGAACAAATGTGAGAATTAGTTAATCACAGACAGAAACTGTTAATGTTAAAGTTGAGTCAGGAAACTGTTGAAACCGTCTCAGCTGCGTGACCAGAAAAGCCAAAATAAAAAAAATAAAAAAAGCTGCAGCGAGGAATCATACATGTTATATTTACATGATATTAAAATAAAAACATTTGAAAAGTTGTCAGACAGGAAGGACAGCTCCACTCTCACTTCTCACAGTAAATTAATATGATTTATTAACAGGATAGTTCAACATTTTGTCAAATTGGCCCATTGCCATAATCCCTATAGTCATAGCAGTAGGTTCGTTACCTTTAATTGTCGGTGCAAGCTATTTTTAGAACGGCGGAGAAGAGCCGTGAGCTGCTCAGAGCTACACTACGGAGGCTCATGGGATTTCTTGGTTTCCCTCATCAAACTCATTAAATACACAATCCAACAACTCCACAACGCTCTGGTGGACAAGTTGTGAGCTGCACATTCACCACACTATGAGATAATAACACAACGTTACCACACAGAGTTGTTTTAGAGGGAAATACAGAGACTGTTGATGAAAAACTGTCCCTGAAGGCAACGTGCATCAGTGGTTTTGCATGAATTTCCCTCTAAAACAACTCTGTGTGGTAACGTTGTGTTATTATCTCATAGCGTGGTGAATGTGCAGCTCACAACTTGTCCACCAGAGCGTTGTGGAGTTGTTGGATTGTGTATTTGATGAGTTTGATGAGGGAAACCAAGAAATCCCATAATGAGCCTCCATAGCGTAGCTCTGAGCAGCTCACGGCTCTGCTCCGCCGTTCTAAAAACACCTTGCACCGACAATTAAAGGTAACGAACCTACTGCTATGACTATAGGGATTATGGCAATGGGGCCAATTTGCCAAAATATTGAACTATCCCTTTAAAGAAAACAACAAGTTTAAAGTGTTTAAACAGCTTTGAAATAATAAAATAAACCACAGAACACACAGATCACAAGTCAACATCTGTCACAGCTGCTCCTGTATGACACACGAGACAGAGACTGTGAGTGTGTGTGTGTGTGTCTGAAATCCCTCTGGTTTATACATGTGTGTGTTTACTGGGAGGAAAAAAAATGCATTAGCTGCTTAAGTTTAATATCCTATTACCAGAAAAAGATCATGTGTGTGTGTGTGTGTGTGTGTGTGTGTGAATTTAGCTGCAGGACACATGTACAGACAGATGAGAACATCTCCGACACTGTTCCTGTGGGTGGGAGTCAGAGGAGGTGTGTGTGTGTGTGTGTGTGTGTGTGGGGGGGATCATCTGCATCTGTTCACTCACTGAAGAAATAATAATATAAAAAAAAAAAACATAATAAGAATGAAAATGAAACGTTGTCCTGGACCGGATAAACGTGTCGTGACTCTGACCTTTATACTCCAACACCGGAGGATTCACTGACTTCAAGAGGGAAAGAAAATCTCCATAGATACACACACAGAAACACACACTGGGACACAGCCCTCAGTGTGTGTGTGTGTGTGTGTGTGTGTGTGTGTGTGTGTGCAGTGGGTGGAGGAAACGTCACAGGCTTCACTTTAAGTGTGTGTGACTCCTGAGGCGATCACATCTAAACTGAACACGTGTGTCCAGGTCAGTGGCAGGTTGGAGGCCAGACCTGGTTCATCTGCTGTCGCCATGACGCCCAGAGCCACCGCATCCACACACAAAACACACACACCTCCACCTCCACCCAAACACAGAGGGCCCTAGTTTGCTGGCGCAGCGCAGGTGGCGCAAGGTAGTGCAGCCGGTCTAATGCAAGTTTCGACCAGCGCAGCCTAGCGCAAAGTCAGATTGGAAGATTGGCAGATCGCGCTGCGCTGAGATAGGCGTGGCCGCGCAGCAGGGGGAGGCGTCACAGATTCTGCTTGGCGCAGTGGAAGTTTTGTCCGAAAATGTCCCGCCGAGGTTGCGCTGAAAGCTCGCCACCTCCAACCAGGTCTACTCTCAGCGCAGGGCGGAGCGCAGCAGGTGCAGTGGAAGTTTGGCTGACTGACCTGCAGTGCACACACGTCACCAAGACCTCACAGGCAGATCTCCACAGTTCCAGACACATTTCAATGCAATAAATATCCACAATAACCACTATTTAATGCAACTAACGGAATCAACACGTGAATTTATATCTATATAGATTGTCCCGTCACATCTGACGTCAGATCAAAGCAGAGATCAAAGGCTGTGGCACGCGCAATGGAAACTCCACCTGAATTAACACAGCAGGGACGAACTGGCACTGAAAAGCAGCTGTGGATGTCCCAAGCAGGACTGAGGGTGGATGACTGCATGTCGCTGCCGTGTTGAGATACCACCCTGCCCTTGTGATGATCGCTTTATTTATTTATTTATTTATTTATTTACTTATTAATTCATTAGCGGAGAGCGACCGCGTCGTCACGCAGCCGTAATGAAAAACAAAACACAAATCATCATCTCTCTTAGTCCACCACAACAGCCTCGGTATCAGATAGTCAGTATATAGCCTACTACAGTATACTCAGCATCTCATCACAGAAAAAAAAGAGAAAAAAAGAGACGGACAGAGAGAGAGAGAGAGAGAGAGAGAGAGAGAGAGAGAGAGAGAGAGAGAGAGAGAGCGCGAGTCCTTTACGCTGATTTAATCCACATGGTCTGTGTTTATGTTGTGATTAGTGTACACCTGTCATCTTGCTTACATAGGGTTTGAATAAATGTGAGTTTCTTTATTAGTGTATTAGTTGTTTCTTAGATTGGGTAGGGGTTCTCAGTATATCAGATCAAACCTGGTTAAGTATATTAGTAAACTCATTATTGGTCACTCTGAGCTCGGACCTCCGGACCAAAACAGCTGTTTCCTCCTGGGAGAGGTTCGGCCTCTGGCGTCGCTGTTTCCTCCGTCCATGTCCAAGTATAAAATGACAAACTTGCAGCGCGCATCACCCGCCGCGCAGTTAAAGGTGAGGAGAGGAGCTCCTTTGATTGGTGAAGATCTGACTCGGCTGTGTCAAACCCACTCCACGCCTTTCTCTCCTCCTCCTGTCTCCCTCCCGCCCTGTCTCCTCCCTCTTCACCGTTTGCGCCGGTGGGAGGGACGAGGGGAGGGGTTGCGCTGGTCTAAGTCTGACTGCGCGGCCCAGCAAACTTGCGAAATGGACCTGGGCCACACCCCGTTGGCGTGGCGAAGCTGCGCTGATGCTAGACTTCACCTGGTCGACGAAACTAGGGCCCAGAGTCTTTACCAGTCAGTAGAGAGAAATCTTCAGTGTGTAGATGTTTGTATTAAAGCTCCTTCAAAATAAAGGTAGATGTTTGTATTAAAGCTCCTTCAAAATAAAGGTAGATGTTTGTGTTAAAGCTCCATACAGTATAAAGGTAGATGTTTGTATTAAAGCTCCATACAGTATAAAGGTAGATGTTTGTGTTAAAGCTCCATACAGTATAAAGGTAGATGTTTGTATTAAAGCTCCATACAGTATAAAGGTAGATGTTTGTGTTAAAGCTCCATACAGTATAAAGGTAGATGTTTGTGTTAAAGCTCCATACAGTATAAAGGTAGATGTTTGTGTTAAAGCTCCATACAGTATAAAGGTAGATGTTTGTGTTAAAGCTCCATACAGTATAAAGGTAGATGTCCATGTGTAGTGTGATTATAAAGCAGCTCTAGGTTCTATATTAATACTGTGAAAGTATCAAAGCCTCAGTCCACAGAGAAATGCACACAGCCTGTATTCAGAAACTGAGCCTTAAAATCAGCCGTCAGGACTTCCTGTCACTTTGTGATGTCACAACTAAGCCCCGCCCCCTCACCACTTGGACAACACCATCCATCCAGCAACAACTTTGCAGTATTTGGTTTCTCTGAGTGTTTTATTCTGAAATCTGCTCTATTTTTATTGAATCAGTCAAAAAAACATCAGCCAATCAGAAGAGCGGCTCAGAGCCTCCTCCTCTCTTCTGATTGGCTGACACCGACCTGTTGTTACTAGAGCTCCAGAGAGAAGCTGAGAGAGAGAGGAGATGGTTTTTACATCTTCTCATTGATCAGCCCTTCAGAATAAAAGACACAAAATGAAGAAACTTTCAGTTTGTTGAGTGATTAGTCAGTCTTGGTTTAGTCCAGTATTCACACAAATAACAAACATCTTTTCTGAAGATTTCTGCCTCCACTCCAAAACACCATTGATGAAAAAAAACGAAACAAAACAAAACAAAAAAATATTTTAAAAATTTAGAAATCCAATGAAAAATTGGACAATAATAAAATGACAAGTGAAGAGCTGTAGTTTATATGCTGATGATGTCGCTCTCTGTCTCTCTTTCTGTCTTTTTATATTTCTTATCTTCTTCTCGTCCGTGTGGTGCAGATTTTAGTCTGATTTGAAGTGTTTGAGGGTTCAGACTTTTTATTCTGCTGCTGCACAGAAACCCTGAGCCGACAACTTCTGTTCACATTTAAATCTCTTCAGACAGAAAGAGAGAGAAATCAGCTGTGGTTTTGACAACATGGCGAGTGCCCCCCCCCCCCCCCCCCCCTCACCCCTCATACCACCCTACAATCCCCACCCGGGCCTGAATCAGAGCGTGTGTGTGGATTGACAGCGTGGTCACTCCTAGAGTCTGACGAGCTCTGTCATTTCCCCTCGGCGGCGCCCCGATGATGATGAGGACGCGTCCGCGGAGACACGTCATTAGAATATGAAAGAAATAATAAGGGGTCAAAAGTTTCCTTGGATGGCTTTCATACAAAGTTTTCTTGATTGGGACATTTTGTGACTGTCATTCCCTCCCCCTCCCCCCTCCTTCCTCCCCCTCCTCTCCTCCGGTCCCCTGTTGATGATTTGAAGCGTCTCATGATTGTTTGGCGTTGTCCGAGGCGATTCCCGGGCGGCGGCGGCGGCTCGGCCTGATGGGAAGCGGCCAAATCAATCCTGAACTGTCAGAGGCGACGACAACGTGGTGGTGCAGGTGTGTGAAGGTGGAGGAGGGGGATGGGGGAGGGGGAGGGGGAGGATGGGGGAGGAGGGTTTGAATTTACATTTATATATGAATGTAGATGCCTGCAGCGGCGGCGGCGGCTGCGCTCCCATCAACATGTTAAGACGTTGACATGCTAATCACAGGGCGAGGGGATGGCACCTGTCCAGTGAGGTGAAGGGAGAAGGCGGCCAGGACACACACACACACACACACACAGATATACACACACACACACACACACACACACACACACAGATACACACACAGAGGTAACATGTACATCCTGCTCCCTCAGATAACAACCTGCACCAGCCGTCACTGCTCTGACAACACACAATATTATGCAAATGGCCGTCTGTGTGACCGAGGAGCTGCTGACTGCTGGGCTGGTGGAGGTGGAGGTGGAGGTGATGTAAGTGGTGTAGGTGGAGGTGTTGTTGTTGTTGTCCACTCCGTCCTGCTGACTGCTGATCAGCCTTATACTTACATCTCTGTCTCCTGCCCCCTTCTAAAACATCTGGCAGATGTGTGTGTGTGTGTGATGGCCACCGCAGCCACACACGGTAACGTCCGCTCACACCCTCCGTTTTTTCGTTAAAATAAGTTGATTTGTTTTCAGTTAGACAAACAATTGGCATTCTTGGATTTGGCAATAGTTTATTTTGCTTAAAGGGACAACGAGGAGTTTCTATTTGGTTATAAAAAAGTCTCACATTAATGTGGATGAATCTACGTTACCACTTGTTAATGGTCCATTTTCGATAAATCTATGGTTTTGTCTCTATGGTTATTTTGTTATTATTAGTGGTGGTGGAAATGCTGGGCGAGCCGACCAGCGTTTCTTTACTTTCGGTTTTGTGGCGAGTCATGAGAATAACGCCGACGAATCTCCGTTTATGGTGGGAACTACGACGGTATGTGATCGTCTTCCAACCTCTGACTTTAATTCTTGATGAATGAAAACATGAGTCTGTCTTGCGCCGGTCAAAGAATTTCACGGCGCGCGGAGGCTCATAAATGTAGTGTGGAAACACTTCGCTTTTCCAAAACTCCTCGTTGTCCCTTTAAAATAAGTTGATTTGTTTTCAGTTAGACAAATAATTGGCATTCTTGGATTTGCTAATAGTTTATTTAGTTTAATGTTACATTTTTACCTAAGTATACACATTAAAAAGGAGAATTCCGGCCATTTTTGAGCCCTAAATCGTTGTCCTGATGGTCACCCAGTGTTGGTTGGAGCAAAAAACGCGACTAAAATTGATGCAGGCTGTAATGGGAAATTTTGGCATAGCATGTTATATGCTTTAAGACTAGGGCACAAACATGTTATTCGAGTGAACATTCCTATGATGACAATTTATGTGGCTTTATCAGGGGAAGCAATATCCACACAGAGCAGGCCCGAGGTCAGGACTCTTTGACACAGTGCCTGTGGAGATTTACCACTCTCACTATCAGGGGGTGAAGCCAGGCATGGCGCCATATATTTTGTCTGTTCAAAGCTTTGTTGAACTATAAGATAGCGTGTCTCTAAACTTCTTCAGCTCACTCACTCACTGACTGTTCTCCTGTTCGGTTGTGTGTGTGACTCCATTCATGAATGCCTTTTATTAAAACTCAAGAAAGACAGCTGACGTGTCCACTCATCCTTTTTTAATATTTTGGTGAAGGAACAACATTTTTTGCCACCACAATTTGGCGACCACGAAGGGACCCCATCTGTGAGCGGATTTTTCGTTTCTGGACCGAAGGTGATTAAAGTGCACACCTCGGACTCCCCCGTCAAGGAAGGTTGAGAAGAGGGCCTGACGTCCAGAGGACTGAGAGTCCCCTCACCGGTCGGGGTCCAACGAACTCGGTGGCTACAGAAAACACCTCGCTGTCTTTTTCTGGTGAGTTTTGAGAAAAAAAAGGGCCAAAGTCCCGTCTCTACCTACTGAGTTCGCAGTAGTGGCGGCAGACGTGCCGGACAACTCGGCTTCCTATTCGGGGGAGGCCAAGTGTCAGGGAGCGGTAGACTTCCCTCAAGTCGAGGACTTGGGGCTTCAGGTTCTGGGAACCTGCAGTAAGCCAGACCCGGGAGTCTGAGGCACTTAGGGGCTACAACACTAAGACAGGCGGAGTAAGGAGAAGAAACAATTTTGACTGTCTGGAGAACTACAATTTAATTTTGAGAAAATAATTAAAGTCGGAATCCGGTTAAAGTTAAAGAGTAAATTTAAAAGTAAAATTTAGCAGTGCTACTCTTCTTCTCTTTTCTTTAAAACAGAAAATAATCTAAATTGCGGTTATTCTGAAATTAAATCTAAATTTATTATGCTTAAAGATTTTAAAGATTCAAATTTTAACGGTGAGTAAGTAAGATAATCTAAATCTGAGTGGCCCACTGTTTTTTCTTTTGTGAAAATTAAACTTGCAAACGTCTGAGAGAATACAATCATGGGAACGAAACAAAGCAAACCCTCTGGATGTCTATCTATCCGAGGGACCAGATTACGAAGCCCCAAATATAAAGTACATGACAGATAACTATGGAGAGGAAGCCATAGCCCAATTAGATCTGTGGGTCAGAGAATTTAAATTTCCAAAAATGGGCAGCCTGAGCGTTGAAGAGTTAAAGGCTTTAAATGCGAGACTGCTGCGTCGGAATAATAAAAGCAAGAAGGGAATTAGGATAAATTGGAAAGCTTTTGACATGTGGATGTGTGAAGCAGAGTGTAGGCAGGGCTCCAACAGGACCGTGCCCCGGTGTCTGAAGCTAGATCCAGACCTGGACTCGACTGCACCGTGCCATCCACCTCCACCCCCACCTTCATCGTCACTTCAGGATGTTTCTCCTCATCATCATCATCATCAGCAGCAGCAGCTCCCACCCTGCCTGGCGCTCCCCAAGCCCGGGGAAAAAGAACAATGTGAGCAGCCCGTGTCCATGCCATGGACAGTGGCTGGTAAACATGCTGTCTGTGCACAGTCGCCACTGGTATACTGTGTAAGCCTGGACGAAGTCAAGGCTTATGCCATTGAAGCTGTCTTGGCTGCAGAACTGATAAAGAACATGGACAGTGGTGACGGAGGGGGCAGCTGTGGCCGCGACCGCCAACTCCACCCGCGACGCAGGTCTCAGAACCGAGGCCGGGACCATGCCGGCTGCGGACGCGGAGCAGCAGGTCGCGGCAACGAAAGGGGGGGCCGATGCTTTCGGTGTGGCAAGATAGGACACTGGGCACGGTACTGCCCCAATGAGAGGAGAGAGAGGGTGAATTGGGACAGACTATATGGTGGAAGTGCAGGCCGGGACGGGTCTGGTGGAGACACTGGGCCGGCAGCTGGGAGCGCATTGGAAACACGTGAGAACACCTACACTAACACACACACTGATACACAGACACATGCTGCACGCCGTAACACTGATACTGACACTGAGCTCATGCTAGAAACAGTTCAGAGCCTCGAAGCAGAACTACAACACACACAACTAGAACCTAGGTACACAATGATGATAGACATGTTGAAATATCTGGATCGGGTCGAATCCGGGGCCACTGATTCTAGTTAAGCAGCTGTGAATTTGATAATAAATAGCTTAAACTCAGCACCACGTATCAGTAGACAGTTGGTGTGGGAGGGAAGTTTTTAGCTCCACTAAAATGCATTTGATCCTAATTTGGGAAACATTTCAAACATTCATTGCTCATGACAGAAGTCCAGTTTTAAATTGATGAAAAATGATTTATTTGTTTGTTAGGTTTATCTTTGATTTGTACACTAGACGGGGTTGAGTGAGATAAGGGTAGAAAACTATCAATGCTTTTCCACCACCCCGACACACAAATCATGTTACGGGGGAAAGTAACTCTCCCCCTGCTCTGTTGTGCTGCAGCTCCGAGCACACACACACACATTGACGTCACATGCCTGCGCTGCAGTACACACATACACTCCTATTATGACAGTAGGAGTATCACTGATTAAATAATGCTAGGCGGGGATTGTTTGAATGCAAATAGGTTATTTTGAGGTAATGTTAAATGTATTGCCTCAACAATCTGAACCACACATCTCATTGGTGAATCCTGCATGTACAAACTTGGAAAATTGGGTAGAGAAGCTAAATGCTTCCTCAAACTAGGAGGCTACAGCTGATCCTCAGGTGCACTTTAAAGAAGTCCTGAGGGCAAATTGCAAATTGTTGAATAATGATGTTGAAGTTGAGGATGAGATCATATTTTTCTTTGACTATCCTAATTTTCACATAGACAAGAAACTGTTTAAATCTGTTGAAGAGATCTCGGAATTAAAAGATATTCTCAGTCATCTCTGGGCTAAAAGTAAGCATGACGTTTCTGATTAAAAACAATTATAAGCCTGTTGTTATAACGATTAGCCTAAATCACACTGTTTTGTCCCTGTTGTAACTACTATCCTCTCAGACATGATGCAAGTGAAGGCATTAGGCCTGTGTATGATGCATTGTTGAAAGCTGGTGTGATTGTGCCATGTGCTGGTTCTCCAGTGAGAACCCCCATTTTTTCTGGTGCATAAGATTCGACCTGAGGGCGAGCCTGTGGAGTGGAGATTTGTGCAAGACCTGCAGGCTGTAAAAGTTGCTGTGCAGGCCAGGACGCCGATGGTACAGAATCCGTACACGATTTTGTTTAGAATTCCAACAAATAGTAAATGGTTTTTTTTGTTGTTGATCTTTTTAAACGCTTTCATGTAAGTTTGACAGTCAATTTTGGTTTTGCTTTTTGGTTTGGTGGGAAGGTGTATGCGTTTTGCTCGGTTGTGTCAGGGTTGGTGTAAATCTTCAACGATTTATTGCTTTACTCTGGGGGACAGCCTGGAGCCTCTGGTGTTGCCAGAGAAACGTGCTTTGTTGCAGAATGGTGATGGTATCTTGATTGCAAGTGAGACCAGAGAGAGATGCGTTAAAGCTGCTCTGGCTCTTTTGACCCATCTGGCTGTACAGGGGCACAAGGCCAGCCTGTCCAAACTGCAGTTTGATGCCACAGAGGTCACATTTTGGGTCACGTGATCTCAGCAGAGGAAAAAATCCCTCTCATTCAAGAAGAAAATTTCAATTCGGAGAATCTCCAAACCTTTTAAAGAAACAGGTATTATGATTTTCTTTGGCCATGGCAAGCAAGCAGAAAATGGGTTGTTCATTGTGCAGTAATTTAGGCACCATTAGCAGCAATTGCTCATGGGAAAGGCCTAAAAGCTCAAACCCTGTCACTTAGATGTGACACTGACGACTGTGGACACTGACAAAAGTTTTTCAGTGACTTTAAAGTAGTAGTAGAAAAACCTCCGACACTTGGATTACCTGACTGCTCATGACTTGGACCATAACTGTTGACGAGAAGGGTGGGACTATGATTTCTGACAAATACTGTTTTAACCCTGTTTCTCTCCTGCCAACTGTTGAAGCTGGAAAGCCACATGACCATGTGACCATCATAATGTCTGTTTGCTCCCACAGGCTAGACTTAAAGGATACTCCACTCAGTATTTGTTGTACATTGTTCATTTTCAGGATGTTGAACACATTGGGGTGAATGGAGACAACTTCAATGGAACTTAAATGATCAGCATTAGATGTTGTTTTTAGATGAAATTCTGATGCCAAACGAACACCTTGTTGTGCTACAGTCCACATTAACGACATTGACCCCTTTCCTCTTTAGGTCTTACCAGGACGAATGCAGCTGCACATGTAGCTTCAAGGCTATTTCTTGTCTCACAAACGTATGTGTCCGTTGTTTTTCTCTAACACCCCCGTTCCATCCCCACAGTTGTGGCTACCGCTGAGATAGCCAACTTGTTGATATGAGCCTCTCTGGCAAGAGAGGGCCGTGTGGAAAACCAGAGAACAGCAGTCTCTGCTGTTTCCCTTGTTTATGTTTTCTCCACAGTGTGTGAAGTTGACACATGGGTTGAACCATGTGTCAAAAAGGGGGAAGGATGAATGATTGAAGTATGTATGAAATCACTGGCCAGTGTGTGGATGAATGATGTGGTATTGTGCATTCTCGTTGTTGTCTGTTTGTTTTTTCCTGTTGTTTGTTTTTCGTATAAATTTTACCAACAGGTGGAGGTTGCCCTACAGGGCCAGCAGACACAGAGCTGTGTGACCGCAGGTCAGGCGACTACATCGTGGTGAACGACCATGACATCCCTGTAAGCAGCTCGGGTGCGGCCTAAGGGTGGCGACCAGTTTCCTGCTGGTTATCTCCATCACCGCGTGGCTGTCGGTGCTGTTACTGAAGGACATCTACAACCGCAGGACGAGCAACAACGTCATGACAGATTCACCTCACCCAGACCACAAATCTACACCACATGCTTTGCACTCTGGTGAAGACATCTGCTGTTACTGTGAGTAACACAACATCGAGCTTGAGGACAACGTTGGATGCAGGGCAGTGATGAGAGCTGCAAGGGTGCTGACCAATGCAAGCTGCCGTGCTTGCGCTGCCCTGTCACATGAGAAAGGTAACTCTGTGCCGTTGAACACCTCTTCCTAAAATTCTGGGGGCAATGATTGCTTTTACCCAGAAAGAAATGGCCCTGCACTCGTAGTTCACAACCCGACAGAGGAACGGCTGAGGATTCAACGCAACTGTTGTGAGTTACGAGGGGCTGAAGGTTTGTTCCTGGAGTGTTTCCATAGTTGTTTTGAGAACAACTCCACTTTTCCCAAAGGACCACAAATCAGAGAAGCGCAGTTTGTTCACTGTTACACCCAGAGAGCAGTCTCTGGGTACATCAGCACGTGGATAACCTGTGATGGCGACAGGTAATGTGGGACGACAACTTGGACATCTTCAGATGTGACCTGATATGGTTGCAGGTTTCAATTCTCATAAACATTGACTTTAGGATCACTCTCACTCTCACAAGAACTACAGAGTTGCGGGATGAGCTCCTTTAAGTTTCCATATTCAGTGTTGATAATTTTTCACATTGAGTGATGTAACCAATAAAGTTGTTTTTTTTATTATGTTTTCAGTTTAGGATAATCACAAAACACCATGTTTGGTTTTCATGCATTGCTATATGTGTGGGTTTGATGTTTTTGCTTATCTTTAACAGTAGTATTTTATCATTGCTTGTGATTTTGTTTCTACTGCTGGACATGACGGTGATTACTGAAAGGCTGAATTTCACAAACACAGTTTTGATATCTCTGATTGTTTCATGTTTTTGGTTATTCGTACCATTGGTGACATCAGTGGTGGACTGGAATGTAGAGTGGGTTTCCCCCCCTTCTGGGGAGGACGATGAGTTGCTTTAACTTTGTATTTTGCCTTAATCATTCCTCACTGATGTGCAACTTTTGCAAGTTTTTTTTTATTATTAGTCTAATTACGCTTGTGTAATCAATGTTAGTGATTTCTACTTATAGTTGAACAACGATCATGGTTTTTGGAGATGTTTGATTTATCAGCTTACACCGTGTTATGATTTTAATCTTTTTCCTTACGTTTTTTCTGGGTCTTCTGCATATTATTTGAAATAGATTACTTTAGTATTGATTATGGGATTTTTTCCTCATCATATTCGAGGTTTTTCCCCTTTTTATCTTAAGTTAAGAGCAGCTAGACGGATGAGTCTTTTACCCTCCTCTTGTAAAGTGAGGGGAGGGGTTTTGGCTCTTCTGTGCCTGTGACCTGGGGTCCTCTGCCTGGGGTCTGTAAACTCCCGAGTTGGAGACTGGGGGTGCTGGCGTTTGGCTGGTGCGGGGCAGGGCACCAAAGGTCATGGGGTAGTTCAGTACAAAAATTTCCTGTTTCTTGTTTGGTTTAGCATAAAAATGCTAAAAAGGGTGGAATGTAATGGGAAATTTTGGCATAGCATGTTATATGCTTTAAGACTAGGGCACAAACATGTTATTCGAGTGAACATTCCTATGATGACAATTTATGTGGCTTTATCAGGGGAAGCAATATCCACACAGAGCAGGCCCGAGGTCAGGACTCTTTGACACAGTGCCTGTGGAGATTTACCACTCTCACTATCAGGGGGTGAAGCCAGGCATGGCGCCATATATTTTGTCTGTTCAAAGCTTTGTTGAACTATAAGATAGCGTGTCTCTAAACTTCTTCAGCTCACTCACTCACTGACTGTTCTCCTGTTCGGTTGTGTGTGTGACTCCATTCATGAATGCCTTTTATTAAAACTCAAGAAAGACAGCTGACGTGTCCACTCATCCTTTTTTAATATTTTGGTGAAGGAACAACATTTTTTGCCACCACAAGGCAAACCAGAGTTACACCATGGCTAGACGGCGCTAGCGATAGCGACAACGCTAACCTATGGGGGCAATTCTTTCAACCACAACAAACACTCAGAAAACAATCAAATATCTCTGGTACATGACTGTAATCCTTAGAGACACCACTGAACTCATATAGTGAACAGTATAAACAGTATCAACTTTGTGTTCTTGCATGTAGCCACTCACCTCAGATAGCCCAACTCTGAAACATCCTGGAAAGACATTACTATCCCATCACAGAGAGAAACTAACACTTTGTCCTTGTTGTGATGATTTCTTTACTAAAATAAACGGTCTGAGATATTTTGGAGTGATAATGGGAGCAGCCAATACAAGTTGTTGTTGTTGTTCTGCATACACTTGAGTACGAGCTGTGTTAGAGACTCTAGGCAAAGCGAGGAGACTGCCTTTGTATTTTAGCTTCAGCCGAGAGCTTCTTTGATTCTCTACTAGATTACCTTTTATGTGACGTAATAGCGAGAGAGGGATTAGGTTAACTGAGCGTTGGTTTTGTTCTTTTCTTTGAGTTGGACAGCTCTCTCACCGATGTGTTGTCTGTTTGCGTACATTTTCTATTGACTAAACTGTTCAAATAAACAACATACTGATTACATCTGGTTTTTTTTTTTATGTGCATCCCTTTTCCCCTAACGAGCTGGGACGTAACACAGTTACATACAAAACACTATTATTTTACACTAAAAATATACTGGAATGCAATAGGCTATATTTTTTTTTACAATATTGAGTAAGCGATATTAGAGTGAGAGAATATGTAACAACCAGGTTCGGTAAGGTGATAAAACTGTTTAAAATTATTAAATAAATCAATAAAATGAGAAACAGAAGAATGAATTAATAGATTTAAGACATTCAGACTTTAAATATGTCTCTAAAATTGGGAATTAAAGACTTATTCCTGGCCTTTGATGATCTCCAGAGTCGTTTTTATTTCCCTCTTTCCTCAAAGTTTCAACTTGAACCAGACAAGGCTATTCTTTCTTTTCTTTTTCCTTTCCCTCTCTTATCTGTTGTTTGTTCAGCGGTGTGACCTCTGACCTGTCCATGCTAGCTCTCTAACTCCTGCCCTGCGCTCTGTTCACGTGTTCTGCTGCAGCTATCAGTGTGAAACCAGTGAAACCAAACCATCGGCTCCAGACTGATAAGACTCGACCGGCTCGCCGACCTTCGACCTTTAAACCTCTGAACCCTCAGACGACCTCAGACTCAGACACAACAACTCACAGCTGCAGAAAGAAAACACAGTCGCCACTTTGACCCGTTCTCCACTTTGTGGACCAGATTCACAGGTAAAACATATAAATACAAAACATCTATTACATTGGAGACATTGGAGTCGACCACTATTTAGTATATATTACAATATATATATATATATATATATTGTATTGTGCTTGCAGCCTCCTTCATAACATCTTAATTATTTTAATATCATAAATACAAAACATTTATTACATTGGAGAGGACAGGGTCTAGCGTGGTAGGTGAGCACAGCAACGGTTAGTCGACCATTACTTTGTTTTATAAATTTACTTATTTTATATTTTTAGGTTTAATCTTTTCTTTAATACGTCTCTGATCACCCTCAAGGTGCAATGTTTTTGCCTTCTATGTGTGTTTATTTGTATATTTACCTAGTCTATTTATTATTTTGTGCTCTTTCTTTTAATATTATTTTTATTTTTTATTATTATTTCTTTTGTTTTGTTTTGTTCTTTTCTTGTTAGTCTGTTTGTTTGTTTTTCCCCCTTTTCTTTCGATACCCTGCTAAGTGTGGAGGAAATGCTTATGTTTGTTTTTTAATTGTAAAATAAAAATATAATATGAATACAAAACATCTGTAGACAAATAGAAAGTTAATAGATTTTTTTTTTTTTTACCTAAGGTTTAAATTCAAGACATAATATTTAGAGTTTCTTAAGAATTAATTGGTAAATTCAATATTTCTGTGACTTGGTTACAGAATTGTTTGTTATTGGTTTTGATGCATTTTGATGCCATGTTGCATCGCCATTTTTTATGTTGAGTGGCAGCGTGACCGTAGGTAACCACGGAAACTCAGCGGAGCTGTCGGCTCGGGGAGAAAGTTTTCCAGGTAGCGCCTGTTAAAACTGTTGTCATTTTACTCCACCAGAGAAAGACGGTAAAACGTGGGTCAGGTAAACAACACCACATCACCATGACAACATATTGTCACACCTGTATTGTTTTGCCTCGTGCTGGCGGACCACTTGTTTACATAGAGTCTTGTTTATCCTGTTACATGCAGCGTCTGTTGTCTGTCTGACGTCTGCCCCATTTCAGGTGAATGCAACATCAAGAATACGTTCTGATATGCAACCGCACCGCTAGATGGGGGGAATTCCTACGTACTATACCTTTAAACTTCAAGTCTGAGTTGTTTAAATGACAGAAATCTGTTTTGATGAATGTAAATAAGCCTTAAAGCAGAAGTAAGCGATCCGGTGGTTTTGGCTAATGCTGCGTTCCAGGCAGGCTTTGGAAACCGTAAGTTACAGCTTCAAGTCACGACTTACAACTTTTGTAGCGTTCCAGGCAGCCAGCAACTCGTGTTTTTCCGACCTGTTTTACCTGTGAAAGTCACTATAACGGCCACTCGTAACTTCTGACCCGTGAACTCGTACCAGATCGAACTGGTACCACTTCACAGGTCGGAAAAACACGAGTTACGGGCTGCCTTGAACGCACCATAACGTCTTGTCAGCCGATGGAGTTAGCAGCCCCCGCCCTCGTCATGGATCTATTGGTCCTCGTCCCTACGTCACCACATTCACGCGCATCCCTTGACTGCACACACAGAGAGGACCGCCCCTTTATGCCGTTCTCTCTCCTCATTGGATAAAGGTTGTAGGATACAAGGAAAGTTTTCTCCTGGGCTCAGAGCAGAGCAGAGTGACTGACAGACCCGTGTTTCAGACCAAACACTCTATGTAAGTGATTCCCGTTGGAAGATACAACTATTTAAGACTTATATTAACACAAAAATATTGCTTACTTCTGCTTTAACTTTGGATTGACTTAATCCATTAGAATTAAACAAGATTTTATAGGCGATACACAAAAAAAAAGAAAAAAACAGGTTTGTTTTCAGACAGATAAAGCTGCAAAACTATAAAATAATCACTGCATTCAAAACAAAAACCCATAGACGCTTGTTTATCCTGTTACATGCAGCATCTGTTGTCTGTCTGACGTCTGCCCGATTTCACGTGAATGCAACATCAAGAAAACGTTCCGATATGCAACCGCACCGCTAGATGGGGGCAATTCCTACGTATTATACCTTTAAACAGAGGTTGATTGCTCTGTGTGTGTGTTTTATGTGTATTTATTGGTATTGTATGTTTTTATGTATTTTGGACATCCTGGCTGCAAATCAATTTCCCAACTGGGACAATAAAGAGAACTAAAC
The DNA here is from genome assembly GCF_045865225.1 of Trachurus japonicus. Classification (NCBI taxonomy): domain Eukaryota; kingdom Metazoa; phylum Chordata; class Actinopteri; order Carangiformes; family Carangidae; genus Trachurus; species Trachurus japonicus. Next base: position 2,709,955 of record NC_140919.1, on the reverse strand, counting down.
TTCAAGTCTGAGTTGTTTAAATGACAGAAATCTGTTTTGATGAATGTAAATAAGCCTTAACTTTGGATTGACTTAATCCATTATGATTAAACAAGATTTTATAGCCGATACACACACACAAAAAAAGAAAAAACAGGTCTGCATTCAAAACAAAAACCCATAGAGGCTTGTTTATCCTGTTACATGCAGCGTCTGTTGTCTGTCTGACATCTGCCCCATTTCACCTGAATGCAACATCAAGAATACGTTCAGATATGCCACCGCACCGCTAGATGGGGGGAATTCCTACACATTATACCTTTAAATAAAGTTATTCCTGTTTATTATAAGAGTTGGTGGAGTTTTTATCTGCTTGCCCCCCTCCCTCCCCTCCCCCCTCCCCCCTCCCTGACAGAGTGATGGAGCTGGATCCGACATGACAGCCGGTCTGATAAAACCTGCTGGATCTGATCCACCTGAGCTCTCCGCTGTGTGAACCGCAGCTGAACCTGCTCTGCTGCAGCCGACGAGGCGACGACGAGACCACGAGGACGAGGCTGCAGTGATTACATCTGTCCCCGGAGCTGGAAGGGGGGGGGGGGGGCGACCGGGGGAATGGCCCCTTTTTTTCACATTTCTATTATCACATTTGACCTTCCTCATCCTCCCCTGGCCCGACGAAATGAGCATTTAAGGCACACTTATTAAACATAATCTAGTGAAGTTATTAAAACAAGCCAGCTTACTGAGAGATCTGCCACAATTCAATTACCTGAGTAGCTGCAGGGAGAAGCGGCCGGAGAGAGGCCGACCGGCGACGAGGCTTCTGCTTTTATAGAGCGGGAGGAACCCAGTCGTTAGCGTGGCTCCAATTAACACAATGGGGCTGCGGCGGTAATGAGCTGCTCCGCCATTGGCTGGGAGGAGAGCTGTCTGCTGCCGGCGCCGAGGGCAACGGCGGGGCCAACGCTCGCCTCATATACTTCCTTGTCACTCACTTCCTAGTTAGTTCCTGGGATTGTGGCTTTTCCATTAGAGCCGGAGTCACAGATATGACACCGTCATTACAGCGCCGGCACCGGGAAGAAAACTAAAAAGACAATTTATTTCTTTTTTTTGAAAGAATCTGGCTGTTATAAATGACTGTCATTTGCTTGTTTAATTATCTATTATCTCACTATTTGGCTATTTTTAGTTTCCTGTCTTTCATCATCATCATCGTCTGATCCCGTCACATTTAAAGGAGCTGTTCCCTTCATCTCATCATGTTTCACTTTAGACCTGCGTGTTTCGTCTCCTGAGTCCAGATGCACTTTTCATTTTAACAGTTTGTTACTGTAATGACACATAGAGAATCATCCATGTCTCAGTTGTCATGAACTGGGTTGTCTTTATGAAAAACTGTAATATATGTAAAAGAAAAAGTTATAGAAAACTGAAATGAGTGTTTGACAAAATATTTGTCACCAAAAGAAAGCAGCAAATATTTAAAAATACATCTATATATATATATATAGTATATAGACGGACGGACGGACGGACGGACGGAGAGACGGATAGACAGATAGACAGATAGACAGATAGACAGATAGACAGATAGATAGATAGATAGATAGATAGATAGATAGATAGATAGATAGATAGATAGATAGATAGATAGATATTTTTCTTAATGGGACATTTTAAGCAGGAAAGATAAAATCGCCCATTGATAGGTGACAACATGTTTTAATTAGTTGGGACAATGTTAATTAGTTAACGTTATGTCAGTTTTCAAAAAGGGAAAAAAAAAAAAAGCACAGACGAAGTGAAAAGTTGAGTTTGCTTTAAATCAGAGGATGTCCAGGATGTTTCAGAGCAGGAAGTGAAGTGAGTAAGTTGTAAAAGTAACAAGAACCAGAAGACAAGTAAAACATTTTTTAAAAAAAGACGTTTTTAACACAAAAAAACAAACAAGCAGAAGAACAAAAAGTTGGGACGATCATCATGCTTTATGGAAAATGTCTTGATCTTTGGAAAAAAAAAAAAAGATAAAATACTTCAAAACGTCATGAGATACATGTATTTATCACACTGGTTTTCAGACAGACAGAGTGAACCTGAAGTAGCAACAAGTGAAACGTCTGAGTTGTGTCAGATTTATATTTTTCCATTTTATGGTTCAAATGATTTCATGATATAGTTGTATTTTATAGTTCAGGTAGAAGTGATATGACTTTCTGATTAAACAGTAACATTTGAAGTTCTTTTTCAGATCAGATCTGACAGGAAACACACTGATCAGTGACGTTATTGATCGGTATCGGCGTCACCGTAGCGACGCTGTGTCTCTAACAGCAGAACGTCTCAGCAGCGGTTTTTTGGGTTTGATTGACATTAGTCTCAGCCAACCGTCGTCTTCCTCCATCACCGTCCGTCTCTCCCTCCCTCCCTCCAAACTACAACCTCCGACCCTTAAAGTGTGTGATGACGTCACCGAAGCCCCGCCCACTGTTGCCGTGACGACCAGCAGCATTCCGATGGACGGAGCGACCCAGAGGAGGAAACCTGTTGCTCCGTGATGCTGCTGCTGCTCCGTGTCTGCATCTCTATTAACATGCTGCTGCAGCGTGTGTGTGTGTGTGTGTGTCTCTGTGTGTGTGTGTGTGTGTGTGGGTGTGTGTGTGTGTGTGTTTACCTCTGTTTGTTGCGGTGTGTGTCCTGTGTGTCTCTGGGATCGGGGGGTTATCGGTGTAATTGGATCCCCTCCCTCCCTCGTCTCGTCCCGGTGTTTGTTGATCGGCCTGTGTTTTAATTTGGCCTTTGTCTCTGATCTGTGGTGGTCGACCCCCCCTCTAACCCCCCCAACCCCCCCGACCCCCTCTCTAACCCCCCCGCTGCAGTAATCCCCCAGATAAGTGACAGACAGATCGGGTATCTGAGGAGCAGCGGCCATGTGCCCCGGTGTAAGCCTGGGGTGGGGGGGGGGCAGGGGGGGACAGGGGGGCAAGGGGGGTGGGGCTTTAGCAGAGTGAAAGAGAGAGAGCGGCTCAGATGTTTAACTCTAAAGTCAAGTCAAGGTGAACCGGAGGTCGAGGCCGAGGTCACAGGAGCTTCAGCGTCTGTCAGTCACAGTCAAGCTCTCTCTCTCTCTCTCTCTGTGGGGGGGGGGGTCACTCACTCTGCTGATTCTTTAAAGGGACTGTAGCAACCAAAAACGTAATAACAGCCAATAACGTAATAACATCCAATAATGTAATCATTTTGGCCATTTTAAATGTAATAAAGCCAATAATGTAATAACTTTTTGCCAATAATGTAATAAGTTATTACATTAATAATGTAATAAGTTATTACATTATTGGCTGGTAATAACTGGTGCCGATAATGTAATACATAATTATGTTGATAGCCTACAATGCTTACTTCTTCCGTTTGCAAACATATCATTAAGCATGGTAGAAGTGAGAGAGAGAGAGGTGAAAGATAGTACTGGATGAATAAATATGACGACTATGTCATCCACTATACCTATTTGTGATTGGCAAACTGCACAAAACTGCACAAAAGCCTTTAATTTTCAAGAACTGCCGTCATATATATGTATTACATTATCGGCACCAGTTATTACATTTTCAAAGGTTTTTTTAATACTAGGCCAATAACGTAATAACTTATTACATTATTGGCAAAAAAGTTATTACAATATTGGCAGGTTATTACATTATTGGCTTTATTACATTTAAAATGGCCAAAATTATTAAGTTATTGGCTGTTATTACGTTTTTGGTTGCTACAGGGACAATCAGGAGTTTCTATTTGGTTATAAAAAAGTCTCATATTAATGTGGATGAATCTATGTTGCCACTTGTTAATGGCTCCATTTTAGATAAATATATCTTTTTGTCTCTATGGTTATTTTGTTATTATTAGTGGTGGTGGAAATGCTGGGCGAGCCGACCAGCGTTTCTTTACTTTCGGTTTCCCGGACGCTGCCCAGGGAATAAAGACCTGAGTGACTCTAGTCTCCTCTGCTCTCTGTGTCCTGCTACTGCTCTGGTGTCAATAAAGTTAGGTTTTTTCAAGCGCTCTTCCTGGTCGGGGTGGAGAAGAGGAGAGGGGTGCACAAAGTGATTACATATTAAGTAGGTTCGGTCGCTCTTCAAATCTTATTAATCGGACCGAATAATATTATTGGTCAGACTTTTCCCAGAATTATATGAGAATGGAAAAATGATGAGTTTTTAACCCTGTTGGGTTTCTCTTACATTTTAATTTATAATCATATTATTAATAGCATTTTAACTTAGACAAAGAAATGTGCAAAAGTTCCAGAAAGGTAAGAATTGCTTTAAGTTTCCCAGCCGTAGTGTTTTAAACTCTGCAGTGTGATGCTAATGAATCTTTCTCTATGTTTTAAATCAGAAAAGTTTTCAAACTGATTCATAACAGTGGATAAAGTTTTGTGTGTATAAAGTTTTTATGTCCAATATCATTTATTATGTCTAAATTCATTTTTATTTGTTATTTTTCTTTTATTGGTGAAAAAACTAAACAAAAGAAAAACAAATGTGTTTTTTTTTTCCATCTGTTAAAATGATGGAAGACAATTGAAAAAAAAATCTAATTCAGTTATTTTGTTCTATGTTATTTTGGCGACCAATCAAACGAAGGTATCAGCATCGACACTGTTACCTGTTGTATCTGTGTTCATGCAGTGATTGGAAAGAAAACAAGACAAAACAGCTGGAGAGGAAAACAAACAAAGTTTTGAAATGTAATTTTAAATTAAAAATGTGTTTTCATGAAAGACTTGTGGCATCATTTATGGAAACAGGATCAAACATTTATCACATACACAGATTTAATACAAACATATAATATAATGAATTCAATTCTTTTACAATAAAAAATAAAACCGAGATGTCGCTGCACCGTGTTTTAAACTACTTCATTTATCATTGTGGATACACGTTTTTTTTACACGCTCTTTCCCCTGTTTTGTGCGTACGCACTTTTCTCCGCCTGATTCGGGATTTATCAAACCAAAACCTGTCGGGAGAAAGTGCAGAAATGTACGACCAGTCTGACCCTGTACCGTGAATTACACGCTTTTACAGTAGTACACAGTGTTTCCCCTAGGATCTTTTGAAGTAGTGGTGGTGATGATGACCCCCTCTCACCCACCCCCACTCCCCACCACCACTGACGCTCTATGAGCCCTTTATAATGTAATGTACGTTTACGGCAAAACGGGTTGAGACACTTTTTCTTTTCTTTTCTTTTTTTGTGTGGGGGGAGAGGGGCATAACGCCGGGTTTCCACCGAATAAACAATTTTTTTTTTGTTTGATATGTCAGAGTTAGGGAGCTGTCCATCATACCGACGCAGGACTGCAGCACACCCCCCCCACCCCCGCGCATGTTGGCGCTTTACATGCAGAGCAAGCGACTCTGTTTTTTCCTCTGTGCATTTACACTAGTTTGCTCTTAAATACTGGCTTTATAAAACACATTTCGTTTTCTTTTGATATCATATTTATATTTTCCCCCTGCATGTGCATGTGAAGTAGCCAGACTGGACACACACACACACACACACACACACACACACAGCGCATCAAGCCCACTGACGTCATTCCACACGTTTCCAGAGTGCACATGGCTACTTAATATGCACGTGCTGCTTTGCATTGACCATATATGGTTGTGTGGGGCCGTTTAGGGGGCTGGATATGAGGCGTGTTCACATCCGCACTCTTCTTGGGTCCGGTGTGATTTATCAATGGAAATCAATGCGTACGCACAGCTTGATAGATCTGAAAAGGGTGTAAATATTTTGGGTGTACGCCATTTTTGGCTTTTCGACGTACGTCAAAATTTAGTAGCACTTTTACACCCAGTTTGATAAATGAGGCCCCAGCCTGGTTAAATAGTTTCGGGTTGATGACATCTTTACCTGTGAGTCTGTTAAAGCGATTTCAGTGACAAGCATAACATCATCAGCATAGAGGAGAATCAGCCAATCACAGGTTGTGGTTTTGACCCGACTGGTCTGGACTTCACAGGATCCTGTTTGAGTCCTGCAGCATCAGCAGCTGAGTTTATATGGAGCCAGATATTCAGATTAGAATCAGTTTAGAGTCCAAACAAGACAAACCAAATGAAAACGCTCCATAAACAGCTCAGTCAGAATAAACAGGGCCGAACCGAATGGAGTTTCTTTGGGTTTCAGAGAGGTGGAATGAACCTTTTCTTAAACCGAAATGACATTGTGTAAACAGTGAAAATGAATGTGTCTGGTTTTGTTCTTTCTGCTCCGTGTCGACGTGAATGTGTAAAGACGTTTCTTCTCTTGTAAATGTTTGAATGAAAGAGTCAAAACATAAAGAACAACTACAGATCTGATCAGACCAGAGATCTGATCTGGGATCCAGGTTTGAATCTCTACAGTTCTCAACGGGCCTGAAAATTAAAATCCAGCCAGACCAGACCACAAGCATTAACTTTTAAAGTTGGATGTTTTTATACTGAAATGCCTACTTGCTGCACTAATGAAATTATTTTCTAACCTTATTTTAAGTTTGTTATTTATATTTACAATTTCTTTTAACATGTTTTTATATGAGGGACAGCACAGTCTGGGGGGTGTAGTCAGGATTTCATTTCACTGCTTGTTGTAAGTGTTTAAACACTTTAACTATGCATGTGACAAATAAAGAATCTTGTCGAGTCGAGTGGTTCTGGTCGGACCGGCCCGTTAACAACACTCAGCCGGTCCGTTGTGAATAGAGACCAGATCACTTGTTTTATTATTACATTTTTATTATTTTATTGTACTTTTATGGCGATATGGATCCCCTTGGGTCTGAAATAAAGAAGTGAAAAAAAAACATGTAAACAGTTAAAACCTGAAAGACTCATTCAGGATGAATTCTGTCAGAAAGAGGAAACAGTCTCCATGTAGAGTGTGTATCAGTGTGTATCAGTGTGTAGTAGTGTGTATCAGTGTGTAGTAGTGTGTAGTAGTGACACAGTCTGAGAGTTTGAGTCTGATGCTTCTCTACATAAAGAAGGAGAAGTGAGAGGAGAGAATGTGTGGTTTGGATCGCAGCCTAATTGAATTAGGGCAGAATGAGAACATGGAGGAAGAGTTCACATGCTCTGTAAATGCCTGGAGATCCGTTACTTAGTCTTGGCAGGATCCTCCGCTCCTTTAAAGCCGACACTAAAACCACCGAGCGGCGCTGAGGAATGACAGACAGACAGACGTGGATAGAAGAGAGAGAGAAGAGGGGAGGGGGGGGGGGGTCGAGCTCTTTTCCCACCACAGATCCCAAGTTCATCCTGTCGCACAAACACACACATGACTCTACATCTTCGTCTTCGTCTATATCTGCTCCACATTGGTTCGTTTATATTCTGGAGGCAGAAATAAAACAAAGTGCAAATATAAATCTGTTTAAAAAAGGTACAACATTTGATTTTTTAAACAAGTATATGGAAGAGGAATAGGGTTGATTGTTATATTGTAACTAACTGGTATATAGGGTATATATTTATTTATTTATGGGGATAGTTTATATATATATATTTATATTTACGAGGATATGTATGTCGTATATATTTATTTTTGTAATTATATACTTACATAGATATTTATGTGTGTTTAAGTGTATATATGGTATATATTTATATAGGTGTATTATGTAGTTATGATAAGAGTAGTTAAAAGGGTATTGTACTTCTTCCCACTCTTTTTTCGAACAATGTGCGGTGTTTTGTTGTGTCTTGGCTCTTTATTTTATTGTATTTTTTTAAATTTCTCTTTTTCTTTCTTTTATATGTACAATAGTTACATACATTTCTTTTCTTTTTATACATGTTCGAAAATAAAATTCATTCATTCATTCATATTCATGCTCAGATTTATATGCATACAGGCTATATAGTGTTATTTAGTTTTACTGAAAATGAAATGTTAACATATTTGTTGACACAGGACAAATGAAGACCAGAGTTTGGTTCAGTTCATCATTTAATTTCAATGTAATGAGTTTATTTTCTATTCTATTGAATGATTCTGACCCGTTTACCTGTAAATGCTATAAATATTAAATCATCTTATCTAATAAAAAGGCACTCACTCACTCCCCACATTACACTACATTACACTTTATGACAGGTGCATGCTCACACACACACACACACACACACACACACACACACACACACCTCCACTGTGTTTTATATGAATCTTTACATTGGTCGTCTCGGTCCCACTGGAGCAAAGTGTTCATATCTGCAGCTGTTTATCTTCCACAGCTCTGGATCTCTGACTCTACGTCCCTGGGGAGGGAGGAGGGGGGGTTCCTCCTTTTATACAACCTGAGCTGTGCAAAGTGGCAAATTACCTGAGCTGCACTTCCCTCTTTCAAAAGGATCTTTTATGAACTGCACTAAAGGAAACATGCTGCTCTTTTTACATGACGTCTCTAATGTCACGGCTCCAGCCTGTTGCTGCTTCTATGTGTTTTCATTTTCACCTCAAACTCTTGACTTTCTCTTGCAGGAAGATCTGGATCACTGAGACCTTCCTGGTTGGATTCACTCTAACCTTTTTTACTTTGCAGCGTCTGAAGTGTTGATTCATATAAACAAAAAGATGCATTTGTGCTTTTGAGAAGCAGAAATCATCTCATGTAGTTTTACAACTCTGCAATTAAGATTACATTAATTCTTTTCCACTGATGTTATAAAATACAGCAGAGAGACCCAATCATGCAAGTTGTTGTTGGATGGATGGTGTTGTCCAAGTGGTGAGGGGGCGGGGCTTAGTTGTGACATCACAAAGTGACAGGAAGTCCTGACGGCTGGTTTAAAGGCTCAGTTTCTGAATACAGGCTGTGTGCATTTCTCTGTGGACTGAGGCTTTGATACTTTCACAGTATTAATATAGAACCTAGAGCTGCTTTATAATCACACTACACATGGACATCTACCTTTATACTGTATGGAGCTTTAACACAAACATCTACCTTTATACTGTATGGAGCTTTAACACAAACATCTACCTTTATACTGTATGGAGCTTTAACACAAACATCTACCTTTATACTGTATGGAGCTTTAACACAAACATCTACCTTTATACTGTATGGAGCTTTAACACAAACATCTACCTTTATACTGTATATGGAGCTTTAGAAACAGTTGGTTCAATACTAGAATATACTTCTATGGACTATTTCCCTAAAAAAAAGTATGTAATCCCCATGAAAATAGTTGATATTAGTTATAAAAAAGGAATCAAATTTTGAAAAATTGTTCACCTTCATTGCTCTAGAGTAAAAGGTCCAGGTCCAGGTCCAGGTCCAGGTCCAGGTCTACGGAGCGACACCTCGGCCCAGCAGCAGCGTTGTCGTTGCTCTCTGAGCCGGCGTGTGGTTGGTGGCGTGGCCTGTTTGCCCCGTCCCCGTCCCCGTCCCCGTCCTCCCCAGCAGCAGCAGCAGCAGCAGCAGCAGTCTGGCTGTAGCTGTTTGTTTTAATCAGCTCTGTGTTTGCCAAAGAGCTTTAGCTCAGGAGATGTGAGTCCTTGTGTGTTGTCCTGCCACGCAGAGAGGACGAGGCCAAGTACAGTCCTGGGGCCTCATTTATCATTGTGGATACACGCTTTTTTACACGCTCTTTCCCCCATTTTGTGCGTACGCACTTTTCTCCGCCTAATTTGGGATCTATCAAACCAAAACTTGTCGGGAGTAAGAGCAAAAATTTACGACCAGTCCGACCATGGCGTACCGGCATTTACACGCTTTTTGAAGAACAGGAGGAATTGGCGACGCCGCTGCAGAGTCAGAGAACTGCAGTGTGCGAGGGAGAGTGGAGCGCGGACACTGTTTGAAGTAGCAAGTGGTGGTGATGATGACCCCCCCACCACCACCACCACCACCGCACACGTGTTGACGTCGGCACTTTACATGAAAAGCACAGCGACTCAGATTTTTCCCCTGTGCATTTACACTAGTTTGCTCCTAAATACTGGCTTTATAAAACGAATTTCGTTTTCTTTTGATATCATATTGATATTTTTCCCTTGCATGTAGGCTACACCTCTTCCACAACCCGTCTGTCCAGTCTGGAAAATAATTTCTGCGACGTGCGTGTGTTACGTAGCCAGACTGGACACACACAAGCAAGCAGCAAGCCCAATAATGTTGGCACAAATCAAAGCAAATGAGAAAACATGATCGATATTTTTTGTGTGAATAATATTTATTGTATTTAACAAAAATGGGTGCTGCCCAACATCATTTTAGGAAAAGTCACAGACTGGTGGACTTCAATGTTTTTTTTTTTTTTTTTTAATATATAGCTATGCACAAATGAAAATCAAAGTCTTCCAGTGAACGGAAGTTGGGGGTTAGTGGAAAGGGGTGCAAAGTAGTACTGACTGGCAGTGGAAACCCTGCTTTAAATTATTATGACATAATCTAAAATAAGGGGCAGAATAAATATGATTATTCTTCTTTCTGTTCTGTTTCATTTAGATTTGGGAGTTTTTTTTTGTATTTATTGTAGCCTTTCAATGCAAGATGATGTTTCTGACTGATATTGCCGTGTTACCGTGTATCTCGCTTTCAGAGAAATTCCGCTTCTTTCTCCGCTCTCCGTCCGTCTGTTGTCTTCACCGTCTTCCACTGACGTCATTCCACAGGTTTCCAGAGTGCACATGGCTACTTAATATGCACGTAACTGATTTGCATTGACCACTTATGGTTGCGTGGGGCCGTTTAGGGGGCTGGGTATGAGGCGTGTTCTCATCCACGCTTTTCTCAGGTCCGGTGTGATCTATCAAGGGAAATACCGTGCAGCCGTGTGTACGCGGAGTTTGATAGATCTGAAAAGAGTGTATATTTTTTGGTCGTACGCACATTTTGCCTTTCCGTCGTACTGAAAATTTAAGAGGACTTTTACACGCTCTTTGATAAATGAGGCCCCTGGTGTAAAGACACAAACTGAGCTGGCTGCTGTTTTATTTCTGGTTTCCACACTTCTTTTTTTTTTAAATGTTTTTTAACCAAATATATTTCCTCAGGAGGACATGAAGTGTATAACATCGTGGAAAAGCAAAAGATGATGCAGGACAACCAAAGTTCTTTAGGCTTTCTTTTACTAGGCTTCAGGCCATCAGACATAGACACACACAGGGGGAGGGGTACAAGACAAAAGCTCTTCCTCATATAGACTTCCTGAATGCAGGGTAAAGCACACCTGGAGCCTAGAGCTCCCTCTAGGTCAAGACTAAGCAAAGTCAGGATACTACATTCCTCCCTCCTCAGGTCTGCAGCCAACTCTTACTGGAAGACAAAATAAACAACATGAAACAGCAGATAACAAACACATGTATAACTTGACTTAAACTTCTTAAGGGATAGTGTCAATGTAACTTTAAATTGATTTCAATAATTAGAAACAAACACTCTCAATTAATTTCAACTTAATTACACTTCCAAATTAACTTAATTTAACCATTACTGGAAACAAAACTTATTTTACTTACTTAATATAATATTAAAGTCAATATATATACATTGTCTCTTTCAACTTAGAATAACATTTTAACAGAATTCAATCAATCAGTTGTCCTCTTTTTTTTTTTTTCTTTAGTAAGTTAGGGCCTATAATAATCAGGTGGGCGCCTCTCCCTGGTTGAGCGCCTCAAGGGTGTTGTGGGGTGGTCCTGCAATGCAGGTGGAGATCCACTCTCCAGTTGTGGCGGGCAGCCAGCCTCAGGGTCTCCTGCAGTTGTGGGAGCATCAGCGATTCTGACCTCAGGGGACGTCCCTTGCTCTTGAAGCACAGGCGATGATGTACTTACAACCTGAGGACAGGGCTCCAAATCAGGAACTCCACGTAACTCCCGCCTCCTGATCTGATCAACATGCCGCCTCAAGGCCGGTCCATTTCCAATGAGAACGGTGTAGGACAGGGGACCTGTGCAGCTCTCAATTGTTCCTGGGATCCATTTAGGACCATATCCATAGTTTCTTGCAAAAACTGGATTCCCAGGTGCAAAACTTCTGAGCTTGTTGTGGACGTCATGATTAAGTTTTTGTGTCCACTGTTTCCTCTCCACTTTGGCCTTCACGTCCGGAAGCAACAGGTCAAAAGCAGACCTTGGCCTCCTTGACATCAGCATCTCCGCCGGGGATAAGCCAGTGGTAGTGTGTGGAGTGATTCTGTAACTAAACAGGAATCTGGACACTTTTGTTTCCACACTCTCCTTTCCTCCTTGCATTCTCTTCATCCCCTCTTTAAAGGTCTGAACAGCCCGTTCAGCCAGCCCATTGGATGAAGGATGAAAGGGGGCTGAGGTCACATGATTTATTCCATTCTTAGACATGAAATCAGCAAACTCAGCACTTGTAAAACAGGTAGCATTATCACTCACCAACATCTGTGGCAATCCGTGGACACTGAAGCTCTGTCGAAGCTTTTCAACGGTCCCATGGGTGGTTGCTGTATGAACCGGATAAACCTCCATCCACTTAGAATGGGAATCACACCAAAAACATCTTGCCCAAAAACGGACCTGCATAATCCACATGAAGTCGAGTCCACGGCTTCTCTGGCCACTCCCAGGGATGTAAGGGTGCTGTAGAGGGAGACTTACTGTTCTGTTGACATGCCATACACTGGTGAACTTCCATCTCTACATCCCGATCCATCTGCGGCCACCACACATACGATCTGGCCAGTCCCTTCATGCGAGACATCCCTGGGTGAGACTGATGCAACAACTGTAACAGTCTTTTTCTTCCTTGCTGGGGAATGATGACACGGGCCCCCCATAGAACGCATCCATCTCTCACACTGAGCTCTAAGCGTCTGGTGAAAAAAGGCATATATTGAGGCTCCACTGTAGAAGGCCAACCTTTCAACATATACTTATGCACATGGGACAATGTCACATCTTTAACAGTCCAACGTCTTACTTGTTCTGTGGTCACGGGCGCATCATCCATGCCATCCAACATCAGCACCTGATCCTCCTCTTCCTCAGCAGGGAGTGTTTCCAGCAAAGGAAGCCGACTGAGGGCATCTGCATTCAGGTGCTGCTTTCCAGGCCTGTAAACCATATGGTACTCGTACGCTCTGAGCCAGACAGACCACCGCTGGACACGAGGTGAGACCATCTGAGGGACAGGTTTAGCTTCATTAAACAGAGAGATCAGGGGCTTGTGATCAGTTACCAATGTAAAATTGCGTCCATACAGATATTTGTGGAACCTTTTAATTCCAAAGATCACAGCTAACCCTTCTTTATCCAGCTGTGAGTATTTCTTCTCAGCTGGTGACAAGGTTCGAGATACAAAACCAATGGGTTTTTCTGTGCCGTCCTCCATCCTGTGGGACAACACTGCCCCCACACCATATGCTGAGGCGTCGCAGGCCAATAGCAGAGGCTTTTCTCCTGAATAATGCACTAATACATCAGCTGACCTCAATAAGTCTTTCGACCTGCTGAAGGCTTCCTCTTGACGGTCCCCCCATCTCCAATCAACATCTTTCCTTAGCAAAGAATGCAAAGGGGCCAGCAATGTGGAAAGATTGGGAAGGAAACGGTTATAATAATTCAACAAGCCCAAATAAGCCTTCAACTCAGTTACTGTAGTTGGGGTGGGAGCATCCACAACAGCTTTTACCTTGGTCTCCACAGTGTGAACTCCTGTAGCATCCGCTTTATATCCAAGATATTGAACTTCATCAGCCAGCAAGGTGCATTTACTTCTCTTTAGTCTGAGACCCGCATTGTCCAACCTGGTCAACACCTCATCCAGGGTCCTGAGGTGCCCTGCTTTGGTTTCTCCAGTAACCAGGATATCATCCAAATACACAGCAACTTGAGGGATCCCCTGGAGAACCCCCTCCATGGTTCGCTGGAATATTGCTGGAGCAGAGGAGACACCAAACGGCAGCCTGGTATATGTAAACATCCCACGATGAGTATTGACAGTTAGATATTTCTGAGACTGTTCATCCATCTGAATTTGCTGATATGCATGACTCATGTCAAGCTTTGTGAACTGTTGCCCCCCAGCCAACACAGCCATTAAATCCTCCACCTTGGGTAAGGGGTACTGTTCAAGTGTGGAGACCCGATTTACAGTCAATTTATAATCTCCACACAATCTGCAAGTTCCATCAGGTTTGAGCAATGGAACCACAGGAGCTGCCCAATCAGAATATTTTACAGGAGTGATGATTTTCTCCTTTAACAACCGGTCGATCTCAATATCAACTTTGGGCTTCATAGCATAGGGAACTGATCTAGGTCTGTAGAAGCGGGGTACAGAATTAACAGGTACATGGATAGCAGCTTTAAACCCCTTTAAAGTCCCCAGCTCCTCTTTAAACACTCGCTCATGCTTGACCAACACTTGCTCCAAATTCAATGACTGTGGGGGGTTGGTGATGTGCTTTATCACGGCCCAGTCCAATTTAATTTGCTTCAGCCACCATCGGCCTAATAAATTTGGGCCAGTGCCTTGAACTACTATGATGGGCAATGTCTTTTCTTGCTGTTGGTAGTTCACTTTCACATAAGTTTTTCCCAGCACCTCTATCTTTTGTCTGGTATATGTTCTCAAATTAAGATGGGTTTTCTTCAGAGGAGGTGCATTTTTCACTTTTTCTTTGAATGTTCTTTTGTTTAATATGGTGAACCCACACCCAGTATCAACTTCAAATGTCACTGGTTCCCCATTCAAAGCCATGCATACCTTATAGGGGGGTTCCCTCTCCTCTCCATCCTCACCCAGGACTCTGTATAGTGAGTAAGCCGAGTCCTCGTCATCATCTGAGGGTTGTCGTCCAGCCGCCACACTTGGAGAACAATAATGCACCTTTCTCTCCTGTGGGAAGCGTCCGCCTCTCTCTCGGGGTCTCCTGTCAGCCCTCTTTTCCATGTTGGATTTATTTTTGTTGCGACAGGCTCTGGCTATGTGTCCAGTCAGTCCACATGCATGACATTTTTCCTTCTTGAACCGACAATCCTCAGGTGCATGCTTCCCCTTGCAGCGGTAACAACTTTTGTCCTTTTCTACACTGCCCCGGCCCTCTCTCTTTGACCCCAGAGTCTCTGATCCCCCACTCCGCATTGCATTACACGACATAGCTCCGGCTTTCATCTGCAAATCCTGCACATTCCTGTTTGCAGACTCCATAGCTTGGGCTAAAGACAGGGCACTTTCAAATGTGAGATTGGTCTCTGCCAACAATCTTCTTTGCATTCGATCATCATTGATCCCACATACAAGTCGGTCCCGTAACATCTGTGGAAGTGTCTCTCTATAATTACAGTCTTGGGCAAGTTTCCTCAACTCAGCCACATACTCGGCCACAGATTCTGTAGGTCGCCTAGTGCGGGAATCAAATTTAAATCTCTGGACAATTTCGCTTGGCTTGGGGTTAAAGT
Source organism: Trachurus japonicus (assembly GCF_045865225.1). Taxonomy (NCBI): domain Eukaryota; kingdom Metazoa; phylum Chordata; class Actinopteri; order Carangiformes; family Carangidae; genus Trachurus; species Trachurus japonicus. The sequence goes on along the minus strand of NC_140919.1, from coordinate 2,694,520 downwards.
GGTTCTTTAATAAAGTAACCAACTGTGCAAAAGTTTTCTCTCCCGGTTTTTCAGGACTGAGGAGGTTTCTCATCAAACTATAAGTTTGTGCTCCCACCACACTGAGCAATATGGACTTCTTCTTTTCTTCATCTTCAATATCATTTGCAGTAAAGAAATGTTCCACTATTTCACAATATTCCTCCCAGGCTTGCACTTTTGTATCAAATGGTGGCAGGGATCCTATCATTGCCATCTCACCAACATGTGCTGCCTCCTCCCCCTTCACCAAGTCCTTTGTTCCCTTGGAGTCTTCACATCCATCCAATCTCTTAATCCAGTCACAGCCGCTGGAGTACAGGCCTCTTTATCCTCGTCGCCAATATAACATCGTGGAAAAGCAAAAGATGATGCAGGACAACCAAAGTTCTTTAGGCTTTCTTTTACTAGGCTTCAGGCCATCAGACATAGACACACACAGGGGGAGGGGTACAAGACAAAAGCTCTTCCTCATATAGACTTCCTGAATGCAGGGTAAAGCACACCTGGAGCCTAGAGCTCCCTCTAGGTCAAGACTAAGCAAAGTCAGGATACTACAAAGTGCTTCTCTCACAGGTTCATCTCACTGTCTCTCTTGTTCTTATTTGGTCGTCATCAGTTGTTTTAACCTTGACACTGAACATTTAAACTTGGACCTAACGGCACCAAACCAAACAGCGGCTGCTTGATTAGCTGAACTATGTGTGAGAGTCATGATTCTCATTTGTGAGTTGTGTTGTGTTGTGTGCTGTATATTACATTGTTAGTAAATATATTTGATTTATTAAATTGACCATCCACCTGCTTAGGCTTCCGCCATGAGCTTTAAAGGTTAGTTCAACATTTTGGCAAATTGACCCATTGCCATAATCCCTATAGTCATAGCAGCAGTTGGTTTGTTACCTTTAATTGTCGGTGCAAGCTGTTTTTAGAATGGCGGAGCAGAGCCGTGAGCTGCTCAGAGCTACGCTACGGAGGATCATTATGGGATTTCTTGGTTTCCCTCATCAAACTCATCAAATACACAATCCAACAACTCCACAATGCTCTGGTGGACAAGTTGTGAGCTGCACATTCACCACGCTATGAGATAATAACACAACGTTACCACACAGAGTTGTTTTAGAGGGAAATACAGAGACTGTTGATGAAAAACTGTCCCTGAAGGCAACACACATCAGTGGTTTTCCATGAATTTCCCTCTACAACAACTCTGTGTGGTATGGTTGTGTTATTATCTCATAGCGTGGTGAATGTGCAGCTCACAACTTGTCCACCAGAGCGTTGTGGAGTTGTTGGATTGTGTATTTGATGAGTTTGATGAGGGAAACCAAAGAAATCCCATAAAGAGCCTCCGTAGCGTAGCTCTGAGCAGCTCACGGCTCTGCTCCGCCGTTCTAAAAACAGCTTGCACCGACAATTAAAGGTAACAAACCTACTGCTATGACTATATAATATAATAAACTGAATTTGTTGTTGTGAATTAAGTATAGTATTGAGTATAATTGTGGGACTGGCAGCCATTGAACTTGAACTCTGTCGTCGTTTTTCAGTCAGGTTAAAGAAGCGACCAGCTCCTCCTGAAGGACGTCGATGCTTCTTGAATTATCTCTGTGTTGTGGAAAGTTTTTTTTTTATTTTTTTCTCATCTCATTCTCCTCTTTGATCGCTCTCATTACATGTCTACTTCTGGCATTCACATGCTCTTCCTCCCCACCCCACATCCCCCTCACCCCCTCCTCTTATTTGTTCTCCATTTCAGCACCGTCTGCCAGTCAGATTATCATCAGCCCTCATTTAGCACGTCCACTCCCAGCCAGACAGACAGACAGACACACCATCTTTGGCATCGCACCCTTCTGTCAGGCTGCTTCTCAATGGCTTCACCCCCCAAACCCCCACAACCCCTCCCTCCCTTTTGTCAGCAGCACAAAGTTGATCTATTTACCCACCATCCCACTGATCTTTTTCACAAACAAGCCGAGCTGAAGGAAGGAAGGAGGGGATGCAGAGATGTCAGCCAGCAGCCAGTCAAACAGCCAGCCAGCGCCAGCGCAGCTCTTCTCCTTCACTCGGCTGTAAAGCCCATCTGCTGGAGGCAGCATTAGATGCAATATCCAATTCAATCCCTTCCCTCAACTTTCCAGAAAGCTTTTAGCCACATTTTAGCACACAAAAGCTGCTGCTCTGGCCTTTGTAGCTTGAGCTTCTATTTAAAAAGGTGAGGGCGAGGAGGATGCAGGGGGGAAGAAATCAATAAAGTGTCCTGGCTCTCAATCTTCTTGGCCTGCAGTGGAGGTGTTTTTAGGTTGGGGAGGGGGGGGGGGCAGTGGAGAGAGGTGGACTGTTTTTGTCATTCATAAGCTTTGCTGACAAATCCTTGACATCATTTGGCGGATTGTATCGATAACTTCTTTCCCGGACTGCAGAGGACAAATCGAAATCATTTGTCTGGCTTTGTTGGGGTGGTGGAGGTGGAGGAGGAGGAGGAGGAGGAGGAGGAGGAGGGGGGGTGTGGGGTTGCCGCGGGCAGCAGAGGAAGAGGATGACGTCCGGGACAAAAGCCGTCGCCGCTGCTGCCAACCTGGGATGTGACATTGAGCAGCTGAAAGCGTTTTCTGTACGAACGGAGGAGAAGGTCAGAGGTCACGACGAGCCGAGACCGGACGGACGGACGGACGGACGGACGGACGGCTGCCGCTGGAGACGCTAGATCCGCTTCTTCTTTTTTCTTGTTTAAAGAGATTTTCCCAACATCCAGAACATCAACAAAAAACTGGAGGCAAATCAAACAAAAAAGAAAAAGAGGAACGACATCAATGGGCGCAGCCTGGTAACACTGACTGATATCCAATTTAATCCTAAAACGCACACAAATATGCACTTACACTCACTCACACACCCCAAAAAACACATTTATCTCTCATAAATATGCCCACTCACACAGATCTGTATTCATGTATTCTTAGTGGGGGCTGTTCCAGAGGAGGGAGGGGTGGGGGGGGGGGGGTCGGGGAGAGGGGAAGGATTCGCTTTTCCTGCCTGCTGTTTTGACAGTTGTGGGTTTGAGCGTCAAATGGCAAATCTCTTAATCTGCCCTTATTAATACGAAAAACATGAGACTGTCTGATATTGTCACACACACGCACACACACACACACACACACACACACACACACATTCCCCATCTGCACCCAGATGGATGCAGCTAAAAAAAATACTACAGAGGTATTAGCATTACATAATTTTAAAAAATACAAATAATAAAAAAAAGGATTGTGATGGTAGAAATGTTTCCGTGGTGACGCCTGGAAAGTGTGTGTGTGTATTTGTGTGTGTAGGTGTGTGTTTGTGTTCTTGTACTTACTACGTTGTGAGGACCGGCTAGAGTTTTCAACCAACAGACTGAGGACATTTTGGCCGGTTCTCACTTTTTCCAAGGGCAGTTTGAGGGTTAAGACTTTAGGTTATAATTAAGTTTATATTAGGTTAAGGGTAATAAAGGGTTAAGGTTAGGCATTTGTTTTTTACTTTACTTTATTTGTTTATTTGAATGGGACAGTGCACATTAATTGACATAAAAACATGTAAATGTGCCGGATTATAGCAAAGTGCTAATTTCCATCCGGAGTCCCATAAACATAAAAACAGTTCACACATTACACATAATAATGTAGAGTAGACAACAAAAAGGCGACTATGACAATGAAGAACATATTGACAAACACATTCCACAGGTAGGGGCCAGAAGAGTTTAATTCTGGGAGATAAAGTGCATAAGTCCCGGGTTAAAGTGACAAGTGCTAAAGTGCAGGAGTGCATAGGTACCAGGTTGTATTGCACAATGCCCTATGAGAATATAAGTGTATTGCACAAGGCCCTAAAGTGCACATCAGTTGTGTTGCACGATGCCCATTACACCCAGTTGCACAAGCAGAAGTGTGTAGATCTTGCACAAAATGTAATACATAATTGTGATTATGTCAGTACTACTAGAACCAAAATAACATACACAAAAAACATTGTGTACAATTAACTGAAAAATAAAAACTAAAAATAACTCAACTCAACCCTGTTATATACAGGTTACAGGTGGTTGCTTGTAACCATGCTTCTAGTTTTCTCTTGAACATGGTAAAAGTGCTGTTTTGTATGTTAAGGTTCGGGTACAGGGCTAGGGAATACATTATGTCAATGAGTGGCCTCACAAAGATAGCATTACAAGCATGTGTGTGTGTGTGCGTGTGGAGGCTTTCCGAATTGGGAACAGGGATGAGACAGTGCTAATCGCAGTGTGTATCCGTGGCTGGGGAGGTGGTGGTGTTGGGGGGGTCGGGGTCTATTTGGGTGCACGAAAGTGGCAGACGAGTTTAATTAGTGTGATCCATGTTTGAGAGCTGTGAAAGGTCAAACACCGAGGTCTGAAAGGTCGGTCGGTCTGTCTGTCTGGACCCACACACACACACACCTCCACCTTCAGCTCTTCTGTTTTTTGGTTTCGTCAGCGACTCCAGAGCTTCTCACAAAAAAAAAGAACAAAAACAACATGAGGAGAGCAGGTAGATGTTGAGCTCCATCTCTTCTTATACTTCAGTTCCCCTGAAATAGTCCCATCTCATCCAAAGCAGCAGAACTGATTCCACATTCAAGTGCGTAATTTTCTGGCAATTTTTTTTTTTTTTTGGCAAAATCTGGTATAAATGCAGCTGTGAAGAGAAAAGAGAGTCTGGGTGGGTGGGTATTGGGGGGTGGGTGGGGTATTTAAACTTGTGGACCAGGATCTGGAGTGAAGCCACCACCTACAGGCACCTGTTGGCAACGGCAGGTAGACGATACGACACGCTCCACAGTTCAAAGGCAGAAATTAGCATAAATCTGTGTCGTTTCTAACCAACCGGTGTTGTTGATGCATCGACAACTGCGTCTTGTACAAAAACACAGATTATAGTGTATCTCTCTCTCTCTCTCTCTCTAACTCATCGGATGTCGTGCTCCCTGATTCGTCCAAAGTGTTTCAGACGATAGAAGATAGAAGAGAGTTTTTTAGCTCCTGGATGGATTCTGTTTAAAATCGTCTCTGTATCTTTTGGCCGAAGCAAAGTGCAGCCTGGTGTCACTGCCTCAACATGAAAACAACTCTCACCTTTAGCTTTTACACAAATACAGACAGAATAAGACTTAAACTCCAGAATAGACCTCGGTCGTACCAAAGTTGAAAGGTTTTTGAATAGATTCTTGACTTCCTGTAGACCGGCTAACAGAAGGTGAATTAACCTCCGACTTGCGAGAGGCGTGACCAACGAACATAGATCAAAATGTTTCTTTACACAACTGGACAGACCTCAATGATCCAGATGACATGTGAGTGATAGAAAACATGATGCTAATGTTTCCTTTGTCCACTTTTTAGTGAACAATCAATATTACAGTCTCTCAAAGTCAAAGCGACAGTCGAATCCAACGATAGCAGCTCTTCAGTGTCCAACATGTTGCATGTAAATAAAAGCTGCTAGATGTCATCGCGTTAATCCCACCTATGTAATAAACCTGGTTGTGATTGGTTCGCCAGTTTTCGGGGAATTGGAAGTCAACGTCAACGGCTTCTTGTGCACAGAGAATTTAAAATCGCTGGCAGATTACAGTTACAGTCTGAAATGTTTTGGTTTATAAAGCTTTTGCATCCTTTGCAAGTGTCAACATCGGACTAGAGAGGTTTTCTGGGATGTTGAATGTCATGTAAACCAGTTTACTCACCAGTCCACCCTCACAGAGTTATTGTGTTATGATCGCACACTTAAAGGGATGCCAACATTTTTTTTGTGTGTGTGTCTTGCCTCACTCCCGAGTCGACGACAAGCAGATAGACACCATCCTTTCAACTGTGCGTGCAGTAACAAGGGAGATAGAGCCGTATCCCCTGTAATTAGCTTAGCTCAAACACTGGAAGTGTATGGGTAGTGTTAGCCTGCCTCCACCTAAAGTCGCTAATTAGCTTAGCTCAAGCACTGGAAGTGTATGGGTAGTGTTAGCCTGCCTCCACCTAAAGTCATCAGAGAAACTCTTCAGCAACTCTAAACGGAAACCGGCGGGCCGATCTTGGTCTCAGAGCTGACAAAACTCTCCGGTAAGGCATCTTGAGCGGTCAAATGCCGCTAACGGGACGAGATCGGTCAAAACGGAGGGTTCAAGCAAAGACGCTTTATTTTGGTTCAAGCTAACTACATCGAGGGTAGGTTAGCTTCCTGTTTCAAAGTAAAAGCACACATTCTATCCTCATGGTTTTCTGTATGTAAAGGGCAACAGGTGTTTTATTTTGTGAAAGTAACCGGAAGTGCGTTGGTCACAACGGCTAGCTTGAGTAGCGCCGAATTTGTCCGAACAACATTGTAAACATCTGGTATTTAGACAAATTAACGACACACTGCTGATATAAACAGCTACTTTCTCACCTAAACATGTTTGAAATGTTGATGAAGTGATATATTTACAGAGTTTAGAGCTAAAATGAAATCAGCTTCTGACTGCTGGTTTCGGGTCGAGTAGCAGGCAGGCTAACACTACCCATACACTTCCAGTGTTTGAGCTAAGCTAATTAGCGACTTTAGGTGGAGGCAGGCTAACACTACCCATACACTTCCAGCGTTTGAGCTAAGCTAATTAGCGACTTTAGGTGGAGGCAGGCTAACACTACCTATACACTTCCAGCGTTTGAGCTAAGCTAATTACGGCGATACGGCTCTATCTCCCTTGTTACTGCACACACAGTGGAAAGGATGGTGTCTATCTGCTGGTCATGGACTCGGGAGTGAGGCAAGACACACACAAAAAAAAGTTGGCGTATCCCTTTAAGTATGTGGATACTGATGCAGACCTAAAAAAGCCTTTGTGGACAGTCGCATGGGGACATAGAGTCCATGTAAGGAAGAAAGAAGTTGCCTGTGCACTGTCCTTTGACTTGCAAAACACTTCAATATGGAACAACTTCCTTTACATACCATGAAACAGAAGAGAGGGTAAAACTTTGAAAGCCCAATAAAGGTCGGGTCAGTTTGTACAGACTGTGTCCCCTGGTCTTTGAACGCCTCACAACGTCCTTTGTTTTTCCCTCCTCAGTGTCATTCTCACTGACTCACGTACAGCGACGCTGCATTATTCATGTTCCAGCTTCCTTCTACATCTCGTCGTAATGAGACTTTGGCTTCGATGAGAAGAGAAGAGCTTCTGTCCTCTTCTTCTTTCTTTTTGTTCATCTTCTGATGATGATGATGATGATGATGCCCTGAGGAGAAAAGAAATATCATTAAGGTTGTCAGATTATTACTTTACCGTTCAAACACTCTTTCATCTGACACATTTGCCCTTGTTGTTTTTTTAATTTTATTTTTGACTTTATTGCATCAGCAGAAATCTATCTATCTATCTATCTATCTATCTATCTATCTATCTATCTATCTATCTATCTATCTATCTATCTATCTATCTATCTATCTATCTATCTATCTATCTATCCATCCATCCATCCATCCATCCATCCATCCATCCATCCATCCATCCATCCATCCATCCATCCATCCATCCATCCATCCATCCATCCATCCATCATCTCGTTCTATCTGTCATCCCCCTATGTCTCTTTCTCCCCCTTTCTCTGTCTTTTTATTTCTTTCCTTCTTTGCTTTCTGTCCACCCCTCTCTATCTCTTTCTATTTATCATACCCCTCTCTCTGCATCTTTTTTCTCTCTTTATCTTCTTTCTTTCTTTTACCCCTTTTCTCTTTCTTTTTACTTCCTTCTTTCTTTCTTGTCTCTACCTTCCACCCATAGAAAGACATTCATCTCTCAGCCTTCAAGTTTTATGTTTTAGCTTTAGCCTTTTTCAACATTCCCGCAGTTTCTTCATCTAACTCAGCATTGTTTCAACAATTTCTTCAGCTCATTCAGCAACAGCGTTTAGCTGCTTTCAGCATTCACAGGCATTTCCTGCTGGAAATGCTTCTTTTTCTAGTTCACATCATTATTCAGAAACAACAATGCATTAATTTGCAGTGAAAAAGTGACAATTAGGAGTTATAATATCAGGAAAAATCTTAATTCATGGTGTATTAGAGGTAGAATAAGCAGCCGTGCACATGCAGGAAACAGACGGAGAAAGTTGGAATAAAGTGGAATTTTCCTTTAAAGAGACGCAGAGAGGAAGCAGAGATGTACATCAGTGTCTGGTTCTGTTTGATGCTCTGCGATCAGTGTTAGTTTATTGATATCTATGATTTTTAAAGCTGCAGGATTATGAGTTTTGGATTTAACATGACTTCAGTAACTTCTCAGATTGTTCTCAAATCATACACTGCAAAAACTAGAATATTTGTCTTATTTCTTGTCAAAACGTCTCATTTCTAGTCAAAATTAAACTCTTATCACATAAAATAAGACTCATTAACCAAAAATTAACTTGTTTTTAGATCATTTTCACTTGTTTCAAACAAATTTTCACTTGAAATAAGTGAAAGTGAAGTGAATAAGTGAAGCAAGTTTTTTGTGCTTGTAATAAGGAAGAAAAACTTGCTCCATTATCAGATTTTTCTATTCTATCTACCGTTCAAACACTCTTTCATCCAACACATTTGCCCTTGTTTTTGTTTTGTTTTTTGACTTTATTGCATCAGCAGAAATCGACGACGCAGCCGTGTGCACATGCAGGAAACGGACGGAGAAAGTTGGAATAAAGGGGAATTTTCCTTTATAGAGACGCGGAGAGGAAGTTGCAGTTGTGAGTGGCAGGGACACTTTGAGCAAGGTCAGAGGTATTGGGAGTGAAGAGAGGAGGAGAGGAGGGTGGGGAGGAGAGGGGGGGTTTACTCACCCCATTGTTGTGCCCCCTCTATCCTCTTGTGCATCCAACTTCAATTCCACTTCAATTTTTATCAACCTTCTGCTCGCCGCTCAAGGAGATAGGATTCAAACCCTGACACGCATTAGCCCCCCCAGATTGACTTGATACTGCCACACCCAGGGGACACGCCACGGAAAGAAGAGGGGAAGGAGACCCAGTTTTTTTATTTTCTCCCCCCTCCTCCTCCTCCTCCTCCTCCTTCCTCCTTTCACTTCAACCTGTTTCCTATCTCTCACCCACTTGCCCTCTACATCATGTGTCCTTCCATTTCATATCCTCTCCTCCTCCTCCTCCTCCTCCTCTTCTTCCCTCGCCGCTTGTCCATCCTCCACCTCATCTTGTTTTCTCCCGGTGCGTGCCTCCTTGTCAGTCAGCTGCCTCCTCCTCCTCCTCCTCCTCCTCCTCCTCCTCCTCCTCCTCCTCCTCCTCTCCGTCGGCGTGATGGACAGGCGCCACCGGGTTCTGATGGAGTAATTTGCTTACGAAAACAGGCCGGCATCAAAAAAAAAAAAGGAAAAAAAGAAAAAGAAAGAAGACGAGGACAGACGACAGAGAAGCAGAGTGATTGCATTAAGAACAAGGACGGAGAGAGAGAGAGACAGTTTCTTTCTTTTCTTTTTTTCCCTTCTCTTGACATTTTGGAGGTTGGAGTCGTCTGCAGAGGTCAGAGGTCAGAGGAAACACTCCAGATACAAATACCACACACACTCTTCTCGTCTGACTCGTACAGTATCGTACTGAGTGTGTGTTTGTTATGTTAGGACTCTGTGGTGAGTGTTAAATCCATAACCTTTATCATGTTTGTCTTAACATGTTTGCCCTTTGAGATGAACTGTTTGTAAAAAACGGGCTCTACAAAACTGCCTTAACTTGTAGTTTGACTCATCCATTCAGATGTAGATTCAGAGACTTTAAAGCTTCACGTGTTTTTCTTGTGTTTTATTTGAACTGTTGATCCATAAGAAAATATATTTGTAGCTTTGAGAACTGAAACAACTCATAAATGAGGACTTGTTGTTAAAGCGCAATATTTTTCTTCTCTTGTCTTTTATTTTTAAGGATTGATCTTCTGATTCTGATCTCTCTTCTGATTGGCCGACTGTTTCCTCGGTGATCCAATGAAAAAAAAAAAAAGGCCAGATTTCAGAACAAAACACAAATCCTGCAAGTTGTTGGATGGATGATGGGTCCAGGTGCTGAGGGGACGGAGCTTTGGGCGGGTTAGTTGTGACATCGCAAAGTGACAGGAAGTCCTGACGGCTGGTTTTAAAGGGATAGTTCAACATTTTTGGCAAATTGGCCCATTGCCATATAGTCATAGCAGTAGGTTCTTTACCTTTAATTGTCGGTGCAAGCTATTTTTAGAACGGCGGAGCAGAGCCGTGAGTTGCTCAGAGCTACGCTACGGAGGCTCATGGGATTTCTTGGTTTCCCTCATCAAACTCATCAAATACACAATCCAACAACTCCACAACGCTCTGGTGGACAAGTTGTGAGCTGCACATTCACCACGCTATGAGATAATAACACAACGTTACCACACAGAGTTGTTTTAGAGGGAAATGCAGAGACTGCTTGATGAAAAACAGTCCCTGAACGCAACGCGCATCAGTGGTTTTGCATGAATTTCCCTCTAAAACAACTCTGCCGTTGTAAAAATAGCTTACACCGACAAAAAAAGGTAACAAACCTACTGCCATGACTATAGGGATTATGGCAATGGTCCAATTTGACAAAATGTTGAACTATCCCTTTAACCCTGTAAGACCCAGTGTTGCAGAATTACAACATTTTTGGTTATCCCCAAAAAACTTCTAATTTTTTTTTTTTTTTTTGGTTCAACCATATTAACATGATCATTTGGTCCTATAGTTTGTTCTCACATTGCGATTGGATCCAACATTTGTATATAAGGCCCGCCCTCAGGTCAAGAAGTCACACAACCTCCAATTTTTTGATCGAGCAACATCACTTCGATTCACTGGACTGGATTCATCTAATTCAAGTAAGTAAAATGCTTTGAATATTTTTTTTTGTGTTTATTACAATGTCTAGAACATGAACATATATAGTTTTTGTGGAAAATATGCCCTACATTTTATTTAGAGCTTGTTTTATACGTGTTGCAATATTACAACGTTGGGTCAGAGGGGTAGCCAAAACAGCCTGTTTTTGCGAGGAACTTCAATTGAAATTTTCACAATATAACTTTAAACTACACATGATTTACACATTCTAGCCTTCAGCCTTATATTGGATTACATGTTTACATATTTTTATTGTATTAGAAACTAAAGAGCAAAGATATATTGCCATATTTAAACATTTTAATTTACTTAATTTCTAACCACCTTCAACACTCAGTATTTTCTCCTTATCACAGAATGCAGGACTTTCTTACAAAGAAATTCAGTTTGTGCATGTCTGCCCTTTGTCTTAGTCTCTATTGATAAGAAAATGTTCCTAGCAATTCATAGTCAAAGCAGGGATGCTCCTGGTGCATCTGTGGCATTGTCCTGGAACAGGTGTTAATGTTCATGGATGTAAGGTGTGGTTGTAAGCTGGAGGCTACATGCATTTCCTATTACGATGATAATCACAGTCTCCAATAGGTCAATAGGTCAGTATTGTGTGACCAGTGAAATGTGTGAACAGGCTACTTCAGTGCAATTTGTAAACACTTCATAATGAAATCAGTCTCCCCACCACCCCATCTTTCCTGTTGGCCATCTAGAATCTAGTAAGCATGTGTGCTATTTGTATATACATTTGTTTCAATTTTATTTTTTCCATTTCAGAATGCCACCCGCAAGGCGAGATCATCGGTACAGCGTGCAGGATGTAATTGCCATCGTCCAAAACGGAGAGAGGACATGGGACATGTGGACATGGATTTCGACGACACTGATGCAAGTGACGAAGAATCCGATAGCGATGCCTGTGTGGACAAAGAAAACCAAGAACCTACTGATTGCCCAGCCAATGTGGACATTGAGCCCCAATCAAACAAACACATCATGCCCCGTGACAGATGTCGCTGGCAAAAAAAAAAAGATTTTATCAGTCCCAATACTGATTTTTCTGGTCCAGCTCTCACTGATGATGTCAACTCCCTCCTCACACCACTGCAATACTTCCAAAAGTTTGTGTCAGAAGACATGGTTGAAGCTCTGGCAACAAATACGAATGAGTACAGCATACAAAAAGGTATACTAATACCCAAAGAAAGTGTGATACTGTGAGACTGGGTTAGATGTCTGCCTCTGTTTTTCAGAGGACAAGAACTGCTTCTGGGACTATCACTGTAAATAATATAAATAAATGTCAAAGTTCTTCTTGTTGGAATAAATGACTCTTCATAACAACATGACTGAGATTATTATTCATGTTATATACTGGCTTGGGAAAAGCAAAACCCTGCAAATGAATCCTTAGTTCTGCATTGCTGTTCAGACAATGAGTGGAAATACAGGAGATTCTGCTCCCCATTAAGCCCAACGTTGCAATATTACAACATTTCCGTAAAACCTTACTAAAACATAAATTTTTTGAAAACATTCCATTTTCAGCCCCAAAGGCCTCCTACAACAACATCTGAATGGTTGAAAAAAATTTTTTTTGCGTTTTTCTATATTTGGGTTTTACAGGGTTAAGGCTGACTGTGATATACACATCTACCTTTACGCTGTAGATAGACACAGATTCTAAGTTGCATCTCTGGTCAGCAGGTGGACACTCACCTGTCCACCTGCTCTGACCTGCAGTTATTCAATCAGCCAATCACGTAGCAGCAGTGCAGTGTGCAAAACCCTGCAGATACAGGGCGAAGGTGTAACTTTAACTTTGACCTTCAGTCTCCAGCCAGTTGAACATTTTGGGATGTCAGAGAACAGGAGACCTTCAACGTGCAGATGACAAATCTGCAGAAATGCTGTGATACAGTCGAGTCAATATGGAACATCTCTCTGGTGTTGTTTAAAGGTGCATTCAGTGACAAATCTGGAGCTAAGACCTTTGTGTGTCTTCATTAGGATTTTGCAAGTCTCCATCAGATAAAAAAAACAACATTTTGACCTGTTTGGTGTTTTTCTTCAGACGCAGGTCGCTCTGTCCCTGAGGCGCCGTGACGTGTGACACCCTGAAACAGGCAGCGAGGCCTCTATAACTACACCAGCTCATAATAAACCTCTACTCTATCCACCACTTTATTTTCCCATGATCCATTGCATCACACCACAACGGAAGTGGGTTTTAGTAGCATTTTAGCAAGTGGCTAACTGGTAGCGTTAGCCACCGGTGTAGGTACCAAGTGTGGGGGCTCCGGGCTGCCAAAACCACTTTGACTAAATCTGATGTTTGTTAAGTCTAGAAAACGAATTATTGAACAAACATTACTATTTCTGTGTGCACGTTTTTGTAATTAGTCATGGTTATCTTAGCTGTTAGCTTTGCTCTGCTGACAGCTAACAGCAGCAGCTAAGCTAACATCACGACGTCAGCTGTTAAAACCCTCCCGTTGTGGGACACGACATGAAACTACTCCAGTTAGCTCAGTCATGTTGGAACTAGGATATCCGCTGGAAAAGTTATTGTTTATTGACACTGCTAACGGCTAACAGCTAACGGTTAGCCCAGCTAATCTAAAATGTTTGTAGACTTCATAAACATCAGAGTAGTCACAACGGTGATATAGTGACGTGAAAATGTGACATAAAGCTAAAACCTCGTCCGTATTGTTCTCATTAAAATTAGGTGATGATTATAAAGTCATCACGGCCGATGTCTATCAACCAGTCTATGCTATCAACAATACAGTAACGGTGGGATGGAGTGTCATGGCGACACCCAGCGTCATTCTCCGGAAAGTGGTGGATAGCATCATGGAATATTCTTATTTTTATATTTTTACATTTAGACTTCTTGTCTCTGTTTGGTTTATTCCAGGCTAAAAACCACCTGGATGATGTGGGAACTCCTGGTCTACATGGTTTTACCTCCTCTGCAAAAACCCAGAGTGGCCACAGATCCAACAAAGAGCTGCCGTCACATTCATGAGAGCTTCACACACACACACACACACACACACACACACACACACACACACACACACACACACACAGAGAAAGGTGCTGCTGTCCGGCCGGCTGGTGATTCCTCACAGATAGTATTGATCGGAGAGGCCGGCCTCATTCATTACAGGCTGACTAGAAGCAGATGAGCTGAGGCTTAATGCTGAGCAGGGCCTTTCGCTGTCATCTGGAGAAAAAAAAAAAGAAAAAAAAAGACCCACAAGGGTAAATTGTAGAAGCTATGCATAAGTAAACGTGAAGCCGAGCCGTACGTCTTACTCAGCAACATTACGTAACGAGCTGCATGCGTTCGCTCGGCGGAGAGGAGACACACACTTTACCTGAGAATAACAATGTGATGATGATGATGATGCAGCTGCAAACATCTGGATGTTTCTGTCAGAGGGAGGAAAAATAACTTTATCTAATGATGCTTCATACTCAACTATTCAGTATTTATAATAAACTATAATAAACTATATGAAGCATCAGCATGTTCTGGTTTGGTCTCTGTCTTTTATTTAGCAGCTAATGTGTGTTACTCTGTTAGTTTATTATTATTTCTTGATTTCCCTCATCAAACTCATCAAATACACAATCCAACAACTCCACAACGCCCTGGTGGACAAGTTGTGAGCTGCACATTCACCACGCTATGAGATAATAACACAACGTTACCACACAGAGTTGTTTTAGAGGGAAATTCATGTAAAACTGCTGATGCGCGTTGCCTTCAGGGACAGTTTTTCATCAACACTCTCTGTATTTACCTCTAAAACAACTCTGTCTGGTAACGTTCTGTTAATGTTGAACTATCCCTTTAACTGAGCTGAAAGAGTCAAACAAACTGAATTTTATTTTATCTTTCCATGAGCAGTTAGAGTAAGGAAAAAAGAAGACTACAGTACAGTTCTGGTTCTGTTTGATGCTCTGTGATCAGTGTTAGTTTATTGATATCTATGATTTTTAAAGCTGCAGGATTTTGAGTTTTGGATTTAACATGACTTCAGTAACTTCTCCCATTATTCTCAATTCATACACTGCAAAAACTCTAAAACTTTCCAAGAATATTGTCTTATTTCTTGTCAAAATGTCTCATTTTTAGTCAAAACTAATCTCTTTCCACTTAAAATAAGACTCATCACCTAAAAATGAACTTGTTTTTAGATCATTTTCACTTGAAATAAGTAGAAAAATCTGCCAGCGAAAGCAAGTTTTTTGTCCTTGTAATAAGAAAGAAAAACTTGCTCCACTGTCAGATTTTTCTACTTATTTCAAGTGAAAATCAGCTTGAAAGAATTGAAAAGTGTCTAAAAACAAGTACATTTTCATGTGATGTGTCTTATTTTAAGTAGAATGAGATTTGTTTTGACTTGAAGTGACATTTTTGACTGGAAATGAGACAAATATTCTTGGTAAGATTTTGAGTTTTTGCAGTGTAGACGAATAATTCCCACACAACCAATAATAATTTCTGTGTGTGTGTGTGAGTGTGTGTGTGTGTGTGTGTGTGTGTGTGTGTGTGTGTGTGTGTGTGTGAGTTTGCAGGACTCAAACAGACAAAGGCCTCTCCCTCTCTCTCTCTCCCTCTCTCTCTCCTACATGCAGCTGTATTTCCCTAGAGAGTCGGCGTTCCCGTTCCCTGTTTCCACAGCGCAACACGCTGCCATCCCTTCTTCAACAGGGGACCCGGATCACAAAGAGAGAGGAAGAAGAAGCTCCAATTGCCTCTGTGAAACCTGGCACAGCTGCCATTTGCCCTCTTTTTCCCCCCCTTTTTTTGGGGATGCTTCATTTTCTCCCCCTCCACGTTTTCTCCAGGTTCCTGTGGCTGCAGGAAAAGAATGACTCCTGCTTAACGATAAAATCAATGTCATTTCTGAGGCAGGAGCGAAAGAGAAAGAGAGAAAGAGAGAAGAGAAGAGGGGAGGGAAGAGGAGGGAAGGTGAAAGGGGGGAGGAGGGAAGGAGGAGAGTATATTACTGAGCTGGCAAATGTGCCCCGGTGCCAGGGAGTCAATTTGAGTGAAGCCGTGCAATGTGACATCATTTACTCAGAAATCCCTAATTTGTCAGCATTAATATTTCAGCCGCGGCATCGGCCTGTCACCCGGCGCCAGAGATGACTGATCAATCTATAAAAACGCTCCGCAGCTAATTTATTGAATATTTATGTGCAATGTCATGTGCAGGAGAGAGAAGCTGAATTTATTCCTCGGGAAGTTCGCTGAGGAAAAAAAAAGAAAAAAAAAATCAAATTCCAGCTTTGCAGAGAAAGAACATGATGAGGAAAATGTGTGAGACACTAAATATCACAGAGTCACATTAGAAAGGAAGGTCGAAGCTGATTGGACAATGACACGGTGACTCGTAGTCAGAGAATTAAAATAAAACAAGTACACAAATTAAATCTAATTAGTATTTTGTTTTGAAATGTTCTCATACACTACTGAAATTAGATTTTATAGTAGTGTATGAGGAAATTTCAAAATAAAAGACTGTATTTAACTGAGTTTTCACACTGATTTAACTTTGAACTCTTATTGTTGTGTGAATACATAATGTGCAATGTAGAAATAGTGTGAATGAATATAAATACATGTATAAACTTTGTTATTTATGGTGTAAGGTTTTAAATTACAGTGGATTCAGGACATTTTCTCCTTTTTTTGTTTTGTTGAATTATTACATTGTTGTATTGTAGCAGGATTTCATCAACATTATTGTACAAGAGGCCAGATCTCTGCCCCCTATATTTACTAAACTACATGATCAGATATGTTCATATTGATGAACCCCTCTACAGTGCCGGGTCCTGCAGCTGTGCACATCTGGCAGCTGCATGTTCCACTCTCCCGTGTGAGAAGTTTCTGTAGCGTCAGGAATCAAATTTCACTTTTAATCACAAGATTTAACTTGTTATTTTTCCACTAAGAGAATTAAACGTTACGTTTTTTTCATACTAATCTTCTACTACTAATCTTCATCTACTTTAACTCTTCATCTATTGTTTTATCTATATGGTTCAAAAATGTTTTCAAGCTGTCCGTTTTAAATAAATCTGAGTAGACTTTAACTTTTCAATTTCTTCATACTGAACTTCAACAATTCAAGTAATTTCCAGCCTTTTCATACTCTTCATATATTATTTCATCGTATTTCCTTCAGGAAATGCATTCTCTAGTTTTTCTCTAGTTGCTTATTTTCATGTGGTTTTACTAGAAAACATGTCAATGTTCTTAAAGTTGTGTAAAAGTGTGTGAGCGATGAATTTAAATTCCTCTTTGTGTCATTTATGAGTTTTTAAATTAAAGCTCAGATTTCAGTGTCGTCAGTCTTGACTTTTCCTTTTTGACCAAAAATCAAACCTCTACAAAATAAAAGCTTGAATAAAAATGTTTAAAATGAAAACAAATCATTCCTCCAGAGTCGTCACCACTTTACTGGATTCTTCCAGAGAAGCTCAGGAACCCCATCGTCCCTGAACAACCTCCAGCCTCGCGATGCGTTCGAGAGCTCTGGAGCGACCCGGGTCACGTGACTGTTCCCGATGTAAAAGACTGAACTCGGGACGTTTCCCGGTGTCATTGTTGAGTCTGATTAATCCAGAATTAATCCAGAATATGTTGGAACGGAGTGGCTCCTCGTCTGTTTAATCACCGGTTCAGACTAAAAAAAAAACTCAAAGTCTTTCCAGAATATTTGTCTTATTTCTTGTCAAAATGTCTCATTTCTAGTCAAAACTAATCTCTTTCCACCTAAAATAAGACTCATCACCTAAAAATGAACTTGTTTTTAGATCATTTTCACTTGTTTCAAACTAATTTTCACTTGAAATAAGTAGAAAAATCTGCCAGTGAAAGCAAGTGTTTTGTGCTCGTAATAAGAAAGAAAAACTTGCTCCACTATCAGATTTTTCTACTTATTTCAAGTGAAAATCTGCTTGAAAGAAGTAAAAAGTGTCTAAAAACAAGCTGCTTTTAATGTGATGAGTCTTATTTTAAGTAGAATGAGATTTGTTTTGACTAGAAATGCCATTTTTGACTGGAAATGAGATAAATAATAATTTCACTCTGTGAGTTTGCAGAACAACCTCCAGCCTCGCGATGCGTTCGAGAGCTCGGGTCACGTGACAGCCTCCCGATGTAAAAGACTGAACTCGGGACGTTTCCCGGTGTCATTGTTGAGTCTGATTAATCCAGAATTAATCCAGAATATGTTGGAACGGAGCGGTTTAATCACCGGTTCAGACTCAGAGTGAAACAGCACCAACATGATGATGAATCCCTTTAATGCCCTCGTCCTAATCTGGTGCCACTGTGCTGCCAACACACACACACACACACACACACACCACCTCCTCCGTCATTGTCTCATTCCATACATTGCATCCTGTGTTATTCCCTCTTTTTTTTTGTTAGCATAACCCACATTGTATGCAATTATTTACTGCTGCCTGCTGATGGAAAAATCCCTCCATTTTCTGCTTTTGTTGGCAGCTGCAGTGCAACATTTACACAATAGGCATTTAGCACGGACAGCGTAATTATGACAGCACATCAGAGCTGGGAGAGCTGGGACGGTGCCAAGGAGAAAGAAAGCTGCTCTCAAACCCTCATCCTTCAACGCCGCCCATGAAGATCATTATGAATGAAAATTAGTGCCGGTGGGAAGCGGGAGAACGGAGAGCGGAGAGAAAAACACCACGGTGGCGACGGTGATGATGGTGATGGTGATGGTGATGGAGGAGCAGCAGTGGAAGCTCGGGCAACACCAGGAGAGACGAGGCCGAGCCCAGGTCTGAGTTTAGACTGAAGACTAAAAACCACGACAGATAAGATCGACTCCACCTGCAGCTAAGAAGAGAACAGACTGAGAAGCTGTAATCATGACGACATCTTGTAGTTTTCAGAGAATCATTGATATTTACTCACATCAAGTTACGTCAAGGCCTAAATAATGATAATTAAAGATCCAGATAGATGTTTGTGTTAAAGCTCCATACAGTATAAAGGTAGATGTTTGTATTAAAGCTCCATACAGTATAAAGGTAGATGTTTGTGTTAAAGCTCCATACAGTATAAAGGTAGATGTTTGTGTTAAAGCTCCATACGGTATAAAGGTAGATGTTTGTATTAAAGCTCCATACAGTATAAAGGTAGATGTTTGTGTTAAAGCTCCATACAGTATAAAGGTAGATGTTTGTATTAAAGCTCCATACAGTATAAAGGTAGATGTTTGTATTAAAGCTCCATACAGTATAAAGGTAGATGTTTGTATTAAAGCTCCATACAGTATAAAGGTAGATGTTTGTATTAAAGCTCCATACAGTATAAAGGTAGATGTTTGTGTTAAAGCTCCATACAGTATAAAGGTAGATGTTTGTGTTAAAGCTCCATACAGTATAAAGGTAGATGTTTGTATTAAAGCTCCATACAGTATAAAGGTAGATGTTTGTGTTAAAGCTCCATACAGTATAAAGGTAGATGTTTGTGTTAAAGCTCCATACAGTATAAAGGTAGATGTCCATGTGTAGTGTGATTATAAAGCAGCTCTAGGTTCTATATTAATACTGTGAAAGTATCAAAGCCTCAGTCCACAGAGCAATGCACACAGCCTGTATTCAGAAACTGAGCCTTAAAACCAGCCGTCAGGACTTCCTGTCACTTTGTGATGTCACAACTAAGCCCCGCCCCCTCACCACCTGGACAACACCATCCATCCAACAACAACTTTGCAGGATTTGGTTTCTCTGAGTGTTTTATTCTGAAATCTGCTCTGTTTTTTAATTGGATCACTTTAGAAAACAGTCAGCCAATCAGAAGAGAGGCTCAGAGAGGCCTCCTCTCTTCTGATTGGCTGACACCGACCTGTTGTTACTAGAGCTCCAGAGATGGAAAACTACACCGAGATGGTTTTTACATCTTCTCATGGATCAGCCCTTCAGAATAAAACACAGAACAAGGGCAAAAAAAAAAGGCCTTATTTACTGTTTGTCAAGTTTATAAATCAGACTCAGACTTGACTTCCTGCTTCATAGACAAGCAGCAGAATTTCAAAATAAAGTGTTTGTTTGTACCTGTTCTGAGTCTCCTCCTCTCCGTCCTGTAGCTACGGAGACGCTTCGTTTCCAAGGTGAAGAGCAGTGATGGGATGATTCCACATTAGCAGCACATGTGCAGCCGACCTCCACCTCTCCACTTCTCCATCCAGGGCTTTTCCCATCATGCACTTGACTTGGCGGTGGCGGTGGCGGTGGTGGGTCAGCAGCAGGTGACCGATCCGTTCCCTCCTCCCCCTTTAAAAGAAAAGAAAAAAAAAAAACCCAGTGTGAACCACGTGGTTTAGCTTTAGCCCTCCAGTCCCTTCATTATATCATCGCTAATTACAAATTCTTAAAGCAGTGCCAGACATTACAATAAGACAGTGCAGTGAGCATATGGCATAATATCCTATTAATGAACACTCTAAATTCAAACTCAGGTCAGCGCTATCACGCCGGAGAACGTGTCACTGATCCGATGGAGGGGGGAGGAGGAAGAGGAGGGGGGAGGAAGAGGGGGAGGAAGTGACCTTCTTCTAAAATGCACAGACCAATTTTGGCGGGGGGGAGGCAGCAGCAGCCCCCGGGGCCGTCTCATTGTTTTACTTGTTTAATTTTTCGCCAGCAATTATTGATATAATATTTTGATGGCAGAGCCGAGGAAGGAGAAGAAGTCATTAACTGAAGGGAGCGAAGGAAGGAAGGAGGGAGGAGGGAGGAGGAGTGGGTTTCTCTCTTTTCCTTTTTTCTCTTTTCTTCTTTTTTTTGGCTTCATTTTGCTTCGCCACTATAGCTGCTTCTCCTCATCTCCTCCTCTTCTTTCTCTTCTTTCTCTTTCTGCCTCCTCACTGCAAAAACCCCAAATCTCACCAAGAATATTTGTCTTATTTCTAGTGAAAATGTCATTTCTAGTCAAAACAAATCTCATTCTATTTGATTTTAGACACTTTTTACTTCTTTCAAGCTGATTTTCACTTGAAATAAGTAGAAAAATCTGAAAGTGGCAAGTGTTTCTGTCTTAAGCACAAAAAACTTGCTTTCACTGGCAGATTTTTCTACTTATTTCAAGTGAAGATTTGTTTGAAACAAGTGAAAATGATCTAAAAACAAGTTAATTTTTAGGTGATGAGTCTTATTTTAAGTGGAAAGAGATTAGTTTTGACAAGAAAATGCCCAAATATTCTTTGATATTCAAAGATGTTGAGTTTTTGCAGTGCTCTCCTCCTCCTCTTCTTATAATAAATAATAAATTCTATTTATAACGCGCTTTTACAGGTGCTTATAAAGACGCTTATATTAAAATGGCGATGTAATTAAAATACAGAAACAATGCAGAAGAACAACACAATTAAGATACAAAAACAATGTGGAAGGTAAAAAAAAAAAAGATATAAAAAGAGATAATGAGATGGTCGAGAGTCAAAGATGTATCATTTACAGATTAAAAGCCTGTTTAAAAGGGTTTCTCTTCTTTCTCTCCTTCTTCCTCCTCCTCCTCTCCTCCTCCTCCTCCTCCTCCTCCTCCTCCTCCTCCTCCTCCTCCTCCTCTTCTCTCCTCCTCCTCCTCTTCTCTCCTCCTCCTCCTCCTCCTCTTCTCCTCCTCTTCTCTCCTCCTCCTCCTCCTCCTCCTCTTCTCCTCCTCTTCTCTCCTCCTCCTCCTCTTCTCTCCTCCTCTTCCTCCTCCTCTTCTCTCCTCCTCCTCCTCTTCTCTCCTCCTCCTCCTCCTCTCCTCTCCTCCTCTTCCTCATCTCTCTCCGGGGGGAAAGTTGAGCTATTTGCATTCGCTGTCACAACAGTGTGAGGAACAAGTTGTGGTCGTCGTCGTCGTCTCAGCGGCTTCAGTCCTCAGCACGCTCGCCGTTTTAATGGAGACTGTCAACTACAAGAGAGATGGATATACCCCCCTCCTCCTCCTCCTCCTCCTCCTCCTCCTCCACTCCCTTCTTCTTCCTCTTCCTCCTCCTCCTTCTTTTAGGAAGAAAAGAGGATGGGGATGCAAATAGACACATTTATAGCATGATTGCATCTGCAGTGATAGATGTTTCTGTGGTTTTTTAGGAGGAGGAAGACACTTCACCTTTATCTGAAATGGAGCTGTGATCAGTTGTTCCTGACGTGTCGCGGGCTGAAAGGCCATCACCCCCCCCCCCACACACACACACTCAGCTGATAATAAACTGTACTCGTCTCTTTAGCTCCAACACATTCATACGGACGTGAAGCCAAAACAACAGGAGGAGGAGGAGGAGGAGGAGGAAGGGGAGGGGGGGGGCTCATCAGATTACACAGGGGCCCTTCTCTCTCTCTACGTCTCCCCAGGGAAGACTCACTCTCATCGGTCCCCAGAGCTGGACCCCTAACCCCCCCCCCCCCCGTGTGGCCCCTCACTGAGCGCTGTTTGTTTAAACACCAGAGCTAATCCTCCAGCTGTCTCAGATCAGGTCCCATTTCAGTGCTGGGGGGGGCAGAGAGGGGGGGGGTACATGCATGGGGCTGCAGGTGCACAGAGCTGAGACACAGAGGTGAATCACTGTTACACCGGTCTGGGGACCGGATTCAGGGCGAGAGAGACAGGCCTTTCCTTCAAAATAAAAGCACCAAGCTAATGAAATGCGGTGAACACAAAAACTAGAATATTTGTCTTATTTCTTGTCAAAATGTCAAAACTAATCTCTTTCCACTTAAAATAAGACTCATCACCTAAAAAAAATGAACTTGTTTTTAGATCATTTTCACTTGTTTCAAACAAATTTTCAATAATTTTGAAATAAGTAGAAAAATCTGCCAGTGAAAGCAAGTTTTTTGTGTTTGTAATAAGAAAGAAAAACTTGCTCCACTATCAGATTTTTCTACTTATTTCAAGTTAAAATCAGCTTGAAAGAAGTAAAAAGTGTAAAGTGTAAAGTGTAAAAACAAGCTACTTTTTAGGTAGAATGAGATTTGTTTTGACTAGAAATAAGACAAATATTCTTGGTGAGATATTTGAGTTTTTGCAGTGTAACTCTTTAATTTAAGGAATATAATTTACAAGAAAATCCCAGAGCCAAAACCTTTAACCTTTAACCTTTAACCTTTTGCTTTTATTGTATTACAAGTTAATGTCTATTTTATAAATGTTATGTTGGTGAAGACTTTTATTTTGGTGAATTTGGTGATTTCCGTCTCCGACACCAGACTCTTCTCCTCTCTACACTGGTTCACAGCTGATGAGTTAACGACGTGTGATTGGTTGGTTTAGCTTCATAAGTCCCACCCCCCTCCTCTCTCTCCTCTCTCTCTCTGAGTGACCATGGACACACACACACACACACACACACACACACACACACACGTTGTAAACACAGTGAGGGCAGCTGCTTCCTGTACAACACAAAGTGAGTCGACCTGTTGTCAACATGTGATGCTGCTGCTTCTTCTCTCACATCCAAACTCAACTCAACTCTGTTTGGATCTTTTCATTCATCTGTTTGAAATCTTTAAAAATCACAACTTGAGGTTTAAAAATGTAACTTTTTTGAGCATCAAACACTAAAAACTTGTGCAGACAGGTGAGTAGAAGAGGAGCGAACAGCCAACTTTCTGATACGAGTGCTACTGTACCTTGATGAAGGTTGTTTCCTTTTATATAAGAACCAACAGTTCAAACTCTCATGTTGACCAGTTCAGATTTTCAGACCGAGACTCAAAGACACAGAAACTGAAACTAAAATATAAAATCACGTCAATAATCTGAACAATAAGGAAACAAACAAATCAGTTTAGAGTCCTAACGTCTAATTCTCACCACATTGTGACAGACAAGTTTCCTCTGGAGCTTAAAGAATCATGTTTATTGTGGCTTTTCTTCAGGATGTCAAAGCCACATGAGAGAAGAGACAGGTCGGTGTTCTGATGAGAATGAAATAAGAGACATATCTGTTTAAAAAAATAAAATAAAATGCAGTTACATCCATCTCATTCTGTAGAAAAACTCCTGTGTGCTCCTTTTCTCGTCACAGCTCTCATCTGAACACTTCAGCTGCCGATGACGTCATGTAGGTAAATACTCCAATTAAAGGAGCGTTTTAAACAGATAGAACTAAAAATACTATAAAAACTATTTAACTTAATATTCATTCATCTATAAATAAAGGCTCTTATGATCTCGTTGCTTTAGTTTTTGCAGAAGAAACAAACAAAAGTTGTGACGTTTTCTCGCTCAGTCACTGTTTGTTATCTCCAAATGCATGATGGGAAATCTGAACTGAAAACAGATTCAAACGAGCAAAAAGAGAAACAAGTGAAAAATCAAAACGATTATCAAAGAGAAATGATTTATTTATTTATTTATTTATTTATTTATTTCTATTGCACCAGTTCATGTTTGTTCCTGTCGTCCTTGAACGTGTCGCTACAGTAACGACTCACATGTCAGACGCTGGCATTTCTGACGACTTGAAAGCCTCTAATGGGCAGTTTGACAGCACGCTGTGTGTGTGTGTCTGTGTGTGTGTGTGTGTGTGTGTGTGTGTTTCCTACCCTCTCTCCTTCTCTTTCTGGACACAAAACACCGGGGTGCGTTTGATATTCCTTTCCCGGGGTTCAGAGCCGCCGTCGTCTCCACCAATCACTCACTCATTCAGCTGATAACCACAAATGAACAGAGGCAGAGGGAGTTAGCGTGTGTGTGTGTGTGTGTGTGTGTGTAGGTGTGTGTGAGCGCAGCCGCCTCCACCTGTAACAGCTTGATTAGAGAGAGAAAAAAGGTCATCCTTGTCCGGGAGTAAACTGGATTTATTGTTGTCACGGCTACCACGCAACAGTGATAAAAATGACCTCAATAAAAAAAACAGCACAGCCAATGACATATGCAAATGATTCCATAAAGGCATAAATGAAAGGAGGAGGAGGAAGGAGGGAAGGAGGAGGGGAGGGGAAGAGGGGGGGCAGTGGGGGTCAGATGGAGCGAATGAAGGCCGAGCGGCGGACGACGACGACGCGGCGGCCGAGCCCATCACTCTTCATACCGCCGCTTTTATGTAGCTGTCCTGCCGCCCCTACACCTGCCCCCTCTTCTCCTTCAGCGGCCCTCTGGCTCGCTGATAACGCAAAGGGCAGTGCCACCGACACACACACACACACACACACACACACACACACACACAGAGGATTCAGTGGATGGTAGCAGCAGCAGCAGCAGCAGCTGTGGCGGTCACGAGCTAACGGCGCTAACTGAGCCTGAACGTCTGGACCTTTTATCCAAACAGGCGACTGATCACCGCTTTATTAGAGTCAACACAGAAACTTAACATGTCAGTTTATGATGTTAAAGGGATAGTTCAACATTTTGGTAAATTGGCCCATTGCCATAACCCCTATAGTCATAGCAGTAGGTTCGTTACCTTTAATTGTCGGTGCAAGCTGTTTTTAGAACGGCGGAGCAGAGCTACGGAGGCTCATTATGGGATTTCTTGGTTTCCCTCATCAAACTCATCAAATACACAATCCAACAACTCCACAACGCTCTGGTGGACAAGTTGTGACCTGCACATTCACCACGCTATGAGATAATAACACAACGTTACCACACAGAGTTGTTTAAAGGGAAATTCATGCAAAACCGCTGATGCGCGTTGCCTTCAGGGACAGTTTTTCAGAGACTGGTCCACCACCACCGACACAAACTCTCCTCCGTCCCTCGCTAGCTAAATTAGCAAGCTATAACGGAGCAAGTCTACGAGCTAACAGTTAGCTACGTTAGCTAAACACACTCGAAACAAGGTTGTTTCAAGATGAACTTCATATCTTTACGTCTGATGCTGATACTGGGACTGTGTGATGACAGCGGCTCCAGTTGCAATTGTCAATAAAGATTGGATTGAAAGCTCTGAGGCAGGTTGGTTTAGCATCGATGCTAACAAGGCAGAAGAAGCTTCTGTTATGACTTTTGTATTAGACACTTCCTGCAGGAGCAGAGTCCTGGTTCTGACGTTAGAAGGGCGATTCCACCAAAAGAGTGCCATTTCTGTCCCCAGCATATTAAATGTATAAAAACATGTAATAATATAATATAAATTGCATTTAATTAATAAACAAAGCACCATACACATGAATCACTGTAGAAATTAAAGATATATAATTTTTAATTAATATAAAAAGGCTTTCAAAGCACTGAAACATAGCCTTTGTTGCATGTCCCCAGAGCCAAATGCTATAGTTTACCACAATGCATTATGAATAAAATCCTTCTAAAATCTCATTTTTTTTGCATATTAGTGTGACTTTATATTATATCTACACTTATATAACATTTTTTAAATTAAAACCTAAGTATATTTTGGTTAAAATTCACATTTTAGTCCCGTCCCCAGGTTTTCACTCAGTGCTGTTACCCGGACACATTCTACACTCTAAAAGTTTTGGAACATTCCACCAGTGACATGTTCTGCTGGAAGTGACATCATTTAGGTCTTCTGAAAGTCATGGGAAGACCAAAATTAAATTCTGTAATTTATTTTTCCTGAAATTGAATGATATTGTAGCTATGTCAGGGTCCGTCACTCTTAAAACTCATTCCTGTTACCTAAATTA
This sequence comes from Trachurus japonicus, assembly GCF_045865225.1. Taxonomy (NCBI): domain Eukaryota; kingdom Metazoa; phylum Chordata; class Actinopteri; order Carangiformes; family Carangidae; genus Trachurus; species Trachurus japonicus. Next base: position 2,667,931 of record NC_140919.1, on the reverse strand, counting down.
TCTCTAGACAGTGTTTGTTGATATCAAAAGTAAAATATTCAGTTAAATCCTAAGAATGTGCTCTGTGTGCTCAAGCTATTAGTATAGATGCTATTTGGCTAGATTTCACACAATTGCTGATTTTATGCTAAAAACTCATTGCTGTTACCCTCATTGCTGTTACTTTTTCTTCAAAAATGCAATGATAAAAGCAGCAATAAATTAAATAAAGTAGCCTGAGATTGACCAGTACTCATTTTGAATGAGTAAATGTGTATATTAAAAAAATCTATACTGAAATGGAATGAAAAATGAAGTTTAATTTTTAAGAGTTACAATGAGCAAATGGCACTCTTTTGGCGGAATGACCCAGAAACTCATGTGACCTTCCGGGAGCAGATGATTGGTCCTCGTTCTGTCAGGAACTCCGACCCCGTGAGTCACATGACCCCAAACAGGAGTTAAACTCATCCACTGTCTGTGACGTTCTGACTGAACTCTGCTGCTCTGTGTCTCGTCCTCAAAGTGACATTTTAGTGCTGCGGTGCAAGTTCAAAGACGACTATAAAAACCCACGTCCACCAACAGAGCATCGGGGGGCCCTCTGTCCTTCTGGGCCCCATGCATGTGCCTGTGTTGTTACGCCTCTGCCTTCATCAGATCCAACGTTTAAAAGACAAGAAATAAGTTTCATTAGTGAAAAACTTTTCTCGTTTTCACAGCAGCTGCAGCTTCAGTTTTATTGGCAGGAGTTGTTAAAAATGTAACCTTTTCTACGTGAACGCTGTGAGAATAAAGACTCGAAAATAAGAAAGTAGCAGGATGTGGGACACCTGGTGGATGGGAGATATTTAACCCTCCGCTGTGCGCCCAGATAAAGAGAAGCTGAAGGAGGAGAGGACGAGCCAAGAAACGTGAGAAACAAAGCAGCAGATAGAAACGTAGCGTCATAGAGACAGGCGGTGTAAAACAAAGAGAGGAGGCTACAAATGAAGAGTGCAGCAATGCTGGCGGACATTGGCATCCCGCTCGCTGGCACAGCAGCATGCCAAGTTGTAGGATTTACCCCGGAGCCCTCGGGCTTCGCCGTGAAAAGACTCAGTTGGCTCGAGGGGCCCCCGCGGCTGGCTGCAGCCGAGGCTCCCATTGTCTGAGCCGCCGGAGAGAGGGAAACGCCGGATGAATGGAGGGAAAAGAAGAGGAAGACAGAAGAGGAAGACAGAGGAGGAGGAGGCCAGAGGGAGAGCAGCAAGTGGTTCCAGGGAGCGAGGCCAAGACGGAGAGAAGGAGCAGGATGCCACCGTACGGCTGCTGCTGCTGGAGCCTCAGAGATGGAAACATCCTCCAATCAGAGGAGCTGGAGGTCACTTCCTGGTTTATCTAGAGTCACTTAAGTGATATTTCTGTTGTAATTCATTCAGGAACACTCTCGTCGTTCATTAAAACCATTTATTGCAACAAATGGTTTACAGTTAGACTTGGCGCTGAGGCTTTTCCACTAGCCCTAGTACCTGGTACCAGGTATCTCAAAGGAGGTTAAATCGAAAAGCAACTGGACTTAGTTATTTGTCTGGGAATATGTTTCACCTCTCATCCAAGAGGCTTCATCAGTTCATGTAGCATCTGACCAGGCTGGGACTGGTCCAACTATCTGGTGTGGAGACTCACTATTTAACCTCTTGTGTGGGCGTTCACAAGGGTGATGATGTCACTGGTTCCCTTTTGTGCTCCAAGTGCCAACGACAGTCGTTAGGTGCTCAGATGCTACATGAACTGATGAAGCCTCTTGGATGAAGGTGAAACGTCTTCCCAGACAAATAACTAAGTCCAGTTGCTTTCCATTTAACCTCCTTTGAAATACTGTGACCTGGACAAATGAGAATATGCACAGGCTCCTGGTACCAGGTACTATTTTAGTTCCTCCTCGGCCCTGCACACAGCACAGCAGAACATTCCTGCCTAGGCGCTATCCCTAGTAAGGCTACTTAACCAAAGTCTCTTGAAATATCAAACAAAGAAGAGGAATGGACTGTGGAAGCTTGAATGGCCAAAATACAGAATGACGTGAACCATATGTTGCAGTGTGGAGGAGGTTATAGCTCTGACAGCAGCAGCTTGGTGAATGCAGCAGTGTTGAAGTGGAGATCAGTGTGACAGCCAGGAGTTAAACACATGAATGTGACCACCAGCCCTTATGACTTCTGTTGTGTCGAGCGTTGAGGTCGCGCTGACCTTTGACGTCTCATTTAATCACTTTGTCCTTTGTCCACTAAACGAACGTTTGGACCAAGTTCCAAGAAGTTACAGAATCATTCCTCCTGGTCAGTCTGGTCGTTCTCACAACGTAAAATCTTTTTTTTTTTTTGTGACATTTGACCTGCAGCCACTAAACTCTCTCATTTGAGTCCTGGTGAGTGTTTGTGGCACATTTGAAGAAGATCCATCAAAGCTGGGAAACCGTGTCCCAGAGGACGGGATGGACGGACGGACAACAACCTGAAAACAATATGGCCGCCTCCGTCTCCGTCTCGGTCACTGGACGGGGAAAGAAAAGCATAACAATGTAATATCTGTCCATATCGTTATCAGTTTCTCTGCATCCAGTGGAGCATCACAATAAAAGTAGTAGTGTCGGTTATTATCGGAAATTGGGAATTAAGGTTAGATATCGGCAAAGTTCCAATATCGGACGTCCCTATAAAAAACTTTTTTTCTCCTTCAGACCAAACCAAAGCTTCAGCTCCATGTTTCTCCTTGCTCGTCTCCGTCCTCTGTTCGTCTCGGCTGCCGCACAAGTTCATTTCTGATGCGAGCGCTCATTTCCTCCTCCTCCTCCTCAACCGCCACACATCAGAGCAGCTGTTGCTATGTGTTAACAAATAAACAATGTTGATTTGTAGAATGCATTAGACTTGTACAGGGCCGGCCCTGTACATCTGGGGGCCCTAAGCAGGATAAAATTGGGGGCCCTGCCTCACAGTGTATCATCACATATTCATAAAACCAGCTACCGTATGCAACCCTTGCATATTTTATTGTACCTCTATCAACATGATGGCGAGCAGATATTTCATTACTAATTAGAGTCTAAACACTTAAAGCTGTCTAATTGCACTTGTCATTTTTTCTTCTACTTTGTTTTTGTCTGAATGTTAATGTTAATATTGTGAATGGCAATAGGTGGCTCCAAACCGGCAGTACTTTTGATGTAGCAGAAAGATAAAAGATTCTACAAAAGATTACAGTTTGAACAGATTTATTTTCTTTAAATTATCTGTACAGCTAAATTCTAGAACCCTTAAAACAAAACTTCAGTTGAGAAGAAGATAGAGGATGTTGGTTGGTCAGCAGCATCATCAGCAGTAACCATTGGAGCTGTGGAGAAGATTAGTAGAATTTTTTAGCCACTTTACACACAATTTAATTTTCCAACAGAGATAAACATATTGTGGCAACAAACAAGAAACTTACCAACTGTATGACTGGAACCAGCCACAGGGGATGAGGATGTGGCAACATGACAGCCATTAATAAATGGGTGATTGATCCTTTATCCCCTCACAGGAAAACAGCTGTTATCTTTTCACTGTAAACAGACCTTAAAATCAGCCAGGACATGTTAACTGCAGCAGGCTGGTATGTAGCAGCTAGCCAGCTAAGTGAGCTAACACAAGCACCGACATGTTTTTCGGCTAAACGTACATCTAGTAAACATAACATTAATTAGCCTTACCTTGTCCTTGTTTTTTTTTTCATCCTTGACCTTCTTTTTCCTATTTTCCGCACCTGACGGATATATCCTTTTGGACATCGTCGCTGTCCAAAAGCTAATCACCTCCTCGCAAATCGCAATCTCAGTGAGTGAGGGAGGGAGGGGGCCAGGGGGGAGAGAAGGGGAAGGGGTGGTGCGCGCTCGTTACCGGAGAACGGCCACAGTCTGCGTTACGTTTACGTATGCGTGTCACGGTCATTGTTGCCAGTTGGGTCAAGGGTTACACTTTGTCAGAGACGGTTAGACAAATGATTGAGCAAAGTTTGGGGGCCCCCTAGTGGCTGCGGGGCCCTAAGCAGCTGCTTAGTTCGCTTATAGGGAGGGCCGGCTCTGGACTTGTAGTCAAGACCGCCTGAACCGAGACCAAGACACTACCAAGACCAGAGAGTATCAAGACCAAGACAAGACCAAGTCAAGACTAAGACCAGTTGAGCTCAAGACCGAGACCGAGAACAAGATCAAAAAGGTAGTTACACAGTAACAACTAGTTACACCATATTTTGCTATTCCGCATGAGTTGTAGAACGACGAGTGCCAACGCGTCTGTGTCACAAAATGCATGTGATTGGTTCCACTTGAAGGGGGTGCATAAATAATGATATCCAAAAATAAAGCAGGCCTGTCTGGATATTGTAGGCTACAAATCCCTTTAAGACCGTTCTGCCAGTCCGAGACATTGCGAGACCGAGAGACCTGAGACCGAGACAAGACCAAGACCGCAGACGGGTCTCAAGAACTACAAGTCTAGAATGCATCCAGTGCGGCATCACAATAAAAGTAGGGATGCAGTAATGTGTTAATTCCTGACAGAAGATGTGTTAATAATTAGTTTTGGTTAATAATTTGTATCGGTTATTATCGGAAATTAAGGTCGGATATCGGCTAATTTACAAAATTGGACGTCCCTATAAAAAACTTCAATTTTCTCCTTCAGACCGAACCAATACTTCAGCTCCCTCGCTTGTCTCCGTCCTCTGTTCGTCTCTCTCATTTCTGATGCGAGCGCTCAATTCCTCCTCCTCCTCCTCCTCCTCCACCGCCGCCATCGGCAGCCGGCGCATCAGAGCAGCAGAAGCAGCTCGCCGCTCGCAGCTGTGCACGGACCAGAAGTCGACCATGAATGAGAGCTCATCCGCCGCAGCCGGGGAAAGCACATGGTCAAGTGGTCAACAAATGAAAATGGAAAATTGCTACCACTTGTTGGTCCCGTTCAAGTACGTGCAGGCGGGCGAGGTGCTCGGGTCATGATGGATGCCCCGTGTCCCCTGTTGTTGTTGATATGATCAAAAAAAAAAAAAAACAGAATATACCCCACCCCACCCCTCCTCCTCCTCCTCCTCTTCACCATATCCTCCCTCATTCACCGCCATAATAGACAAACAGATGTGTGCAGGTGCTGCAGCGAGCACAGAAAATTGCCTGTGTGCAAAAATTGCCTTTAGAATGAGAATTTTTGTTTATTTGTTGTACGAGTCCAATCATGTGTCTGAGTCCAAGTACATGGTTAGTGGCTGTTTATCAAAATAACAGGGATGTCTTTTCTTTTTTCCTTTTTTCTTTTTTTCCCCGCAGTTAAACCACCAAACAAGTGGAAAATGCTGCTCACTGCTGGTCCGGCTCCCAAACTAAACAACGTACATCGAGTAAAAGAAGAAATAAGCAGACAATGACAACGACAATACTTCCAGAGCGATGAGAGGAGGAGACGCTTTAAAGCTGAAGTTATCAAAGTATATATAAATAAAATAAATAAAGAAATCCAGTGTGTGTGTGTGGTTTTTCAGAGGCCTAAAGCGGCGGTAAGCGGTGAATGAACACGCCGTATAAGTTAAATCTAGTAAAATGTTTGTGCATCATTTACCACGTAATTTGATGCGAACACTGTGAAATGTAGGAAAACCAACGCAAATACGGCAGAATGGCAATTTAATGAAAACAAATGTTGGATGTGGAAATGCAGATGTAATCGTGTGTTTAGAGCGCGTCCTTCTATCTCCCTCTATCTACACACACACACATAAACACACACACACACACTGGTTCTAAGGAGATTGTATTTGCCTAATCATATGCAATTTCCACTTCATTTCCATGCTTTTTTTTTTTTCAGCTGCGGGCGCTCTGCAGCCGCCACACACACACAAACACACACACACACACAGCAACCTCGACACTGGTGTTACATCACAGGACATAATCAGAGTGTGTAAAAGCTGCTGCAGAGACGCAGGACGACGACGACAACGTCCAGACCTGAGGACATTGGAGCAGCAGGTTGGAGTCCAGCTGCTGCAGGGAGTGACCGTACACTGCAAAAATTAAATATCTTACCAAGAATATTTGTCTTAATTTTAGTCAAAATGTCATTTCTAGTCAAAACTAATCTCATTCTACTGAAAACAAGACTCATCACATTAAAAAGCAGCTTGTTTTAGACACTTTTTACTTCTTTCAAGTCTATTTTCACTTGAAATAAGTAGAAGAATCTGATAGTGGAGCAAGTTTTTCTTCCTTATAACAAGCTTTAAAAACTTGCGCTTGCGCCAAGTCACTGGCAGATTTTTTACTTATTTCAAGTGAAAATGTGTTTGAAACAAATGAAAATGATCTAAAAACAAGTAAATTTTTAGGTGATGAGTCTTATTTTAAGTGGAAAGAGTTTAGTTTTGACTAGAAATGAGACATTTTGACAAGAAGACAAATATTCTTGGAAAGATTTAAAGTTTTTGCAGTGTACTACTAGAAACAATAGTCATTGTTGTTGATTTACTTGTGGTCACCATCGTTACTTATTAATTTTATTTATTTATTTATTTGATTAGGACATTGCATATTAATCAACATGTCAGCCAGAGCATCAATGTAAATATGCCGGAGTTAGCATAGATGCTAATTCACATTCGTTGTCCTAAGGCAAGTCATAACATACAAACAATATACCAGTATACAAATAGATAAAACACAGTTTTACACAAAAAATAGGTCCCAATTCATATTAATTTGCATTAAGAGTCGATATAGAAAAATAGAAAGACAAAAAGTTATGTATGAGAGCAGGTCTGGCTGCTACTAACCACTGTTTGAGGGCCTTTTTGAAAGTGGTGTAAGTGGACACCACCATTTGACCAAACTTGGTCTTGCGCCGTTGTATGTCACAGTCACCTCTAGTTAGTGCTCTGGTGTTTATTCTAGAGGATTTTTTCTTTATGAAGTTGTGTAATGGTGGAGGGGCTAGACCGTTCAGAACCTTAAAGACTAGACAAACAGCTGAAAGGTGGAGGATGGAGATTTACATGGATGGAGATGTAAAAGCTTTGCTTCATCCCCGTTTCAAGCCAGGTGTTGTTACTTTCTAACTGTACTGTTACTAGTCTGTATTGATATGTTAGTGTTTATTGTTTGGTTGTTGTTGTTCTGTTAACGGTCTTGTTGAATTGTGTCTATTCTGGTCTGGTTTGAATTAAAGCAAAGGAAAAAAAAGTGTAATATCAAATTACTAATGGTTTAAACAAAATATTTAAAGTATCTATTAATATGGGACCAATTATTAACCCTTCAGAGGAAATGTTTTTTCCTACAAGTGATGCGCTAACATTTATATCATTTAAATTCCTACCAGTTCAGTACCGACGCGGTCGTTGTGTAACTTTGCTTTTGTTCTGTGCGTGTTGCCCAATTGTGGCTTTTACAGTAATGCCGCTATTAATTGTGAAAACAAGTAATCTTGACATCCCTACTTCCTGTAAACACACACACTAAGAAAGACACAAACAGATTCTTTCCAGATCTTTGTTCATGACAGACTTTTCTTTTCTTTCGCAGCGTTTCTTTGTTTTCACTCGAGAGCGTCGCTACGGCTTCATCACTCCTCTTCTCATTTCCTCCTCATTTGCTCGGCCTCCATCTCTCTCTCTCTCTCTCTCTCTCTCTCTCTCTAGTGAATATCAGCGATAAATAAGAACGGATTAAAAATGAATCCTGAGCAGCATCAAACGTCTCCAACGTGTGGCTGCTTCTGCTCGACGAGTCCAGATGAAATGAGTGAGTATAAATATTATAAATATATAAATAATATTAATGATGACATGATTTATCCTATATATAAACAGTGAAGAGCTGATAACAGATGAATCAGGTGACAGGAAGCATCTTCATCTGAACATCACAGCAGGGTGGAGGAAGACACAGTCATTATTATGAACCTACTTATTTCCCATCATGCCCCTGGGCATTATTACAAGAAGACAAACACTTTCAGACTTTTTCAAACCCTGAAGTTACTATAGTAACTCGACACTTTAATCGTCAGGATTTGGCTCTAAAAGTTTGCACTTGCTTATCATTTCCTGTTTTATTTTGAAATGATTAACCTTTATGAATATATAAATCCATAACCTTTCAGCACCATGCTCTTTTTTATTCTCTTATTAAGGGGAGACACCACAGGTGAATAGGGTAAAAAAATTTAACTAACAGATAAAACCATGAAACTTCCCAAGTTTATCACTCACATTTAGACAAATATTTTTTGTATTACAAGTTTTGTCAAATTTTATGTTTAAATATGGAAATGAGGCAATATCTAATGAAACATGTGCTAATTTGCATACATTTCCAGAACAGAAACCTGAACAATGGATAAAGCTACTTTCAAAATTCTTGTTTTATTTTGTTGACACATTAGAGTCAGAAGTTTTTACAGAGGAGGATTTTGTATATCTCATTTTTATCACTCTGTAAATGAGAAAATACTGTTACCAGCACAAAAAAAAAAAAAAAAAATCAAATGTCTCATGTCATGTTTTTAGTAATAAAATGTTGTATAAATGAGGCTGTGAATGATATATCAACAATCCCCTCTGTAAAAACCTTCAGAATATAGAAAGGGATCAAAGTGGAAGGTTTGGTGTCTGGAAGTGCTGCTGAAGTGGAGATTTCTAGCTCAGAGTCTGAGTCTAAAAAACTCTTTCTGAGAAAACGGCTTTTAAAGACTTGGATTTTAAAATTACAGAGATTGTTAATGTAAACTGTACTTTTATGATTGGTTGAGCCCACATCATTGTTCAGGAGAGAGAGAGCTTTACAATGACACCTGACATGACATGGGTCAGACTAACTTTTAGTGAATTTAGGAGAAATCTACTGATGAAAGAGACAAAATGAAGTAAAATAAAAACCTTAATGTGGATTTTTACCATTTTTTTTTCGATTTTTCTGAAAGAATACATGTTAAGGAAGAAAAATATTTGTTTTTGCCTGTATTGTCATGCCTTAAACCAGTGTGGCCTGTCTCTGTGGGACGCTGTACCTTCTTCTACCTCCACAGACTCATGATGCACTGCAAAAACTCAAAATCTTTCCAATAATATTTGTCTTATTTCTTGTCAAAATGTCTCATTTCTAGTCAAAACTAATCTCTTTCCACTTAAAATAAGACAAAATGAACTTGTTTTTAGATCATTTTCACTTGTTTCAAACTAATTTTCACTTGAAATAAGTAGAAAAATCTGCCAGTGAAAGCAAGTTTTTTGTGCTTGTAATAAGGAAGAAAAACTTGCTCCACTATCAGATTGTTCTACTTATTTCAAGTGAAAATCTGCTTGAAAGAAGTAAAAAGTGTCTAAAAACAAGCTGCTTTTTATGTGATGAGTCTTATTTGAAGTAGAATGAGATTAGTTTTGACTAGAAATTAGACATTTTGACTAGAAATAAGACAAATATTCTTGGTAAGATGTAGAGTTTTTGCAGTGTGCAACAAGTCCAGCGGGGATGGGAGAGGAGGAGGAGTGTGGTTCCTCATTAGTCGGCCGAGGCGGCGGCGGCGGCTGAGAGACGGCGGAGCGTGACCCCCCAGCAGCAGGTTAGGGCAGCCCGGCCTCCCCAGCTCCTCGGCCTCTTTAGGAGAGATATTGATGATGGTCAGGAGGAGGCTTCTGCTAAATGAGCCTCAGCAATGAGCTGGAAAATGACTAATGTTCCCCGGGCGAGGAGCCCCGAGTGGGAGGGAGGGGAGGGCAGGAGGGGGGGGGGAGACTCTCTACAGTAATATCTCCTTGACCTAATGCTCATCACAGATAAGATCTGTGCACACGGCTCCGTGGACAAACTGTACGGAGGAAGAGAAGCAGCAGCTGAATGTGGTTCATGTTCTCAACCTCAGATCCAATAAACAGAGAATTAAAAACACAATGTAAACCATGAAGAGCAGGTTGAGCTCTGCAGCTGCTCCCCCTGCACCGACCGGACCGACCAGACCCACCGCTGCTCCCTAAAGCTGCAGGTCGACTCAAACTCAGAGCTGACGGGTCACAGATAAATGAGGTTTTTCTTTATTTTTTAAATTAAATGTAAAAGGAAGTTGTTTATTTTCTACGCGAGCCGACGACATCCTCCTGAAGAAAAAAAAAAAAGAGATTATTATAGGGATAGTTCACTCAAAATTCACTCATTATCTCCTCCCCCTCATGTGGACTAAGGGCTGGGAGAAGTTTCAGAGTCCTCCGTGTCTTCTCTGAGTTACAGGGGGTCTCGGCGTAGCAGTGCATGTCCATATGACGGTTGCAAATGGATACCAACTGTCTTCGTAACAAAAAGACACACCAAAAAACATCCAAATACCTCCATGCTGCTCGTATGTAATGTCCGTCTTGTATTGAAGCCCCGACATGAGAAATTGTCTCGAAAAAAATGAAATAAGTCTATATTTCAAGCTTGTTTGTAGCGGAAGCTTCTCTTCCCAGTTCGTCCAAATCTTGCGAAATTTGCACCGGCATCAGTGTGATTACTGCAACCGTCATATGGACATGCACTGCTACGCCGAGACCCCCTGTAACTCAGAGAAGCCACGGAGGACTCTGAAACTTCTCCCAGCCCTTAGTCCACATGAGGGGGAGGAGATAATGAGTGAAATTTAAATTTTGGGTGAACTATTCTTTTATGTCCTGCAGTGATGTTTTGCTGCCAGGCGACACCTGGTGGTGGTCGTTATTATGACAGGAGAATAAAGACGTAAAGTTGACGTTTTCTTTTTTACCAAATTTTGCATTGAAGTCAATGGGACGGGCCGACAAAAGAAAGCGCGATCATCAGAGTTTTTGAAACGTCTACTGCTCAGGCATACTTTCACCTAGACACTCCATTTAAACTTTAAACTGTAGACACAAGTCTTGTGTATTGTTGTATTGATCCACGTTTTGATAGGTCATAAAGTTTTTTATCAATCACTGTTCAATGACCGTGATCATTTTTGGAGACCAGGTTTCGTATGACCTCCCAGAATGAATGCCTCAACAAAATAAAAAACAAAAAATCTGAGATTAAGACATCATGTTGCATTCAATATTCACCTGTGGGTCGGGAAATCGAGAAAATCATCAAACAGCACTGGTTCATCCTGGACTCGGATCCAGCATTGAAGGGATGCTTCAAGGACCCTCCTCGAATGATCCATAAAAGACCTCCGAACCTTCATAACATATTGGTGAGAGCAGACCGACCACCACCCGTCGCTTCACATTTCCTCACCCAAATCCAACCTGGTAACTACAGGTGTGGCAACTGCCAACAATGCAATTCCACATACAAAACACACTCCTTTAACCACCCCCACTCTGGAAAGAGATTCCCCATTAAGAGCATCATCTCCTGTAAAACTAAAAATGTCATCTACATGCTTCAATGTCCCTGTGGTCTCGCCTACATTGGGAAAACTACTAGACCTTTAAAAACGAGGATCACAGAGCACAGATGTGCTATCCGGAACCATGACCCGTCCAGTCCAGTTGCGGTTCACTTCACAGAAGCACGTCACAGCGTTGCCTCATTGAAGTATATTGGGATTGAATCAGTCAAACTCCCTCGCAGAGGTGGCAATGTTGACACTTTACTCCTTAAGAGAGAACTATACTGGATATACACGTTAGACACCTTAACTCCCAAGGGTCTAAACGAGGACTTTAACATCAGACCTTTTATGTGATCTTTTTGTGAGCTCTTTTTGAGCTTTTTTGTTGGGGGCTTGATGAAGAAATTGAACATTGTGAAAGAGTCTGTAATGTGTAATATTGTAGATGATTTTCCCCTGTTGTATTCAGCATTAGGGTCGACTATGACGGGTCTTGATATTTGATATTTGCTATCTTGTTTTTTTGTTTTTTGTTATTTGCTATGTTCTAATGTTTATATTCCATCTTTTGTGTGATAGGTGGTTCCTGAGTTGTTCTGCGTATGATCATTGTAGTAGTCACTTCTCATGTTACACTTATCATGAGGGAATTCTACTGTTTGGATTATATGCATATTTGATCGTCTATATATTAATTTTTTCATTTTTTGTGGTTGGATTGTCCCTTATCTAGCTCAGGGTTATGGATAATTGAACTTTAAAATATGTTAAATCTTTAAACAAGATCAAAATGTTTAGAATATTAATAATGTGATAACCTTGTCCTAGACTTTGAAGATTAGCCATCCTATTACTAGAGGCGCCTCTAATTCATTAGATCTGTATGACGGCCAGTCGGCCTGATGGGTGTTGGTCTATTTAATTATGATGAAGTGTCTTTGACTTTTTGTATGCTTTGGTTTTGTACAAGATGGGTTTTGATGTATACATTCCCTTTACCATGTGACTCACCATGTGACCCTCGGGGGCAGGTTTAAAAACGGGGCGTCCTATGTGTATGAGTTAGTCTGATGAAGAGCTATGAGCTCGAAACGTTACTATTGATGTGCTAATAAATCTGCACAGAAGGGAGCTGATGTGTGCGGTCTCCTCTTTTTGCTTTTCCTGTCCACATTTTTTGAGGCCAGCACCTATTTAACTGGATGTGCGCGACCGTGTCTACTCCGTGATCATTTTTGGAGAAATTTTACCAGTGTATGTGTGAATGAAATTCCCCATCGTGAGATAAATAAAATCATGCTTTACTTTACTTTACTTTACTTTACTCCATTATCCAAGTTGATAACACTGTTAGTTTTATTGTAACCATGACAACAGGGATGATCTTATAGGCTATTGAAAAAGGTTCAAGGATCAAGGTTAAACTTTATTGGTACCTGGATAGTCGACACACGACAAAGACTTCACAGGATGAAATTGACCTGTGAGAAAATGCATGAAGAACATTTAAGAATATAAATATGAGATATAAGTGAAAGGACAGAATATATGACCAGAACCAAGATTAAAGAAAATATAAATATAAAATTAAAAAAACAAGATCAAACATAATTTAACAGTGTGCGGTCCAGATCAATAAATAGTCAACGAGACTCTTTGTTAATTTTTTATTTTTCTGCTGTCTGCTGGGACGGAGCTGCAGGATTTATTTTAATTGTTCAGTATGAAGTATTATATAAACTGTGAACTGTTCAGTTTCTGTAGAAACAGAAGAATCTGACTCAGGTACATGAGATTTAAATGATTCATTAGTTATCTATAACTATAACTCCTACAGCAGCAGTTTGTTGGTCAGGTCCAGACTTGAACTGGATCATTCTGGTTCATGTTCAACCAAACACAATAAACATAATAAACACACACCACTATAAATAAACATAATTGATAGAGATAAAGAAGAGAAGTGTTAGTTTTCTCCGTCAGCTGCTTCTTTTTCTTTGTTTTGTGTCCTTTGTTTTTTAAAACATGTTTATTCTGCCACTGCACTCATCACTGTTCTTTGTTGAAATCATATCAGACGGGGTTTAAGTGTCACCCTCCTCTCCTCTCCTCTCCTCTCCTCTCCTCTCCTCTCCTCTCCTCTCCTCTCCTCTCCTCTCCTCTCCTCTCCTCTCCTCTCCTCCATCTTCCTCCTCTTCCCCCCCCTCCTCTCCTCTCTCTCGCGCTCTCGCCTCCAATCCACCATTATTAGTGCCTCCAATACTCCAGAGGGCAAACAAACTTTCAAAAAATTCCCCATAACCCGCCAAGCGTAGCCCATTTTCCTCTCCATGCAATTAACTGCGCTAACATTTACAATAATATGATTACAGACACTTTGGCAAAGTCACGGGGGGAACGCGGGGCATATTAGGTATCAGCAAGGGGTTGATCGTAATGGTCGCGTTTCCCGGAGACTCACATTTTCTTCTGCACGCAATAGTGAGAGCCACTAAATTCTCCTCAGGCAGTAAAAACCAATGCACTGGAACCACGATAACAAACACAGGCAGCCACTTTCTTTCTCATCACTCTCTGCTTTTCTTTCTTTCTCTTACTTTGGGGCCTACTTGGTTTTTTTCTTCCTTCCTCCGTCTTTTCTTTTCTTTCCTCTGCACCCATCTTCTTCTTCTTAACTCCCCCCCACCCTCTCCTCATCCTCCTCCTCCTCTTCTACCCCCCTCGTCCCCCATTGCACCCCTCAATTAATTAAGTCTTTCACGGCCATGTAATTAGGAACATTAGCAAGTCATAAACTTGCCACGAGTGTTGAAATGATGTGCTGGCCCTCAGCAATTTGTTTGTAATTCCCTTTTTCCTGAGACAACAGCACCATAGGGTCCCATAGATCTTCCCAGAACCCCCCCCCTCCACCTCCACCCTCGGCCCCCGGCTCACAGCCACAGCCACAGCCACAGCCACAGCCACAGCAGGCGGGATGAGAGGCTCCTTGTCGGGATGAGAGGAGGAACGACACCATGCCAGGTTTTTACATCCCACTCCGGGAGAAGGAAGCGTTTTTTTTGTTCATCGTTCCCGAAAACCTGGAAAATACATGGGAAATGAGAAAAAAAAGTCCAGGAAAATGATTTATTTATCACAGCTACAGTACCAGAGCTCTATTTATTTGACTTTTTCAGACCCTTCTAAGGATTTCATTTCCAAAAAAAAAACATGTTTGTGCTTCTATGATAAATTTGCTATAATTTCTAAGCATTTAAGGGATTATTTCATAAATTAGAGCCATAGACTGCACCCCACCTCCACCCTGCTGTCCTCCAGCCCCCGACCCCCAGCAGGCAGGATGAGAGGAGGAACGACACCATGCCAGGTTTTCACATCCCACTCCGGGAGAATGAAGCGTTTTTTGTTTTTGGTTCAGGGTTCCCACACCTCGCGTCCTGGAAAATCTGGAAAACACACGGAAAATGAGAAGAAAAAAAAAGTCAAATGTCCTGGAAAATGATTCATCACATCAGCTACCAGAGCTCTAATTTATTTGACTTTTTCAGACCCTTCTAAGGATTTTGTTTCCAAAAAAAAATGTTTGTGCTGTTCTATGATAAATTTGTCATCATTTCTAAGCGTTTTAGAGATGATTTCAGAAGTTAGAGCCGTAGATGTCACATCTTTAAATCAGATTTCTGGGAGAGAGAATGAGAGAGAGGAATAAACATAGAAACAAACTGGTAACATTTACTAAATAAGTTGTAGAAAAGAAGACTTCTCTAAAGCATGAATGGGACAGAGGATGGATCAGTGTACGGAGTAAAAACTAATGTCTGTCAGACTGTAGCAGCTGAAAATGTCCTGGAAAACGATTTCTAGAAAAGAGTGGGAACCCTGTTGTTTCTGTGTGTGTCTGTCTGTGTGTGTGTGTGTGTGTGTGTGTGTGTGTGTGTGTGTGTGTGTGTGTGTGTGTAGCTGCAGCTCAGGCGTCAGCAGGTCAGAGGTCAGCGAGGTTGTCGACGACTTCCTGCTGTGACGCTACGAGAGTCAAACCCTCCACTGATCACTGAGCTCAGATCTCTATCTGACACGCCTGATATCATATCAGTGTGTGTGTGTGTGTGTGTGTGTGAAGGGGCAGGAGGAAGTGGTGCAGATCAACAATCTGGTCACAATTAACACATCAACTGGGTTTTTAGAGAGATCATGAATAACATAATGAAATGTAGCTCGTTGTTCTCATCTAAAGTCTTTTTACACACATTATTTATCTCAGTTTTTTTTAGGTTCAGTTAAAAAACACAAAATAAACAGGTTAAAGAAGAAAGAAGAAATATACACAGAATAAAGTCATATCTGATTTAGTGTTTATTAGTTTCTCTGTTCACACGAAGATGAAGTGGAGTCTGGATATGAAATAATAACAGCAGCTTTGTAGTTTAAATAGAAAAAAAAAACCAAATAAATGAGTTTCTAATGTTTGAATTTGTCAATAACAGTGATTAATGTGGGTCACTGATCCTTTTATCTGTATCATAGTGATTTTATGGAGATGTCGTCAAAAAACCGACATGTAGAAGTGATGGAGTCGATGTCCATTGTCATTTATATCATTATTAGTAGTAGTATCATTATCATTATTGTTATAATATATTATTATATTATTACTACATATGTGTTTTTTAATATTATTACTCTTCTTCATGTTCTTAACACACTGAAAAAAAGCCTGATGACATCATAGTGACATCACAGCTGCCACTACAGTTTCATTATTCAGGCTGTAAAAAAAAAAAAAAAAAAGCTTCCAGCAGCTGCACGTGGAGACAGTGACACTTGACCGATAATGATGTCAAAAATACATAAGACGTTTTTTTTTTGTTTTTTTTTATGCACATTTAAACACATATTACAAGACAATTACACAGACAGTTAGACGTGTACAAGGCCGTATGGGACAAGGGACGCTTACAAAACAAACTAACACACGAGCTAGAACAAATCTAATCAGAGATTGGAGAGTGGAGTTACGAGAGGGAGTGTTGAGCAGATATATTGGAAATAAAACAAAAATAAAGATAGGAATAGGAATAAGAATGAGGGGGAAGAGAAAGTGGGGGGGGTTTCGAGGAATCAGCTCTGGACGAATTGTATGAATGGTGACCAGGTTTTATTGTATTGGGTGATATTGTCTTTCATGGTGAAGGTGAGTTTTTCCAAATGTGAATGTCCAGTTAACAGATTATTATACCAATGTTGTATTGAAAGTTTTGTTCTGTCTTTCCAATTGAGTGGTATTGTTTTTTTGGCCATGGTTGTGGAGATGAGGATAAATGTTTGATGATGTTTTGGGATTGGTAAGTGAGAAATACATAAGAAGTTAATTTATATATTTACAGCTTATTCTATATATATATATATATATATATATATATACTGTATATATATTTTTTTTTTTACCTGTAATGCTCCACGGTCATGGCTCAGTGTTTCCTGTTTTAGACGAGTTTCCTCTGAAAACTCTGAACTCAACACGGAGGCCTAAACATGGTTTTCCCATCTGTGCAGGTTAAATGTGCGTCTGTGATACAATGTATGTGTGTGTTGTGTGTGTGTGTGTGTGTGTGTGTGTGTGTGTGTGGTGTGTGTGTCCGTGTGCGTGTGGCCCCTTTGTCCACGTCTCTCCTCGGAGAGGTTAACGGCATCGATGCCTGTGTGATTCCAGCTCAAGCACTCTCATCAGCCGCCTTATTCTCTCCTCCGGCTGCTCCCTGACCTCCCAATAACCATACACTATTGTTTCTATTTACCATCGCCAGAGATGGAAGGAAAACTGGAGAAAGAAGCGCGTGGCGGAGAGAGAAAAGAGAGCCGGGGCTCGTATCGATCGGCTTCCACGAGTATTGAAACCAGATATTGATTTTCTTTCTTTTTTTTTCAAATGGGAAAAAGTGCATTGTCCGAGCGAAGGAGATTTCTATGGGGATTTGGGGAAAGAGGAGTTGAAATGAGCATCCGGTGCACCGTTGTCTCCTGTGGATTGTGTATAGGGGCTGTGGTAATTGAATTGAGTGAACGGGGCCCTTCTCCAATATGTGCTCTCTGAAGAGTTTTTGGCCCCGTCGATGTATCTCCGTAATATTTCAGTCGGAGGCTTCCGGACTTCGACTTTCCAGGAGCCGGGAAAGTTTTAGTTGGAGACGTTTTTTTAGACGGAGTTGAAGCGGGAAAAACCAGGCTGTCAATCATCTGGATGTGAAGGTTAGAATCCGCTAGCTCGTCAGGAAACATCCCAGAGCTGCTGGAGGAAGGAGATGGAAATGTATGTGTTTGATCCAGGATCAGGAGTTAAAGGGATAGTTCAAAGTTTTGGCAAATTGGCCCATCGCCATAACCCCTATAGTCATTATAGCAGTAGGTTTGTTACCTTTAATTGTCGGTGCAAGCTGTTTTTAGAACGGCGGAGCAGAGCCGTGAGCTGCTCAGAGCTACGCTACGGAGGCTCATTATGGGATTTCTTGGTTTCCCTCATCAAACTCATCAAATACACAATCCAACAACTCCACAACGCTCTGGTGGACAAGTTGTGAGCTGCACATTCACCACACTATGAGATAATAACACAACGTTACCACACAGAGTTGTTTTAGAGGGAAATACAGAGACTGATGATGAAAAACTGTCCCTGAAGGCAACGCGCATCAGTGGTTTTACATGAATTTCCCAAGAAATCCCATAATGAGCCTCCGTAGCGTAGCTCTGAGCAGCTCACAGCTCTGCTCCGCCGTTCTAAAAACAGCTTGCACCGACAAAACTGAACTCCTTCCTGTTCAGATCCAGTCAGCTGTTCTGGCTGCACGGTGAGAAAACAAACCGGTCTTTAAAACGTAGTTCAGCAAATGACGAGAGCCGATGTTCTCTGGATCAAAGACTGAACATAACAGGAAAACATCAGAGGAGAAGTCGACTTCATTTCAAACCGGTTCGACTGCAGAGATGACTCTGATTGGTTCCTGTGTTGTTTAGAATAAGAACAACAAAGTAAAGAGAAGCAAACGTTGACTCATCAGACGTGACAGATGAAAGACGACTCCGCTCCACTTGACTTCAGGTAGATTCAGACCCGGCAGGTTTGGATCAGTCGTTCTGAAACAGGAAGCGTTCCCTATCTTCGAAACAAATTAACAATAAGGTTGCTTTATTACCAATTATTACACAGCTCTATTTAATGCTGCTCTCTGATTGGTCAATTGCTGCGTTCTGCGGTCTGTTATTTCTGTATGACAGACCGTTGCTAGGGACGCTGCTCTGATCAGCGCAGTACAGAAAAGAGAAACTATGCAGGATATTTACCTTGTGTTTCATTTTTACCATCATTAAACAGCTTGGGACTAATAGTGATGTTAGATAAATGACTTGTAACCTGTTACACGGAGAGTGGAGGCTCCTTTCACATCGCTGCTGGAAACCAAACCTGCGATCAGAGCCTCTGACCCGGTGTCACAACTCTCCTCTCGTCTCAGTGGCACCGCGACTCAGTGGCACCCCTTCATGTTGAATGAAACCATACAACCATACAACCTGTCGGGGTTTATTTCTCCATAACAACCAACCAACTATAGACCGAATCTCCTTGTTGTTTACATTCTACCTCCGGGTAGAAAACCAGCACGTAATTTGAATGAGATCAATAGTAACGAACGAGAGTTTAGCTATATATCATATTTTTCAGGCCCTATCACCGTTTAGACAAATCTGAAATGATTGAAGAAACATTACTATTTCTGTGTGTGTGTTTTGTGTTGCTATGTGTTGTATTTATTCAG